>NW_020664393.1:6922644-7016005 GCF_002925995.2 Terrapene triunguis | reverse complement strand
CTGGGCCGGCGGTGCTGGGCGGCCGGGGGGTGCGCTGGGCCGGGGGCGCGCTGGGCCGGGGGCGCCTCCTCCCCCCAGCTTACCTGCTTCCTGCTTCCCGCGATTCAAATGTTCGCGGGAAGCAGGGGAGGGGGCGGAGTTGGGGCGGGGACTTTGGGGAAGGGGCGGAGTTGGGGCGGGGGCCGGGGGCGGGGCTGGGGCCGGGGCCCCGTGGAGTGTCCTCCTTTAGGAGGCTCCAAATATGGTAACCCTACATTCTACTAGAAGTATAAACTGCACAAAGAGAATCCAAGAACAAACAACTGAAAGGAAAAAATGTTTTTTTACAAAGCAGAACCATTCTATTAAGAAAAGGCCTACGGAGGTGTGGTTTTGAGAAATACTGGCCATGTAAAAATCAAAGACTACGGAGAAATCTACTTTCATGCAGGTTAAAATTTCCTTGTAGATTCCTCTGACTCAGCATGGCTGGTAGGCGAGTCAAAGGAGTGGGGAGAAAACTCCATTATCCGAGATGTGTGCATTTTCATCATTGCAAAAAAGCAACCAGATCATTGGCTGAGGACTTATTGTTGTTTGTAAGTTAAAAGAATAAAGAGAACTAGGAACAATTTATGTCCTGACTGTATAGATGTTTGAATCTGGAGTCAATGTCAGCAGCACTACCTTGAGCATAAAGAATTAATCTACCCACGGGCCTGATCTGCAGAGTTCCTCTTGTGAATGTACTGGGAGAAAAAGGGACAAAAGAGCCAGAGGAAGCTGTAGAAAATAGTTATACATCTCCTCCTTCCCTGTATCTCATACTGAGGAAGTCCACTAGCCTAGGGTCTGGGTAGGTAGTTAAAAGGATGAGGCAGAGCAGATTAACACTTTTCATGACTCACAGATTTGTTGATTTCAAGGCCAGAAGGGACCACTGTGATCATCTAGTCTGACCTCCTGTATAACACAGGCCATAGAAGTTCCCCCAAAATAATTCATAGAATATATCTTTTAGAAAAACAGCCAATTGATCCTTGGTAAACTAACCCATTGTAAACTGTTCCAGTGGTTAATTACTCTCACCGTTTAAAAAAAATTACACCTTACTTCTAGTCTGATTTTGGCTAGCTTCAACTTGCAGCCATTGGATCATTTTATACCTTTCTCTGACAGATTGAAGAGCCAATTATTAAGTATTTGTTCCCTCTGTAGGTACAGTAACTCCTCACTTAATGTTGTTTCAAAGTTACGTTGCTGCTCAATTAGGGAACATACTCGTTTAAAGTTGTGCAATGCTTCCTTGTAACATCGTTTGGCTGCCTGCTCTGTCCACTGCTTGTAAGATTCTGTGGAAGAGCAGCGACTTTACAAGGGAGCATTGCACAAGTTCCTCTTCTCCGCCTCCTCACCCTCCCTCCCAGCACTTCCCCCAAGCACCGCTAAACAGTTGTTTGGCGGTGCTTGGGACTTTCTGGGAGGGAGGGGAAGGAGCAGGGAAGCGCTGCGTCCATTCCTCCCCCTCACTCCTAGAAAGTCCTAAGTGCAGCCAAACAGCTGTTTGGGGGCAGGGAAGCGCTGGAAGAGAGGGGGAAGAGCGGGGAAGCGCAGCATCTCCACTCCTCCCCCCTCCCTTCCAGAAAGTCCTAAGCACTGTTTGGCGGCATTTAGGACTTTCTGGGAGGGAGGGGGAGGAGTGGGGACATGGCGTGCTCCGGAGAGGAGGTGGAGTGGGGGTGGGAAGAGGTGGGCCTGGAGTGGAGTGGGGACAGGAAGAGGTGGGCCTGGTCATCCCCCGGCAATGTCGGCGCCTGTTCTTCTCCGGGGAAGCTGCCGCTGCTGCTGCAAAGGTGCTTCCTAGCGTCCTTGCCTGCAGCGGGCTGTGCCCGTGTGGGATAAGCCAGGGGCACTTCCCAACCACAGTACAGTACAGTACTGTACAGTATATAATGCCTTTTGTCTGCCCAAAAAAATTTCCTTGGAACCTAACCCCCCGCATTTACATTAAATCTTATGGGAAAATTGGATTCGTTTAACATCGTTTCACTTAAAGTTGCATTTTTCAGGAACATAATTACAACATTAAGTGAGGAGTTACTGTACTTATACACTGTAATCAAGTCACTCCTTAACCTTCTCTTTGTTTAGCTTAACAGATTGAGCTCTTCGAGTCTATCACTATAAAGCGGATTTCTAATCATTCCTGTGGCTCTTCTTTTAACCTTCTCCAATTTATTTACAACCTTCTTAAATTGTAGGCACCAGAACTGGATATAGTATTCCAGCAGCAGTCACACCAGTGCCAAACAGAGGTAAAATAACTTCTCTACTCCTCAAGATTCTCGTTTATGCATCTCAGAATTGCATTACCTCTTTTGGCCACAGCGTCACACGGAGCTCGTGTTCAGCTGATTATCCACAATGACCCCCAAATCTTTTTCAGAGTCACTGTTTCCCAGGATAGAATCCCCCATCCTGATTGGCCAAGAACTCAAAACACATCTGTTTGATGATGATTCCCCATTTACAATTACATTTTGAGACCTATCAGTTAGCCAGTTTTTAATCCATTTAATATGTGCCATGTTAATTTTAAATTGGTCTAGGTTTTTAATCAAAATATCATGCGGTACCAAATCAAATGCCTTACAGAAGGCTAAGTATATTAAATAACACTATTACTTTTAATCAACCAAACTTGTAATCTCATGAAAACAAATATCAAGTTAGTTTCACAGGATCTATTTTCCATAAACCCATGTTGATTTGCATTAGTTACACCAGTGGTTCTCAACCAGGCATACGTGTACCCCTGGGGTTACACAGAGGTCTTCCAGAGGGTACATCAACTCATCTATATATTTGCCTAGTTTTACAACAGGCACTAACAAACTAAAATTTCATACAATGACCTGTTTATATTGCTCTATATACTATACACTGAAATGTAAGTACAATATTTATATTCCAATCAATTAATTTTATAATTACGTAGTAAAAATGAGAAAGTAAGCAATTTTTCAGTAACAGTGTGCTGTGCCACTTTTGTATTTTTATGTCTGATTTTGTAAGCTAGTAGTTGTTAAGTGAGGTGAAACTTGGGGTACGCAAGACATATCAGACTCCTAAAAAGGGTACAGTACTTTGGAAAGGTTGAGAGCCACTGAGTTACACTACCCTCTTTCATTTTTTATTAATCAAGTCCCGTATCAGCCACTCCATTACCTTGCTAGGGATCAATGTCAGGCGGACAGGCTTATAATTACACAAGTCATCCCGCTTACATTTTTGAAACACTGGCACAACATTAACTTTCTTCCATAACTTCCCCAGCGTTCCAAGATTTATTGAAAATCAATATTAATGGCCCAGCAAGCTCCTTAGTCAGCTCTTTTAAAACTCTTGGATGCAAGTTATCCGGACCTGCTGATTTAAAAATGTCTAAGTTTAGTGGTTTCTGTTTAAAATCCCCAGAGGTACTAGTGGAAAGGAAAGTGTTATCATATGATGAGACTATATCATCTGTCTTTTCCCCAAATACAGAACATAATTATTTATTGAACACTTCTGCCTTTTCTGCATTAATTTTGATAATTCTATCATTTCCATCTAGCCGTGGACCAATACCATTGTCAGAATTATTTTTGTTCCTACTTGGTGTTACTTACTAGGGCCACACACAAAGGTGAAAACAATTATGAGCCAAATCAGCTGTGAGGAAGAATTTGTTCAGAAAAATGTGAATGATAATTGGTAATCTTTTAAGAATACCTTATTAAATACCCAAAAAGCTACAATCAAGGAAGCAGGCTGTACTGGTTAAAAAAAGGACCTGCTTTAGAAGGGAAGTGAGGGAAGCTGTAGAATATATCATCTCAATTGATTGGCCTCTTACAATTGGTATGCGTACTTCCACCTTTTCATGTTCTCTGTATGTATAAATATCTTCTGTCTGTGTGTTCCACTCTATGCATCTGAAGAAGTGAGCTGCAGCCCACGAAAGCTTATGCTGAAATAAATTTGTTAGTCTCTAAGGTGCCACAAGTACTCCTGTTCTTTTTGCGGATACAGACTAACACGGCTGCTACTTTGTAACCTGTAGAATATATGATTCACATTATATCATTCACATTTTTATGAATAAAATAAAATAACAAAAGAAACAACTGAAAGAAAGGAGAAGCTGATAGATAGTAATGAATATAAATCAGAAGTTAGGAATTGTAGAAAACTGTAAGAACAGCAGAGGAACACCAGGAGAAATCTTTGGCCAGCGGAGTTAAGGCCAAAAGGAATTTTTAAAATATATTAGGAACAAATTTATGAATTTGCCAGGGTACCAATTAGATTTTAAAGCTGAAATCTAAAACTAGATTTGCCAATATGATAGCTCATTGTTGTATGGAATTTAAATAAGGATAACCACTCTTTTATTTGAGTTCAGGGAGTATAAACTTACTAATTTTACTAAGTTATTCTCAGGTCAACTTTTACACCTTAGTCAGCATTTCTCAAACCAGACCTCTTAATTATTCTTAACGAATCAACATGCTTTATTAATTCACCAAGAATTCACTAAAGCCCGGATCACTACATCTTCATCAATCTAGCTAGCCTGGATAACAACAGTAGTGAAGATACGGTGGCATGCGCTTCAGTGCAGGTTAGCAACCCAAGTACCAGCCTGCTGGAGAGCCTCAGAACATACGTGGATTGCTAGCCTGCACTGAAACCCATGCCACCATATCTTCACTGCTGATGTTACCTGTGCTAGCTAGGTTAAAGCTAGCACAGGTATGCCTGACCATGCTGCAATCACAACTTCACTTTCTGCGTAGAAATAGTTACAGGGAAAAATGTAGGTATACAGAATAAATTACCTCAGCTGGACTTTGTCAAGGATACTTGGATTAATACTCCAACTTAGTCCCACATTTATTTCATTTGGGGTCAGAGACAGTGTGAGTGTGTCCTTGGTGGATTAAATTGCTTTGTGGTTAGTGCACCTAATTCCCCCAACCCCATCCCCACCCCCCAGTGGGTCAGTCTTTCAATCCTGGTCCTCCTTTACTCAGAGATGCGGTGAGGAGTACAGGTGGTTCAAGTCCCTCCTGCAGTGTGGGCAGTGGTAGGGGAGCCCAGGCCTGCCCACTCCACCGGGCTCTGATCCAGGGCCCTCGAACCCCTCTGAATTACCCTCTCCAGGTTATTTAGTACCGTGGCTTTTCTGTCCCCATTTTCAGTCCCAGATAAGGTGAAAAGAAAAGTTAACCAAACTGTCATCCCCAACTGAGCTCAGCATACAATCTCATTTCCCTCAGGGAGGCTTCCCCAGAGCCCTTGTCAGGAGCCTTCAGGGTAGGTCTGTCCTCTACCCCAGACTTCCCCCTTCTGAGCTGGGTTGCTCCCTTTCCAACTCCTCCAGCTGGAGCATGCTCTGCAGCATTGGAGGGGTGGGACTACCTAGGCCCCGTACTGGCCTTTAACCCCTTCCGGCCCAGTGTGGGGTTTGTATATCTCATCACAGACAGATTTGTTTATGAATACTTCCTTGAAGCAAATGTATTAAATGATGGCTCCTTCTTTGGAATATGTATTAAAAGATGCAATGCAAAGCAAAAGGGGAAAAAACCCAACTTTTTTAAAGTTGTTTTTCTTCCCACTAAATTCCTTTTGGTAACCTTCAGCAAATTAGGAAGTATCTCAAATGTATTATTCCATAACATGGACAATACGATCTAAGCATATGGTCTCCATTAATTTAGCACCTCACTCTCTTTAATGTATTTATAATCACAACAGGCATGTGGGGTAGGGAAGTACTTTTAGCTTCTTTTTTACAGATTGAGAACTGAGGCCAAGAGACTAAGTGACTTGCCCAAAGTCACACAGACGTCTGCGGCAGAGCAGGGAACTGAATGCGGGTGTCCCTGTGTCACAGGCATGCACCCTAACTGAGCTATCCTTCCTCTCCACCAGGAAAAGCAAGGTTTGCAATCAGATCCCGAGGACTTGCAATATGACACTCTGGAATATCGTTAGTAAACCAGAAAGTACCAAGAAAGTGTTTCTAAGAAAGGAAGAAATTATTTTAAAAGATTACATTTATTTTGGTGTTAAGTCTCTCCCACTGTCTGGCTAGGGTATGGGGGCTCCACAAAGAAGTCTTTGTTTGATCCAATTTACTTTTTATTTATGTTTGGTTTTGCAATTCGTCTTTAGAAGTAGTATTTATTATATTGTAACAGGAGAGGGCAAAAAGGAAAAGCTAAACTAACTTGATCCACAAGAACTGTAATTTTTTTGCCATAGTTAATACAATTAGATATAAAATGATCAAAGCTGACTCTTATTAAAACAAAAAATTATAAAAAGACTAGAATTTTTACTCTGTTTTATGAGTGTATCTTTCATCATAACTTACCCCATTACAAAGTAAATTACTATTTGGCTGCAATATGCCCATAAGGGGAAAAAAATTCACAATTGATATTTTTTATTCTTTTGTTTCATAAATCAATTCCAGTCTTGGTATAAATGTGTGCCAAATGTGACCTAAAATTGTCACCTCTCTAATATGCAACTGAACTCAAAGATGGACTCTGTGGGGTGGGAGGGTCCTAGAGCCCAGGACTCAGACCAAGCCCAGAAGTCTACAGAGCAATGAAACAGCCCTGCAGCCTGAGCCCCGTGAGCCCGAGATCGCTGGCATGGGCCAGCTGTGGGTTTTTCTCTACTGTGTAGACATACCCCCAAAAGAGCTTGGCTTGTTTAACCTAACCAACAGACGGCTGAGGGGAGCTATGATTGCTCTCTATAAATACATCAGAGGGATAAATCCCAAGGAAGCCGAGGAGTTATTTAAGTTACGAGCCAATTTGGCACAAGAACAAATGGATGAAAACTGGCCATCAACAAATTTAGGCTTGAAATTAGACGAAGATATCTAAACATCAGAGTGAAGTTTTGCAACTGCCTTCCACGGGTAGTAACAAAGACAAAAAAACTTAACTTGTTTCAAGACCGATATTAATAAGTTTATGGAGAGGACGGTATGAGGAGTTGTCTACAATGGCATATAGCCCATCCCCTACTGTTATCACTGTGACATTCTGTACCTTGAGGGAACACCCAGCACCCCCATGGTCATCCTTATAATATGACTGTGTGGTATTTAATGCGAAGTTTGCCATGTCAGGTGTCTTCAGAAGGCTCATGATGCATTGAGCATTGTTGTTATAGTAATGTTATAGGTTGTAATTTCATGTATATAGTTATGAGGCTGAGTGTGTGTCCTCATGGCTTAAAGCAAATCCAGGCAAAAATTCTCCAAGAGCAAAGGGGCAGTTCACACCTCATCAGGGCATGTATGGGACAAACCCAGCCCAGTCTCACAGGAAAAAAGGACACTGGCTTAGGCAACAACAAAGGATCTGTTGGACTCTCAAGTGAGTGACCCCCCTTCCCTTGGTCAGTTTGAGACTGTGATGATAATGCTCACCTGACCCTGAAATGGGGGGGCAAAGCCAAGAGAGAAGAAAGGACATGATAAAAGGGAGAGACATTTGCTATGCTCTTCCTTTCTCTTCCACCTCCATCTACAGACATCACCACGAAGCAACTGAAGCGCTGATCAAAGGGGAGAGCCTGGCTGAAGAGCAACCAGCCAGCCGGTGGTGAGAAGCATCTAAGTTTGTAAGAGCATTAAAAGTGTTAAGATCAGCTTAGAATGCATTTTGTTTTTATTTCATTTGAACAAATCCGACTTGTTATGCTTTGACTTATCACTTAAAATCTATCTTTGTAGTTAATAAATCTGTTTGTTTATTCTACCTGAAGCAGTGCATTTGGTTTGAAGCGTGTCAGAGACTCCCCTTGGGATAACAAGCCTGGTGCATATCAATTTTTTTGTTAAATTGATGAACTGATATAAGCTTGCAGTATTCAGCAGGCATAACTGGACACTGCAAGACAGAGGTTCCTAGGGTTGTGTCTGGGACCGGAGATATTGGCTAGTGTTATTTGGTTGCACAATCCAAGGAGCAGCTTACATGCTAGAGGCTGTGCGTGAACAGCCCAGGAGTGGGGGTTCTCACAGCAGAGCAGTGTAAGGCTGGCTCCCAGAGTCAAGGATTGGAGTGACCTAGCAGATCACCGGTCCAGATAACACCAGAGGGGAATGTCACAATCACCAAATATCTCCAGTGGCTGGAGATGGGACACTATATGGGGAGAGCTCTGAGTTACTATAGAGAATTCTTTCCTGGGTGTCTAGCTGGTGCATCTTGCCCACGTGCTCAGGGTCTAAATGACTGCCATTTGGGTGGGGGGGGGGGCAGGAAGGAATCCCTGCTTCCCCTTGCCCCTCCCCTCCCCCAGTTCAGATTGGCAGAGACCCTGGGGGATTTTTGCCTTTTTTTGCAGCATGGGGGATGGGTCACTTGCTGGTTTAAACTAGAGTTAACAGTGGATTCTCTGTAACTTGAAATTTTTAAAATCAAGATTTGAGGATTTCGGTAACTCAGCCAGAGGTTATGGGCTACTACAGGAGTGGGTGGGTGAGGTTCTGTGGTCTGTGATGTGAAGGAGGTCACACTAGGTGATCATGGTGGTCCCTTCTGGCTTTAAAGTCTATCAGTCCATAAGGTCATCTGAAAAACCTTAACTTTGCTTCTGTGCCAACTATAGCCTACAAAACTGTACCTAGTGAACCCTTTATACCAAGTCTGTAAAAAGGATTTTTAAATTACTTTTATGAAAAGTTTCAAAGCTTTGTAAACTCATTCATGAAAATTATGACAGACGTTTTAATTTTGCTCTTAATAGTCAAGTTGAGGGTTACAGACTTATAGAGCCTACAGTCAGGAGGGTCTGTAATACAAACATGTGTAGCTTGCTTTATGTAATATGGCAGTATTCAATCTCAAGAATAAAGATACTAAGAAGTGTCCTTAATTCTTAGAGTCACTGATGACAAACCTGTGTTCTTTAATTATAAGGTTGTCTTCATTTGTTATTGATCTCAGGACAGAGATAAGGTTTTTTCATGAAAACTTAATTGTTTTTTCTCATAATAGAAACAACATTTGACTTTACAGGCTTAACATTTGTGAGTGCTTGAGGAATTACAATGCTTTCTAAGTGTTTTCCTATAGCGATATATTATTTCACTCAACTCTAGATTAAGCTGGTTACTTTGGAATTTCCTCAGTCCATCTATCCATCACACACACACAAATGTTTCAGAGCTCTCACTGGAAAGACTTAGTATTGAAACCCTAAGATGCATATGGACTCGTAGAATTTAAAAGCAGTTCAGGGATGGAATCTGTTCCTCCCTAAACCTTTTCCTGTTCCCTTTGCACCAGCTTCCGGAACACCACAACGTGGTTCCTGTCTGCGGCTCCACTCATCATGGCCCTGTGCACTGGGATGATGCAGACTTTAAGAAGGCTTTAATGGAAGACTTCCTAAAGCATGCCATTGTATGCATGCCTCCTAAAGCATTCAGAAACCAGCAAGAGGTGTTTAGACCACTGCAAAGCTCTATAAGAACATGAAAGTAGCATTTAATAACTAATTCCCAAATGCGCACAATAAAGGCACCAGTACTAGCTACGGACAACATATTAAATATAAATTTGACATTTTGAGAGACTGAACTTGTGATGCTGGCAGACCTGGTGCCAGATCATGCCAAGGCCCTTGCCCTCACTGAACACTGACAAATGCATAGCTCGAAACCAGTCTGACTAGCCTGTGTATTAATATTATTAAAATAGAGTTATAAGAATGTGTTTAGACTTTATGAAATGCTTGTAGGATGCTGCATGCAGTAATCTCCTTATAACATAGGGTATAGATGTTATAAGGTAATATTTATGTGTTTTCTCTATAACTATAAAAGTGTTTGCTAAAACTGGAGAGAAGCATTATCAAGTGTGAAATGCTAGTTTACCACAAGAAGTGTCATCTTCTCCCCAATAAGAGAGGGTCCATATATACCAGACAAACCATTGTGGAACATCAGTGGACAAAAGACTTTGTTGATTGCCTCCCCCACACCCATGAAGGAGACACGCACAAGCCCTCGTCCCATCACACTGGGGGAAGGGCATAAAAATCTCTGCCAAGGAGGAGGAGTTAACACTGCCTGGAATTTGGATAGAGCAAAATTTTAAGCATAAGCAAGAAATCCCCAAGCTGCTTGGCACTGGTTAGCCCTAAAGGACATAATGAGTTTGTACATTATAATAGCTACTATTACCTTTTGGAACCTAAGACTGCATCTCAATTGTATGTGTATGTTTACCTCTTTCCCCTTGTAAACAGCTCATTTCTTTTTCTTACTTAATAAATCTTTCTTTAGTATTATAGGATTGACTACAAGTGTTGTCTTTGGTTTGAGATCTCAGGAACAGTGATTGGTCCTTTGGGACTGGGAGTAATCTCACTATTATTGTGATTTTTGGTGTAAGGGACCATCTATCACAAAAGCAGGCTTACCTGGGTGGCAAGATAGGCCAGAGTGCCCAACGGGACTGTCTGTGACGCCACGTTAAGGCTGTTATTGTGCTTGTGGAGTTCACACTTGTTACTTGGTTGGTGAAATCTAATTATAGAACATACAACCAGTTTGGGGTCCATGCCCTGTTTCTTGGCCGTCTGCCTTGAGGCAGACTGACTTAGGCCTTCATTTACCCTACACAGTTTTGTCAACAAAAGTCAGCTTTCATTAACAAAACAGTGGAAATGTGCACACTGCAATACTCCTCTCACCAATTTAACTCTCCTGCTACGTCGACATAATAAAACCACTTCGACAAGAGGCATAGAGCTTTTTGCGATAAAGTTAGAGCGACACTGTCAATGTAAACACTGCACTAGCTTATGTCGCCCTAACTGGCCTCCAAGTGGTGTCTCACAATGCCCATCATGACTGCTCTGGTCAGCAGTTTCAACTCCACTGCCTGCAGCCCGGTACACAGGCATGTGCCCCTCCCTCTTTAAAGCCCTAGGAATTTTTCAAATTCCACTTCCTGTTTGCTTGGTGTGGAGAGTTGACATAGCATCTTCCCAGCTGACCAAGCCAGCTTTCCGCAGCAAATGCACTCCCACCCGGAGTACACCGGAATTGTTGGGTCTGTGGGAGGGGAGGCTGTGCAGTCACAGCTCCGCTCCAGCCGTAGGAACTTTGCTCACAGCATAGAGGAGAAGGCGCATGAAAGAGACACGCAGCAGTGTCATGCTAAGATCAAGGAGCTGAGGCAGACGTACTAGAAGGCAAGGCAGGCCACCTGTTGCTCTGGTGTGGCGCCGAAGACATGCTGCTTCTACAAGGAGCTGCATGTCATCCTCAGCGGCGACTCCACCTCCACTGCCAAGAGCCTCATTGATACTTTGAGAGGACTGAAGCAGTGGCCAACACAGACAACCCCAAGGACAAGTGGTGGATGAGGAAGTGGACTTTGAGGAGGATGTGGGACAGATGACATGGTCATCAAGTGGTGTAGTGAGCCAGGACCTCTTTTTGACACTGGAGGAGTCTTGACAGTCCCAGTACTCTGGCTTTGGCATGCCTGAAGCAGGAAACGGGAGCTCCGCTAAGTACTCATTTTACTTTGATACTGCATGGTGACATGAGGTAGAGATATCCTTAATTTTGTTACATGGTACCAGTGGGAGAAGGGATAGAAATTAACAACAGGTCTGTTTGCATCTGCTTCTTGTTCCCCTTTACAGCTATGCAATGTGGGCCCTGCGGAAAAGTTTGTTAATGCATACCGGGATCTCCTGGGAATCCTCCATACAGATCTCTAGGAAAATTTCCTGGAGGTACTCTGCAATCCTCTGCCAAAGGTTCCTTGGCAGAGCAGCTTGTTTCTTCCTCCACTTGCCATGCCAATTGGCAATTACTTCTAAAGGAACCAAGGTGAGCAACATAAGGATCTGGTCTGAAGCCGCAATGCAGGAGATGCACCCTTGCATCCTCAGGTAGTCTCAGTAGTGAGATATCAGCTTTGAGTCACCCCCGCCTGTGGAAAACGGTGCCAGTATTCAGAATAGTGTCCCAAGGCGCTTGTACTGATCCCCTTCCTAAACCACCTCTTACACACCAGCAGAGCGCCTCCATCTGATAAGGAGGCGAACAAGGAATAATAAGGAGGACATGTTTAGAGAAGTGCGTCAATCATCTGATCCTACAGATAACGAGCACAGAGTGTGGAAAGAGACAATAAATGAAAAACTCAGAATGAGTAGCCAGGAGAGGAGAGAGGGGCAGGAGTGGCTGATAGGGGGCAGGAGTGAACGATAAAGCTTACGGAGGACCAAACAGAGATGCTGAGGTCCCTGATGGAGCTGCAGTTGGAACATATCCCTGTTCAACCCCACCTGCAGCCCATACAGAACTGCATTCCATGCCCTCCCCAAACTCCCTCCCCCCCACATTCCTCATATGTTCCCAACCCATCACAGTACCCCTTATACTCCACCCATAGGGACATCTTTCACAATGACAACTGGACTTACACACAGCTGTGAGAGAGTGCTCATTTGAGAGAGTGCTCCTCTGTATCACGTCCCTTATAAGAAATGGAAATCTGTGTATTGCTGTTTAATAAAAATTTAGTCTTAAAAATACAGTGATTCTTTATTTGAGTCCTACACATAGAGGGTTGCTGCAGAAATTCATACATAGTGGCAATAGCACATTTGCAGACTCCAATTAATGCTCAGGCAGGAATCATTAGAAGGGTCATTCAAGGTGGCAAGGAAACAGTGCCTGGCTGAATGCATTACAGAAAGACGCATTAAAGCGGCTCATTGTCAAAATGTTTCTTGATTCAAATAGCCCAACATTGAGCCCCTCTAATATCTCTGGTACCTAACTGCTCCAAATCAATTGCCTGACGATCCACATTAACACTCCACTCCTGGGAAACTTTTTCCCCCTTAGATTCACAAATGTTATGCAGAGCACAGCAGGCTGCTATGACCATGGGAATATTTTCCTCATTGAGGTCTAAACTGCAAAACGTACATTCAATAGTCATTCTGCACCTGCTGAGCCTGTTCTTGAAGCACTCCCTGCTGCTGTCAAGGTTTCCAGTGTAAGGCTTCATGAACCACAGGAGTAAGAGGTAGGCTGGGTCTCCCAGGATCACTGTGGGCATTTCCACATCCCCTATTGGAATCTTCTGGTCTGGAAAGAAAGTCCCTGAATGCAACTTTCTATACAAGTCAGTATTCCTGAAGATGTGTGTGTCATGCACCTACCCAGACCACCCTGCATTGATGTCATGAAATGGCCCCGGTGATCCACCAGAACCTACAATACCATAAAGAAGTAGCCCTTTCTGTTGACATACTCTGTCGCAAGATGGTCTGGGGCCAAAATTGGGATATACATGCCAGCTACAGTCCTACCGCAGTTAGGGAATCCCAGTCCTGCACATTGCCCAGAGTCACAGTCCTTCATAGCAGGAGGCGATTAATGGCCTTGCACACTTGCATCACAGGAACCGTCATGGTTGACTTCCCAATTCCAAATGATTTGCGACTGACCAATAGTGGTCTGGAGTTGCCAGTTTCCACACAGCAATCACCACTTGCTTTTCCACCGTGATGGCAGCTCTTGCGCTGCAGTGCAGGGGCAAGCGCCACACATAGTTCTAAGAAGTTGGCTTTGCACATCCAAAAGTTCTGCAGCCACTGGTCAGCATCTCATACCTGCATCACAGTCCGATCCCACCACTCAATGCTTGTTTCCCAAGTTCAATACTGAACTTGTGTCACTGTGTGCAGCTTCTCCATGAATGCCGACATTCATTTTGAATAGTTTCTTTCCATGGCACACAGCAAGGCAGTCACCACAGATTCATTTTCAGATTCGCAGCTCATGAAATACTGCAGGATCAGATGTGTTGTGTTCATTATGCGCATCACAAGACTGGCAGCAGTTCAGGATCCATGTTTTCAGGCAGAGATGGCAGGAGCACAATTTACATGGGCAGTTGAAAAACAGCACGAAATGTATTCAGAAGCCCATAGAATGATGGGACTGAGAAAACTGCATCATGGGATGGTGAGCCTGCCCTCATGATGCACTGCGATCCATTCCCAGAACTCCGAGCAGCAGAAGATGGCGATTTGCACAGTGGGATAGCTACCCATGGTGCACTGCTCTCACTGTCGGTGCAACAGCACCAACTGTGGACACGCTCTGCTGACAGAATGATCTTTGTGTGAACATGCACAAGCAATGTAATTATAGCAGTTTATGATCATCAACGTAACTTAAGTCGACTTAACTCTGTAGTGTAGACATAGCCTTAGGCCATGTCTACAGTAGAGACCTTACAGCGGCATAGTTGTACCAATGCAGCTGCCCCATTTTAAGATCCCACGTGTAGCTGCTCTATGCCAACGGGAGAGAGCTCCCCCATCGACATAATTAAACCACCCCAATGGGCAGCAGTAGCTACGTTACTGCTGTCCACACCAGCACTTCTGTCAGTGTAACTTATATCGCTCGAGGCAGGGAGTGTGGTTTCACACCCCGAGCAACATAAATTATATCGACAAAAGTGCTAGTGTAGATGTAACCTTAGACTGATACCACCAACAATTCCCATCTGATGGGCTATGTGGTAGACTATTTTAAACATGTTAATGGTCTCAATTTTATCACAATAGCCTCCTTTGGTGGCCTCAGCAGAACATGGATTAAAAGGACATAAAGAGTGAATTGCCATTTCACCCCTAGAGGTGGTCCTTCAAAGTCCAGGTTGGGGCACATTGATTTGACAGCATTTCCACGGTACACCATACAATTGTTCTGCAGATACAACATGCCAAAATTCAGGACTATCAGTCTGGCATCCTTCACTAATGCTATATTCACTTAGGGAAAAAAATATAAAATAAACATATTGCTTAAAAAAAATCTGAGAAGAGGAAAGTCAACAGGAAATAAAACTTCACAGTTACATCACCCACACTGGCTCAATAAATATCCATATGAGTTGCAGCAGTCTGTAATTTAGAGAGGCAACTGAAAGGGTAAAGTTGAGTGTTGAAGGAAACAGGTTGAGGAGCACAAAACATCCCAAACACACTTTCAAAGTCTCAGAAAGAAAAGGAATAATTGAGATTAAATGTAGCATTTATAATATCTGTTGTGTGTTAAGCCAGCCCCATTTTCAGAGGGTGAAAAATTGAAATAGAAAACACCTATTAGATCAAGTCAGTAGGCTCAATTTAAAAAAATTCTGCAAGTCCAAAAGTCACGACAGAAATATGATCCCAATGATTCACAAACAAAAAACATCTCTATATTCCTGTTGCTATAACAACAACATAAAACATTTGTTCTCTGATGTCATTTTTGATCACATCATTTTGGAATTTGTTATTTTAAAAGTTGGTTGCTATGACACTGTACAGTTATTAAATGGATTGATTGCCTACTTTCCTATTGACAAGACTATTTGTATCAGTTTTATAAAGCTAATATGATGAACAAAATGAAAGATGTATCTTATTACATACTATAAACTCCAACAGCAGAAACACCTTTAATGAGCTCTATTCTCTGCGTCAATGTGTGGTGAAGCAAGGAGGGATGTCCTCCCACCCTCTTTCAAGTCCCTGTTCTTCCCACTCCCTCGGATCGTGTGCGCTCTGAACATCAAAAGGGACTCGCATCACAACACCCCTCCTTCTGGCAAATGAGGGCTAAATACTATTTCCGCTGGATCCTGTCAATAATGACTCACACTATATAGGGAGACTCAGAGTGTCAGTGTCTCTCTTTAGAGCAGGGGTAGCCAACCTTCGGCATGCGAGCTGATTTTCAGTGGCACTCACACTGCCTGGGTCCTGGACACTGGTCCGGGGGGCTCTGCGTTTTAATTTAATTTTAAATAAAACCTCTTAAACATTTTAAAAACCTTATTTACTTAGCATACAACAATAGTTTAGTTATATATTAAAGACATATAGAAAGAGACCTTCCAAAAACATTAAAATGTATTACTGGCATGCGAAACCTTAAAATTAGAGTGAATAAATGAAGACTTGGCACATCACTTCTGAAAGGTTGCCGACCCCTGCTTTAGAGCCTCAAAAGTATAATGTACAGATTCCACAGTATTTCTAGCTTCTGTCTGCCAGGGCACAAGGGACCAGGGACAGATGATAAATTGATCTCCTGTAGACAGATGCATTGCCTCTGTACCATTGCATGGGCTTGGGGAAGGATTTGTTTTTATAGTTAACTTTTTTTATAAATTACTCAGACATTTTACAAGATACTATGGACTCTCAAAAGCATAATATTGAAAGCATGATACAGATATAGTACTCATAGTGAAATAGAAAAATAAATGAAGTTTCATTAAGCAGAAACACAATTTCTATACAAAAAACACAGAGCTCAATCCTAACCTCTACTACACAACAGGTCTTGAAAAAGCTGCCAGTGCATATATACAGCAGCAGAACAATTAATTTAAGATGTAAAAAATGGCACAGCTTGAAAAATTCATTCTCAATTTGTAAATGAGAAGAAAACTATTTTGAAAACAGGAAAAGTAATTGTTAAAAAACAAGAATCAACAGCGGCAAATTCAAGGACAGGTAGTTTATGAAACTGCTTTTAACTCAATTTTTGAAATAGACTAGATTTCAAATTCATGGTATTCCTTTAAAGTCTGTCAGGTTTGTCTCCAGAAGCAGTTCCTCTAGGGCAAGCAGGGTAGACAGTCTGCTTGCCCTGAAGCAAACTAAACCGCTCAGAAGTGGGGTAGAGAAAATAAATATTAATTTATGATATTGGGTTCCCCATCCTCTAATGAAACCTCCTTCCAGCTTTCCTAGCTTTTTATGTTTGTCCTCTTTGTGAAAGTCTAGAAATTTATTCATGTAATATAAAGTACAATATAACTGTAAAGGAATCTGCATTATCATGCCAGTGGAATTTTGAGAAGGATGACCTCAAATAATAACAACAACAAACAGGGCCCTAATGTTGTCCTAGAATACCAGGGGGAGACAGTAGAAGGCAACTGTTGTGAAAGAAAAGGTGGACAGAAGGAAAGAGAATATCTAATAAACAAGAGTTGTCACAAATGGATTCTAAAAGTTACTGAAGTAACTGATTCAATTAAAAAAGCCTTAATAAGAAAAAAAAAAAACAATCTTGGAAATTGAATTTTAGCCTTTTTAAATGCAGAAGCAAAAGAGAGGAGAAAAATATCACAAATAACAAAATAGAGCCCTGGGCTGTAAGTACAATTCTGACTAAGGGTATGTCTACAACTCGGGCTCGTGAGGCTCGGGCTGCAGGGCTCTCTTACTGCTGTGTAGACTTCCAGACTTAGGCTCCATCCCAAGCCTGGAACTCTACACAGCAATGAGACAGCCCCACAGCCCAAGCCCCGCAAGCCCAAGTCAGCACAAGCCAGCCGTTGGTGTCTAGCAGTTGTGTAGACATATCCTATCAAGTATCTAAACTTTGTGCTGTGACATTTATTATTATTTGTAGTTTGTGTAAGGCATATTTGGTGAGTAATTCCCTTCCTGGTTTAGAAAGAAAATTGCTTTTAAACTACTTCACTTTATTATATAAATACCCACAATTTTCTTCTTTATTCAGAAATGTGGTATTGTTTTTTGAACTTATTCATCAGTTGTCTTTTGCTGCCAGAAACAAACACGCTGACATGTCACTAGCCCTGTAGTACATTCAATTTCTCAATTTTTAATACTTGTATATACAAATTACAGTTCAGTTGTGCTATACAGTGAAGAAGAAGAGTTTATGTGAACCTAAATAGTTGCCGCTTTTTAAAAGAGCTGATGATACTATGTGTGTCAAGTACAATGAGTGTGCAGCAGGTTAATGGCATCACAAGTCAGTGCAGACTGATCCTTTGTCAGGTATTCCCATTTGTTCTCTTAGTTTAAGCTCATCTCATTTTTGTAACAGTAACTAGCTGTCATTTGTGCCATCTCTTGTCAGGGCTGACTGGCATTCATATTCGGTTCATTATGCATTCAATTTCTTCTTCATATGCGCTGAATCAAAGTTAAGAAATCCCAAAGCTTTCCATTTTGCCAAAATGAGTTGTATGTGAAATTCTGCTGAAATGTTAAGACTTGCAAGAAATGTACTCTCTGCAACAAATCAGCATAACGCAAGTGCTCCCATGGAAATCTAGATTCCATATGAAAATATTAGAAATGATTGATGTCAAGAAGACCACATTTTCTATTGGAATTATTTACATCAGGATATGCTAGCCAGCCTCTTCTCCTACTGATTACATTTCATTTACCAAGACTGTTTTGCCTGGCGGGCTAAATGCACTATGTGTATAAGTATTGAAAACCTGGGTTCACTGCAGATGCTTAAATGAAAATTATAGCAATAATAAAAAATGTGAAGTTGTCAAATGTGAAAGTGGATTTAATTATCTCAGCCAAATCCCTAGTTATTGTAAGTCCACATCACAAAACTGACACCCAATTGTACTTTGCTTAGGAGAGGCAAAGGATTCAGCTAGAAAGATTGTTGTACCTTATGACTAGATGTGCATTGGTAATATTTGTGTGGAGGAGCTTATACAATGAATGACAAAACTACTAATACACTATTCACTATAGCTAAAAGCTAGTACTATCTATAGCATGGTTTTTATACCATGAGTTCCCATTCCTTTCATGAGCACTAAATTATGAATACTGTACAAATAAAAAGTGAATCTTAGAAAATGAAAAGATAAGACTATATGCAAAGTCAATATTTTTACATTTTAATTCTTTAGGATTGCTTGTTTGGGACCATTACCTATCACATCCTTGCAGTGGCAGGACAGTATAGCAAGTGTACACACACACACAAAAACCTCAAGAGGTGACACTATCAACCAAGAGATGTCAGTGCATTGCAAGCATGCTATCAATTTAACTCAATCACACTGAATGTATTACAGAATTAAAATTACCATACACATTGACTCTGAAATAGGTCACCACCACCAAAAGGACCACATGAAAGTTGCTCTAGAAATCAATTTTGAATTGAATTTTGTTTAACACAAATCCCATACTTTTTAATAAGGACTTGAATAATCCAATTAGAGTGAAGGATGCCCTTGCAACTGAGGAGCTCTACATCACAAATTTCAACAGAATTGAATCATTCATTTTATTTAAAAAAAAAAAAAAAAAAACTTTATAACCTTTATTGTTGTGTAGTTAACCTTCCAGATGTGAACTGAATGATAACTGATGCAGTTTTGTCTTCCCGAGTCTGCTGACAGACAGCTTTCCCATAGAGTTGCTCAAAACTCTCTGGTAACAAGTAAAATTGATAAGAATGGTGTCAATTTCACACTGCTACTGGCCAAAGCGTGGAGCAGCAGTGACAGGACATGATACTATTCATGTGGAAAGTGAACCAAAAAACTATCTGGGAAGGAGAGAATAGTAGCACATATTTGTTTCTCATATTCCTCCTTGCTGCAGCCAGGCACTGAGGGTGATGTAGCATAACAGACACCCAAACATCCTTGCCCAAATCTCCACAAGACAATATTCAAGGTTGAACTGTAAATTAAAGTTAAAGCAAGAGATCAGAGAAAAAATACAAAGGTAATCAGATGAATATGGACTGGAGTGCCTTACACACGTATGCAGAAGCTATGTCCAGTTCTTTCTACCTAACAAAAAACTTATTTTTCCCCCATAAGAGCTCTCCTTAACAGTTCATTCTGCCAAAATACATACGAAGAAACCAAATCTCCAGATTCTTAGAATCACTCTTTTGGCTATGAATATGGTGGCAGAAACCCATGCCTAATACTTGATTAGCAGTTTCAGTTTATCCAACACTCCTAAAACACATGAAGGCTTTACATGTTACTACTCTACACTATCTAAAGACAAATATATCAATAGTTATACAATTAGTGGCAGATACACCAAATATGAGAAATCTCTTCACATTTCTGATAGTACTGCCAGCGATTACTATACCAGAATAGTCTGCTTTAGTGGTGGTGGTGGTTAGTGCTTTCAACTACTTCAATAGGGTTCCATGTAAGCAACGGGATCCACTTGTAAGAATGTCATTACAGGATTGATGCCCTTATAGTTAACATCATGGATGTTCAAATCACCTCCATGATGCAGACACATTTTATAAAACTTTCATTATAACATGTTGCAAAAATTTAAAAAAAGAACAATTTAAACTTGTTTTAACCTCCCACCCAGCAGCAGCAGATTGAGTCTATGCCTCTGAGGTCCCTTACATCCTCAGCAACTCAGTGAAACTTAAATCATCATCATCAGTTTTGAAGCTGTCTACAGGCAGAAGCTATAAAGTGACCAGATACATTACTTGTCAATTTCACTATCCTGTTGCTGGCTACTTTCAGATAAAGTTTCATTAGCCACTGGCAAGTAAGTGGGCATCTGTGTTTTTCAAGCCCTGAAAATGATACATTTTAAATGTAATAAAGAAGAAAGCTACTAATGCTCAGTCAAAACAGTTTTAATTGGCAGAGGGAGAAAAAGTTTTACCCCAATGAACTTGTGCAGACAAAACAGAAACTGGCCCTCATGACTCCAGCATCCCAGTGGTAGTGGTAGAACAAATCTCCACATCTATTCAAGGCAGATCAACCAGACATCCAAATAAGAAAACACATGCACTCCCTTCGTTTACAGATACCAATCATCTGCTGCCAGACTAACCATTTTCAGTAGGTCATTCTGCTACCTGAAGTATCTTCTTAAAATGCCATTAAGAAGAAATGAGATTATTTCTGATGTTTCCCAATATTGAAAATTGGTAAGATTAAGGGAAAAGATGACCAACTACTAACGTTTACCACACATGAAAATGTTATATCCTAACTAGTAAACACTATTATTCTTGAATAATTTGTTCTGTGTTTCTAGTTCAGCAACTAGGTAGATTAAAGGAATATGGTCCGCCTGATTTATGGCTTGCCACCTTCTTCCATGCTACCATTATGCCTCAAACATTAACAATCATCTTCTCCTTGTTCAATTCTCTCCTTAAAACTCACTGCTTTTGTAAAATCTATCAGCTCTAATCTACCTCTGAATCACAGTTCATTCTTTTATAAACTTATAAATATTTATAAGTTTAACAAATGAAAGTGTCTGGTGCAACTAGTCTTTAGCTCCTGCTCTTTGCAGGAAGTTGCCACCAGGACTTTATTCCCCTAATTTACCATTTTCCTTCACACATCTTCCATATATGTTGTCCTGGGGTAGGATTCAAGAAACAAGCGTTAATTTGTAAACCCTCCTCCTGAAGTGCATGAATCACAAAGTGGACCTGATAAAAAACAAAAGTGAAACTAACCAGTCTATTTCTGCAGTCCAAATAGACCAGGGGTCTCAAACACGTGTGGCCCGCGGAGCTCTTCCCTGCAGCCCGCCAAGCTCCCTGCGCCCCGAGTTATTTTATGTGGCAGCTAAGCTCCCTGCTCGTTGCTCCCCAATGTTTGGGGCTGGGTCTCTCCCCCGGCCCCGCCTGCCACCCCCACACATCTCCCCCGAGTGTCCCCTGGGCTCACTTGCTGCCCCTTCACTGCCCCAGAGCCTGCAGCTCATGCTGACTCCACTCCGCTCTGCCGGCTTCCGGCATCACCTGCTGCCGCAGGGTCCTAGTGCCCCCCTTCACTCTGGCCAGGGCAGGCTGCCCTTCCCCTTCCCTTCTGCTCTAGTTCTGAGCCTCTCCAATGCCCCAAACCCCTCATCCCCAGCCCCACAGCCCTCACCCCTGCACCCCCTCCTATCCCCAAACTCCATCCCAGAGCCTGCACCTCCCACCCCCTGCCCAGAGCCTGCACCCAGCAACCAAAGTCCATACCAGAGCCTGCACCCCAGACCTCCTCCCCCACCCAAACTCCCTCCCAGAGCCTTAGGCAGGTGGGGGTGGAGTTTGGGGGGGGGGGCAGGTTCTGGGCACCACCAAAATTTATACAAACCTGCCACCCCTGGAAGAGGCAGAGCAGGGGTGGAGTGGTGGTGCAGCCCAGTGCAGTGGGGGGGCTTTAACAGAAGTAAATCTAACTAAGTGTATATTTTGTCCTTTGAGTGAGGTGCATTACTGTTGGTGGTGCTTAGCACTTTCCAGGAGGGAGGGGGGAGGAGCAGGGAGCCGCACGCTCAGGGGAGGAGGTGGAGAAGAGACAGGGCAGGGGCAGGGCCTCATGGAAGGGGGGGAGTGAGGGCGGGGCCAGGGGCACCGAGAGCGGGGTGTCAGTGATGAGACCCTCGGGCCAATGCACTAGTCCTCATGTGGCCCTCGTGGTCATTTGAGTTTGAGACCCCTGAAATAGACTGTAGTGCAAAAAATGAATAAAAAGCATTAATGGATTGTCAGTCTTCCAAATGAAAAAATGGAACACCTGGTATACATGTCTAACACAATCACTTGTCCCTTCCCCTAGAAACAGACTCTCAGTACTGCCAACCTGAAGCATTCAAAAATCATGAGTCAGGCCCCCAAAAATCTAGTTTGTATTTTAAAAAAAAAGAGATTTTTTAAAAAATAATAAATATCAGAGGAGGAGGGATTGTATTTACCTTTAGGTTTTGAGTCTTTAGGGTTCACATTTCCAAGCTTTTCTCTGTCAGACATGAGGGCTAAAATCTTTATTTTTAAATGAAAGCTGAGATTCTCATGACTCTTGGAGCTGGGGGTTTAAGTATCACAAGAGATGACATTACTATCTTTGTTCTGCAGTGTCCTGCTTGCCCCTGGGGTATGGATGAGGAGGAGGAGGAGGAAAACAGATGTCTGCACAGGCTGGGTCACTAGAAGCCTGCACACCAATTGAACCACTGCCCAGAGTCAGAGCAAGCAACTCCATGTTAATCTGACCTTGTAGCAGTGGTCTCATCTGTTGGGTGGAATGTATCTCACCGAGAAGGCTTATGGGTGATGGAGTGCAGAGCAACACCACGAGAGGCAGCACGTGCAGGTTCTGGTAGCCTGATGTCAATTTCAACAGCTCAGCTTGTTGGCCAGGCTCTCAGAGTTCACACAAACCCCTGTCCCTGTCCCCTCCTCCTTAACCAGTACAATACTGTCAGCTTTGCAAAAAATAGGGACACCAGAAAAAGGTAATGAAAACACAGCTATATGGTTTTCAGGGATTCATAGTCATCCTAATTAATTGTGAAATTAAATGTTTAACACACTTTCAGTTTTAATGAGGTGGTAACAGAATTAAGGAAATTTACATTCAGAAACAGTTCTACTCTGAAAAATGACTTGATAAACAATTACTAGGGTTTCCATAAAAAGCAACAGAGTCCTGTGGCACCTTTAAGACTAACAGATGTATTGGAGCATAAGCTTTCATGGGTGAATGCCCGCTTCGTCAGGGTTTCCGTGTGTGTTGTAGTAATGGTTTGGTTTATAAATACAGAAATGTTTTTCGTAATTGCCACCTCTGCAAACTTGGCCTGGGATCCTACAGCAAACCAGGTTCTTACCTGCTCATGCATCCTCACCAGTAATCAAGAGTCTTAAAGCTAAATACTCTCCTAAATATAACGATACAACTCTAGTGTCCTCCAACTGTGCAACACTGTTGCAGTGAGATTACATAATTTCATTCCTCCTGAATTAGTGCAGTGAGTATTTGTAACTCAGTTTACACAGGCATCTTTGGTAAAAAGCACAAATGCGATCACTCCAAGATATTAAAGTAACTCTTTTTACCTCACTATTTTTAATAAGTAACAGATTACAATGTTTTATGGGTAATTTACACCTAAATCAGAGGGATAGCTCAGTGGTTTGAGCATTGGCCTGCTAAACCCAGGGTTGTGAGTTCAATCCTTGAGGGGGCCGTTTAGGGAACAGGGATAAAAATTTTGGGATTGATCCTGCTTCGAGCAGGGGTTTGGACTAGATGCCCCCTGAGGTCCCTTCCAACCCTCATATTATATGAGTGTGCTTATATTTACACAAGTGTGATAAAGTGGATTAGGCCCTGAGACCACCTTCTGGAGCCTTGTGGCCCTGCCAGACCCCGCCCCAGAAAAGGGAAGTGGAGAGAGTCCTCCAAGCAGCCTAGAGCAGTGGCATGGGACAGAGCCAGAGAGGAGCTGCCGGAAGCAGCCAATCCAGGCCCAGCAGGCCCATATAAAAGGAGTTGCAGTGCAGAGCAGAGATCAGTTCCTTGATGACAGAGCATAGATAGTGTGCCTGGCTGGCTGAGGGAGCTATGGGACCTTGGACAGAGAAGTTCTGGCAGAGACCCGGGGGAACGCAAAGGAGCTCCAGACTGGCTGCTGGGACTCAACCAGGACAAGGCTCAGAGATAAGGGTGAAGAATTAGCTGTGTCCATGGGGAAGTGGCCCAGACAATTGTAGCAGTAATGCAGCTTAACTAAAGGTATGCAGTGGATGGCTGCTATCTAGATGGTCCCTGGAAAAGAGGGTGGGCCTGAGTCTCTTTCCCCCTCCCCCTGCAGCCACTAGGAAAGTGACCTGGACTTTGATGCACCCCAGAAGAGGAACTGAACTCGTTTAGTGGCCCAGCAGAAGAGTTGGGGCTAGACAAGCCCGGAGAGGCAAAGAGTCTCTAGGGAGAGAACCCTGGTGGATGTGATGGCTGGGACTGCTTAAAGAGCAGGGACAATTTGAGAGTGCCCAAAGGGGCTGAGAGACCGTTTGAACCAGGATACTGTAATATGCCCTGTTGGACTGATTGAGGATCGCGCCCAGGAACATGGCTGCAGATAGAGATTTAGAGAGCATTGAGATGTTGTACTTATATCGCAGAAGGGGTTTGATTTGTATTTCACATACAGACTCTGTGGGACTCGGCTCAGAGTCACGGAAGACTCATCACAAACAAAGAGAGAGAGAGTGAGTGCAGGCATACTGAGACAAGGGATGCTCATGAGAGGTGAGTGAGAGCCCATTACAAGAAGTTACAGACAGAGGAACTGGAAACAGTTCCCACACTATGAAGCAATATTTGGAAACAGCTGTTTTTAACTGATAAGCAAATATTGGGATGACAAATTCATTTAAATTAGAATGCAAATTTTGAGGTGATTGAGTACTTGTTGATTTTTAAATCATTTTTAAAATTTACCAGAAACTGTGCCATCTTAAAGCTACTGTACCACTCAGTTTAAGTGTTTGGATACAAATGAAAATTAAGATATAGTCCAAAACCTGCAAGGAGCAAAAACTCCACTCGAAAGAACCCTGATAATCCAAGCCTTTTCTTTCTGTAGTAATCCATGAACACTGTATCTAGGCCTACTTATGTCTATCATGACAGGCAATTCTATATGGAACTAAAACGCAGCTCTTTCCCCACTACCCACCCTAGGATAAAATGGCTACAAAGTAAACTGTGTCCCATAATTTATGCACATGAACAGTTCTATTTCCTTTAGTGATAGTATAAATGATACACTGGCCATAACATCTATCTGAAATAAGTGATATCCTTCTCAGGGGATGTTAAGACAAAAAAAAGTGTGAATAAAATACAGTATTCTTGATTGGTGCAAAAATCCACTTTTCTAATAAAACAAAGACAATCTTCAATAGATATGCCTTTTACTGAAAACCTACTGGCATCAAATACGCCAAAAGTCCACAAAAAGTAAATGATATTTCTTTTTAATAGTTTTTATTAAAACTATATTTATCATCTCTATATTTTATTATCTCTATATTTTAACAATTTGATCAACGCAATCAGAACTGTGCATATATTACACTATCCTGGCATACTTAATCTAACAATTGGAGAAAACTCAATCCAAGCATTCCATATCTTATATTTTTATAGTAACTAATTCAGAGTTGAAACACAAGTGTTATAAAGTTGCTCATGAAAACTAGGCAACTGGGATTTTCTTTTAAAAGAGAAATTAAGCATTTGTTTTGAACAAAAGTTACTTTTCATTTTAAACCTGTTCACAAAAGCCCATGCATACAAAATCTGAGTCCTGTTAACCTTGAATATACTTTCACCAATAACATCTCTTCCACTCTAGTGATAGGAGTATCTAAAATACCATCTTTTGAAGGAGAGACTTTTTTTTTTTTTTAAGTCACAAGAACATACCAACACAATATACTTTAAAAGTTCTGTAATCTGGACACAGATTCTTGTGTCTTAAAATTGAAAAAGAAATACTGTCCACAACAAACCTTGCTTTTGATTATTTGTGAGCATGTACATCTTCATCAGCATTTTGCCTTCACAATAACTGAGTGAGATAGTCCTGTCCCTTGATTTCAAATGTCCCACCACCCTGGACAAACTTGCCAGTAACCATCTTAATTTTCTAACACTAGAAATGGTCTGAAAAAGTCTTGTTAACAAAATATATGTTTAACATATGCATAATTCTGCGATCTTTACTTGACCAGTTTTTCCTGTTTTCCTTCATTTGGATGGTTTCTTCCAAATGTGGTTTTCAACATTTGGAAAGTACAATGGTTAATGAAGAAAGGTTAGCTTTGTACAGTGAGACAGTTCTTGGCATACTCTAAATGTGATAAATCATTCACTCTCCAACTGATGTACTGGAAGGGGACAAATTTTTGAATAAAAATGGATGCAAGGAAATTCAAATTCCATTTCTGTGGACTGTATGCCTAAGCAAAAAAGTGTAGCACAATTTAAGACAGGATTTCCAAGAGGATGTGTCAGTTGTGTTAAAACCCTTTAAAATGGGAAAGTGCTACAGTTAACAATCAACAACATAGCCTTATGTATAAAGCCAACCTCCCTCTTAGCTGAGCTTCATAATCCTGAACTCCTGACAAATAAACCAACCTCAATAAGTCTTATTATTTCAATTACAGTAGCACCTAGTGACGCAGCTAAGGTCAGGTCCCCACTGAGGTAAGCTCTATGCAAACATCAAATAAGAGATCATCCATTATTAGAAAGAAGACTTTGCTGGGAATGTGTAGGTTAGTCTCTCTCCTTCGAAAATGGATGACTTTGAGAAAAGGAGTATGTTGTAATGTGACATCTACAATTTCCCTAAGGACTTAAAAATCTCACTTTGTACCAGACCAAGAGCCCTGATTAAACAGCAACTATTCACAGTCCAGACATTATCAAAGGTAGGTTTCCCTTCGTGGAAGGGATAACAGGAGTCTCAGTAGAGGAAGACAGGTTACCTCCATCTTATGTATTACAATCACAAAATATGAATAAGGGGACCCATGGCAGAAGGGGCGTAGGCCCCGGTATTTACCTGGCGGTGTTCAGCAGCGGGTGCTTGGTCCCAACCAACTTGCGGACCTGCATGGCGATGTTGCTCAGCTCGTCGCTCAGCAGACAGCGGAGGCTCATAAACGAGGTCGGATACCCCACGATCTTCTCAGCCTCGGACACCACTTTACTCCAGTGAGACGCAGCAGACGGGGAACCCGAGAACAGGCCCCTCCGCCACCGCACTCCGCCGCCTCCTCCCCGCGCAGACCATAGTCCGGGGGGCGGCGGCGGCGGCAGCAGCAGCCGGGAGCAGCAGCCCCCCCAACGCAACAACACCAGGGGACACATTATCCCAGTCCCTTAATAGACCCCCACGCCTGCGCTTCGCCCCCCAATAGCTTTCGCCCGCCGCGCCCAGCCTGGCTGCGCTAATGCTGCCCAGCCCCCCGTTCTCCTGCCGCAGCCCCTCAGTGCCCCCGTGCCCGACTGTACCCCAACTACTGTCACCGCCGCCAACAGGCTCCTCTCCAGGGGCGGCCGGATACGAAGCCACCCCCTGTGTCCAGCCCTTCTCCCCGCGCAGCGCCTGGCCCCGGGGCCCTCAACCCCTGCGACCCGGGTCCCCTTCTCCCTGCCTGGGACGCGGGGCCGCCCGGCGCTGCCCGACCCCACTCCCCAGCAGGGGCTATGCTACTGCTATCGCCGCTCCCCACGGGGCATGCTCGCTCTGCCTCCACAGCCGGCAGCCCGGGCTGCTTGTGCCATGGGGGCAGCCATCTTAGCTGTCGCAAAACACAAGACGTAGAGCAACGACGACCATGGAATTAGAACCCTTCCCGCTTCCTCGCTTTCCGTCTTCAGCTGGGGCGGGGGGCGAGGGAGGGATTTGCTTTCAATCCACCCGTCCTGTCTCCGCTGCTTCCCGTATGGGGGAAGCTGCAGGATCAAACACCCAAGGCAGCCCCCTCATCCCAAAGGAGCCCGTCATACCCCCAGTGACACCAACACCAGTCCCTCCCCAGAGACCCCGTCACACCCACAGTGACACCCCCACCAGTCCTTTCCCAAAGAGCCCGTCACACCTCTAATGTCAACCCCTCCAGTCACTCCTCAGAGAGCTCGTCACACCCACAGGGATACCCCTCGAGTCCCTCCTCAGAGAGTCCATCACACCCAGAGTGATACCTCCAGTACCTTCCCAGAGAGCCTGTTACACCCATAGTGATACCCCCTCCAGTCCCTGCCCAGAGAGCCCAGTGACACCCCCTCCAGCACCTCCCCAGAGAGCCCGCTACACCCACAGTGACACCCCCACCAGTCCTTTCCCAAAGAGCCCATCACACCTC
This sequence comes from Terrapene triunguis, assembly GCF_002925995.2. Classification (NCBI taxonomy): domain Eukaryota; kingdom Metazoa; phylum Chordata; order Testudines; family Emydidae; genus Terrapene; species Terrapene triunguis. The sequence goes on along the minus strand of NW_020664393.1, from coordinate 6,987,414 downwards.
TAATGTCACCCCCTCCAGTCACTCCCCAGAGAGCTCGTCACACCCACAGGGATACCCCTCGAGTCCCTCCTCAGAGACTCCATCACACCCACAGTGATACCTCCAGTCCCTGCCCAGAGAGCCTGTGACACACCGAGTGACACCCCCTCCAGCACCTCCTCAGAGAGCCCGCCACACCCACAGTGACACCCCTGCCAGTACCTTCCCAGAGAGCCCATCACACCTCCTCTCCAGTCCCTCTCCAGAGAGCCTGTCACACCCACAGTGACACCCCCTGCAGTCCCTCCTCAGGGAGCCCGTCACACCTCTAGTGACACCCCCTCCAGTCCCTCTTCAGATAATTTGTCACACCCACGGGGACACCCCTCGAGTCCCCCCTCAGAGAGCCCATCAGACCCACAGTGATACCTCCTCCAGCACCTTCTCAGAGAGCCTGTCACGCCCACAGTGACACCCCTGCCAGTCCCTTCGCAGAGAGTCTGTCACACCCCTAGTGACACCGCTTATAGTCCCTCCCCAGAGAGCCCGTCACACCCACGGTGACACCCCTGCCAGTACCTTCCCAGAGAGCCTGTCACATCCACAATGACACCACCTCCTGTCCCTCTCCATAGAGCCCATCACACCCCCTCCAGTCCCTCCCAAGAGAGCTCGTCACACCACAGGGACACCCCTCAAGTCCCTCCTCAGAGAGCCCATCACACCCACAGTAATACCTCCTCCAGTCCCTCCGCATAGAGCCTGTCACACCCGCAGTGACAGCCCCTCCAGTACCTTCCCAGAGAGCCTGTTACCCCTCCCCCCCAGTGACACCCCCTCCAGGAGGAGGACCTTCTTGCAGAACCCCGGCTACACAATCCACACCTTAACGTGCAGGTGGCAGAGCCCCCTGTTGTATGTCAGAGGTTGTTCCTGGTTGGAGCCACCAGAATCAGAGACCTCCTGGATTATGATTGGAGGATCTGGGTGGAACCTGTGGGACTTGGCCAGCACATAGGTTTGTCCACCCCACGCATCCCCTGTCATGTGCCTCCAGTTTCTCTCACTTTCCTTGAGTTGGTCCTATGGGTGTTTTATTATATCTGGGTGTTTTATTATGGACGCTGTAAAAGGCACTCCCAGACACCAAGGCAATCCATGTGCCAAATATCATGTATGGAGGTGCTAAATGTGACAGATATTGGAAATTCCTGCAATATCCTGGACAAACCTTATTGAATTAAGTTTAAGTATCTTAGGAGTTAATTGTATTTAAAATGCAAATGTTTATGTATTATTGTGGGATTGTATGTACCATCTCTAGGAGGTGATATGCCTGACATAACTCTGGGAAGTGTTATGAGCCTCAAAGGACTATTTGAAAGAATGGGCTGGAGAAGAATGGACTTTTAAAGTTAAATGGGTTTCCCAGGAAATCTCTGGAGGGAGTGTATGTAAATATACCCCCTCCAATTATGCAAGAACTCAGCCTTCTGAAGCTTCACTGAAAGAGAGGACATTTGTCTGCTGATCATCTCTTACACAAGGACAAGATCAGAGGCCTAAACTGTGTAAAGGAGTGACTGATAGATTCATGGGTGTGCTTGGTCTGAGCCATGGCAGTTATGAACTTGTAACCACAGAAAACCCCCTTAGCGGGACTTGAAGGACTGACTCCTATCAGACCCCTTGTTGGACTTGGGGAGATCTCTGGTAAGCTAATTAGTATATGGGTATGTTCTTTTTTTGTTTGTCTGTTTGTTTTAATATGTTTTCTCTGTAATGCTGTTACCTTAAGAATAAATGTGCTTGCTTAGAAAAAGCTGTGTGGCACCTTATAAACTGTGAGCAATTATGCTGTTTATAGCCCTTGAGAAGAAAGCAAATCCGTCCTGCTTAGGCAGTCTAACTTGCTCGGGAATTCACAGTGTAGGCAGGGAACTGTGCAGCCTGGAAAAGCCCTGGTCAGGAGGGAGAGACTTGCAATCTCTGCCCAAGAGAGGTGATGGCTGAGTAGCTGGGAGCTTAGGGTGGGTGCCTTTGCTAGACCACAGAGGGGGAATAGAGGTGTAGTTGCCCTGAACTGTGACATGAGAACTTATCAATAAAATAGTTGTAAGATGTTTTTAACATATGCAAAACAACATACACCTCTACCCCGATATAACGCTGTCCTCGGGAGCCAAAAAATCTTACCGTGTTATAGGTTATATTGAACTTGCTTTGATCCGCCGGAGTGCGCAGCCCTGCCCCCCCGGAGCATTGCTTTACCACGTTATATCCGAATTCGTGTTATATTTGGTCGCGTTATATCGGGGTAGAGGTGTATTTTCCCCTAACTTCATTCTGAGAAATGGCTGAATCACTATTGCTTAAATTAAAAAAATCAATCAATCAGAGTGAGGCAGACACCTGTCATGGAAAATTTCAACCCAAATGGCTAAAGTTTGACAAGGTTATAAGTAACTAAAAACATAGTCTTATAATGGAAAAGGATGGGCAACCTTACCTAGAGGTATCTTGACCTGCACCAACCTATAATTTAGAATTGTGCAGTCTCTCTCTCCAGAAACCATCAGAAACAAAAGGTATGATTTCTTTACGGTATTTTAAGTTATTGTGGACAGCTAATTTACCTGCTAATTTGTCTCTTGCTAGTTCATTTCTCCTCAGGATTCCACAATAGCCACTTAGAGAATCCCAGTGTACAATATATTCCTTCTGCTTCTGCTGAGTCTTAAGTGTACAGAATCAATTATGATAGGAAAAATAAAGCCTCTTCTTCATTTTCAGTTGATTTTAAGAAGCCTTCCCAGGAAAAGAAACTCCCGCAGGGAAGCTAGCATCACAGTTTGGGGAACAAAGATCTAAAGTGAAGAGAAACTCATCTGCTTGCAGTAGTGTGTTCTGGTCTAATGCAAATCAGGACGCATCAAGGCCATCAACGCCTACCACCACTGCCAGTTCTGTCAATCTTCTTTTCCAAAGCACAAGTGAAATGTGGGAACATTTTCCATATCTCCACCTCTGCAAGGACATACATATATGCCTGAGGAATGCCTGGCCTTGCAATCTTTTCATATTTACCACAATCTTACCTAAAATAATCAGAATCTGCAAATAAGTGTACTATGTATGAGTAGAGTATACTCACTATATACTAACTAATATGTGTGACTAAAACTTCCTATTGCAGATTTTGCTCTGTTCTTTATAATCTAAGATTTAATCTATTAAAACATGAAAATCAATAATAACACTTAGCACATCTACAGAGCTTTCCATTGGAAGATCTCAAAGTATCTTACACACACACACACACACTAATAAATTTAGTTTCAGGGCATCCCTGTGAGGTAACCAGCTATTGTTATATCCAATTTACAACTGAGGAAGTTGTAGTAAGCAGGAGTTAAGTGATTTGCTCAAGGTCACACCAGAACTCTAAGGCAAACTTACTTCCAGTCCTGTGCTTTAACTTCATGGCCACCCTGCTTTCCCATTAGCTTTCAAAATATAAAGTGGGACAGTTGCCTCATTGACTCTGCAGTCAGACATTTAAACAGTAGCACCAAGACAGTGGTGGAGCTCTAATATTATTAACTTTGAATCAAATTCTGTTAAAATTGCACATGTAAGACTCCAGTTGACTTTAATGAGAGTCATACATACCTGGGCAGAAACTGGTCCTTGAAGAGTATTAACATTCACACTTAATTATAGCTACTCAAATGCCAATGTTGTAATATGCTTCATTGCTGGATAATAATATTAACACTTTACATTTATAGAACAGTTTTTTATTAAAGATGCAAAGATAAGTCAGAATTATCTTCCCCACTTTACTGATGGGGTAAATGAGAGACAGAATGATCCTACAGTAAGTCAATATACAGTGTAAATTAGAACCTACGTCTCCTGCAGCTCAAACTGTTAGATCAGAATGTCTCAGCTAGTGGGCCAATATGGCTCCCAGGCAGGTAGCTAAAGAGAACCTGCTGTTTTGTACCACCACCAGCTGAAGATGCAAAGAAAACTAATTCAATCAAAATCCCATAGTTGCTGACACAAAGTAGAAGCAGGCAAGTGAGTAAAGAGCAGCTCTCCTTCCCTTCTGCAGCTGCTATGTTTTTAACCCCCCCAACTCTACCTCAATCCCAGTACAACTATTTAGCCTACCCCACCTTACTCACAATTTCTTGAAGCAGAATTCCCTTGGAGCTGAATAATGTACAACTGAAGGACTAAGAGGAAGAATATGAGTGTTGTGCTGGTGAAGGAGGGAGAAGGGAAAAACACCCTAGCAACACCCCTCCATTCTCTCATGCACTGCCACTTCCCCATGTACCCAAATCCCCATATGCCCAACCCAGCATCAGCCTCCCCACACAGAATCAGCCATCTCAGCCTTGTCCCTCACTAGCACCATAGCCTATTACTTATTGATATTTATTATTATTGTCATTGTTATTTATTTGTAATATAGCAGTACCTAGAAACCCCAGTCAGGTACCCATTGTGGTAGGCACACTACTGACACATGTAACAAAAAAGACAGTCCCTTCCCCAGGGAGCTTACAGTGTAGGTGGGAGCAGGATGCAACAGGAAATAAATAAAACAGACCAATGGAGTGAGGGACCTCTGACATGTTCTCACTCCCTTTATGACTGATCCCCAGCAGTACCCACTACCCAAAATATACATATAGATTTTTTTACAGTGACTCAATCCCACCATCCTTTATAGTTGCAAACAACTGTGGGATTTAGGAAGGTCCAGTAAGAAACCATGGATCCTGAGTGAAAAAAGTGAAAATCACTCCCTAAAACTTCCCATGAAAATTAGATTGTGGCATAACCAAGTGATTCAGGCATATAAGGAGTTAAATAAATAAATGTAAGTCATTGTGAAAAAATCTTTGTTATAGTTATTTTCCTCAATGTTTAAATATGTGCATTATCATTTGTGAAGCTTTATTTATATTTTGGTGTTAAAAATGGTAAATGTTTAGGTTACCATGCTTTTTACTTTGCAATGATCACTTTGGGAAAAAAAGGTTCTGTATAATTTTTTCCTTTGCTCTCTCTTATTTTCTTACATCTGAGATAGCCTGTGTGTTATTCCTTGAAGCTGGCTAGGATACTGTGGACCATTCTTCTCAAATAAAGACTTTGCAAAAGTTATCCATGTCTTTGTTACCTTCATTCTTGGTTTCTGTAGCACACTCCACTTTGGACTACCCCTTGAAGTCAATCTGAAAGCTCCTGTTAAGTGTTCATGATGTTCTGAACTCAGACCAGAGACTCTGCACTGGTTTTCTGTTTACACAGGCTCTTTCAAGCCCTTAATGATCAGGGACATAGTCATCTGAGATATAGTCAGCTGGGAAATACTTGTTATAGGAAACCAAGTTTGAATATCCAGGTCTGTCTAGACAATGAAAAAAGGTGCTTTTTAAAACTGAGTTAGTTAACTTGAGTTAAATAACATGATTTGAAACAATCCCTAATACTTTGTGTAAACAGTAGAACACTTTTAACAGACTGTTAGCTGGTCATATTGTAAACTAGGGGGAAGCCTAGGGTAGACAGAGCTATATCAAAACCTGCTAAATCAAGATACCATTCATCTATACTAGGATATTATCATTCATCTCTTATAGGGGAGAGGTTGAAGGTAGGTCTGGTAGTGCATCCTAACTTCAACTTTTTTTCCTAATAAAAAGGAAACCTTCTGTGTCCAGCAACAGGGGTTTGTCAGTTGGGTTTCACCTGCCTTTGAAATTTGCTTCATTTGTCAGTCCATCAGAGCCAGAATCTAATGACCTTCAGGTCACGTTAGACACATTTATGTCGCTTAGCATTTGACTCACTGCTTTTGTTCTTGTTTTAACCATTGTATTTAAAGTGCCTAGCAGCCCTGACAATAAAAGCTCTAAAATTATTAAAATAATAATAGTATAGCAGTTATTGCTACTGCTATTGTATAAACTAAAGAACAATTGATCTAGAGTATGTTAGTTCAGTCAGCCACCAAAAAGAAGATTACTATATGCTAGTTCACCACTGACTGCCTTTAATGGCTTGAGTTCAAAGATCGTGTGGGATGTCAAAGTTTGTCCAAAATGAGGACTGGTCTACATGCCTGAATCCATCCTCTGTCACTACCTCTGTCCCCCGCGCGCGCATGCGCACACACACACACACTTTTTTTTATTAACCTCTGTTAGTTCTTCTCATCATCTTCCTCAGTCTCTCTCTCTCTCTCCTTGTTACATTATCTATAGAAGATAGCAGTGGTTATAAGATCTAATGACCAAACCTGTTGCAGTCAGGCAGAGTAGCTCACTTTCAGCACTACACCACTATGAATTTGACCAGGTTAGTGACTGTGGCTAAAATTTTCAAACCTAAAGCTAAGCACATAAATCTCTGTTTAAGCTCTTAAATAAAAGTGGCCTGATTTTCAGAGGTGCTGAGCACCCACAACTTCCAATGGGAGTCACGGGTGCTCAGTACCTCTGAAAATAAGAACACTTCATGCAGAAGTATAAATAGGGATTGAAGTACACCTCTACCCCAATATAATGCGACCCGATATAACATGAATTTGGATACAACATGGTAAAGCAGCGCTCCGGGGGGGGGGGGGGGGGGAGGAAGGGGGGACTGTGCGCTCCGGCGGATCAAAGCAAGTTCAATATAACGCAGTTTCACCTATAACACGGTAAGATTTTTTGGCTCCCTAGGACAGCGTTATATCGGGGTAGAGGTGTACCTAACTTAGGCACCCACATTTGAAATTTTTGACTTGGAGTCAGTTTCACACAGCAGTAAGCACAGAAGACAGCTTTGGAGCAAAATAGAGACTCCTAAGACTGGTTCCACAACGCCTACTACTCTCATTCATGCTAGCCAACTCTCCCGCATGCTCTCTTTCACCAAACACCTTCTTTCCACACACTTCTAAAGTGCAGGCGCTCACTTTCTGTGACAGCAACAACTACTGTAGGAAAATGTGTAATTTCCCTCTCCTCTCTTCCTTCATTTAACTTTTCCCCAACCCATGCACCAACGCTTTTCACCTACATTCTGTAGAAGGCCTTTCTTAACTCTGAATTTCCTTGCCCCCTGGGATTCAGTGAGAAAGCCTGCTATATTACAATTCTTTTCATGATTTCAAATCTTACTTGCAGACCAGCTGAGGCAAATTCTGTCCACAGTTACACCCATGCAATCCCTCTTAAGTTCAATGGTATTTCATGGATGAACCTGAGGGCAGAAGTTGGTTCAAAGTGTTGACCAAGTTTCAGTTTTTGACTGCAGGAGAGGCTGCGTGTTCTAGTGGTTACCACACAGTTCTGGGAGTCAGGAAACTGGGTTCTCTAATTCAGGATCTAATACAGATTCAGCATGAGAGCTGTTAACTCTTTGTCCCTCTTTGCCTTAATTTTCCTCTCTGTAAGATGGCTATAAGAATAATTACCATCCTGACCAGACAAGGTAGGGCCAGATTAACCACAAGGCACAGTAAACCTGTCTCAAGAGTGTCCAGCACAGGGGTCATATGAGGACATGTCATCAGATGCAGCTGAAGGAGACTTTTGTGGAGCACGAGGCAGTCTGCTCCCCAAACACAGCTCAAGTGAGGATGGGGTCCCTGAGTCTGCTGCCCCTCCTCTTCCTCAGGCAGCCCAGGGGAACCACCCTTTCCTCTCACAGCTACTGCTGTCCCTGACACCCCTAACCTCTGAATCAGAGAGTCTCTTGTAAAGGGACACTTCCAGGAAAGACCCACCTCCCCCAACACTCACCCACCCAGTAGAGGGCTCTGAGTGCCCTTTCCTGCACAGAACCTCCTGGGATGCTAGGATGGACCCCTACACACAGCAGCTAAGGCTTTCCAACCCCTGGATGAATTCCAGATTGCCTGAAACAGGGAACAGAGCAAGGGTGTGATGAATCCACTGAACAGTAATAAGCCAGTGGAGAGAGGTGTGATGAATCTGCCACTGCTCCTCCTGCTCAGGGGGGGTACAGGTTGCCAGCAGGGGAAGTTTGGAGGCAGTTGGTGAGGAGTGGGTCAGAGGCAGGGTGTCTGATTACCATAAGAGGTGAGTGATGGTTGCAGGCAGCTGGCAGGATGCTATGTTGGACACACCAAATGCTTGAGCTGTAGCAGCTGAAGCACCCAGTAACAAGGTTGGCTGCCTCCTGACCACCTGCTCTTGACCAGGGGTTCCCCTTCTTCAGGGCTCTTTAAACTCCAGTCTCTCTCATTCAATCACAGCTCTTCTTGAGATCTGTTTTTTTAATTAAATTAAGCAAGTTCCAAAAAACAAATAAGAGTCTTCCACCCAGCCTTAAACTGGGCACCGCCCTTCTCCCCTGAGGTACTGTCTGTTCGTGCTCTCTGAGCAACTAGAGAAGATGCAAGGCCTGGCCTGCCTTCTTGGCCTTCTCCTAAAGGAAAATCAAGACTTTTACCTGGTTCTTCTTACCCAGTCCCAACTTCCTTCCTCAGTGACCACTGCAGGAGATCCCTCTCTCCTGACAGCTTCATTCTTCTCTGCTGTCATTGCAGCTCCCTTTGACCCTTTATAGCTCAAGTGCAGCCTCTCCCCCTTAACTGGTTCAACTAGGAGTGCATGCCCTGGTACAGGGAAGCTGAACCTATTTTAATCACAGGGTCCAGCCACCCTGTGACACTCACAGAGCTTAATGGAACCATGGTGCTCTACCAGGACTGTTTCAAGACAAAATTGGGCACCACAGCATGGCAAAGGCGCCCCAAGGGGTGACAAATACACTGGTATGGGTCTTCCAATCCCATTACCCAATCAGAACATACAGGAAGCTGGGGACCTTGTGGTCCCAGCTCCCAGGATCTCCCAAAGACTGAAACCTGTGACAGGCCTCCCCAGCCGCAGCTGGGGAAATGGAGCTTGTGTGTACATGGTCCTCACCAAAACCATCCCACTTGAGAGTGGGAATTAGGGTGCGTGGTGGGGCTGTGTTTAGGTCCCCAGGTTTTCTTAATACAGCCCTGGAAAGGGATGTTGTGCAAATAAATTAATTAATATTTATAAAGGACTTTGAGTTCCTCAGAAGCAAGGTGATATATACTTATTAACAATAATGTCTTATACTGTATATGTTTTTTCTTAGAAAGAGCAATACAAATCAGAAAACATTTATTTTTTCAAACAAAAACAGCTATAACAATAGTTTATAAATAAATCATGATGATGATATCTTATTCAAAGATTTTTATTTATAAAGAACATTTTCTTGGGCTGAAATATATGATACATGATAGTCCTGAATATATGTCTAGTTATAAATTCCTGAAAAAGAGGATTTTTCTGGGAGACCCTTAACCACAATGCCATAATACATTAGGATATGTGAAATTCATGTACATATATCTGAGAAGATCAAGAAATTGGATTACATGTCATTTAGGATTCTGTTGAGGAGCTAACAGGAGAGAAAGCATTACAGTAGAAGTCATTGTCAAATAATGGCGTCAGAGCCTGATTCTTAACTTTTCTCTTGGTAAATTATTTTGTATGCACCACTTTAAATATTTTGGCCTTATTTCTTCTGGTCCATGAAATAACCTACTTACTGTATAAGGGCTCTTATATGTACAATGTCTGGGGTAGTTTGGACAAAATGATGTAATTTGGTTGAAAACATGACAGGTAAATTAAGTAAACAGCAATTCCACAATGATTTCATGAATGAAAAGAACCTATAGTTGTTTTCCCTTCCATGACAGATGTTACTTACATTGACATATTGTATCATTCAACAAAGATCACTAGGAAGATATAGGATTATTAGATTAATGTATAAATAGGTATCTTTACATTCAGATTGTTGATTTTCTTTTCATAGATTGACAAGGGGGAAAAAAAGGGGAAAATGGGTCCATAAATCCAAAGGGAGGAGGAAGAAGACCTTATGGGTGGAACCCAATAAGGTTTCCTGTTACAGTGTTCTGAGGAGTTTATCAGTGTAACTGATCTATTTTTAAAAAGGGAATTGAGGTAAAAAAATTAGAGAGCTTTCTGCCCCATTCCCAGGCCAAACTCTCCTGTCATCTAATACCTCAGTCTGGTTAGGTTCTTGTACTGTGATGTCTGTGTGCTTACATTTAATAAAAGGAAAACAATGTGATCTCGCTCTCTGTTCTTCCCTCATTCTGTAGGGTTGTTGTTATATTTTAAATATGTGCTTTTGGTGTTATTGAGAGAAAACTAGATTGAAGAACTGAATTTTTACATTTAGCTCTGAATATTCTGAAATTTACAGTCATTTAAAGATTTTCAGGGAGTGAGTTTCTGAGCTGTCTGTGTGCAGTCACTGAGAAAACTTTGGCTTTAGCAAACAGTTTCACTTTTGAGTTTGACAGTTCTTTTGTTTCAGTGGAATGCAGCAGTCACAGGAGATCAGAACTCACAGAGTGAGGCAGTCCCTCAGGTACCTTGGGCCAATCACATGGAGGACTTTTAAAATAAGGTCCAGACCTTAAATTTGAATCAGGGGACTCAATGAAGAGTGCATGACTGGCTGGCAGTGTTGCTGAGCAAGCAGGCTGCTGGAATGAACCACCTGGATCTGTTTTAAGTTTCACAGTTTAATTCCGAGGCAGAATCCTTCACAATAGTGAAGCCTAGAGATTGCAAATGTGTGGATCACCAAGGCCAAGTCCAAATCTGTATGATGTGTCTCAGTCCCCTGCTTTCACATCAACTGCCATCAGGGGTCTGCTTTTTTGGGGCTATCTTTTGACACTGTGCACGGCAGCCTCCAATTGGCTATGAAAACTAAGGATGGAGATTAGGACTCATAGCAGAAAAGTATCTACAGACATATTGTGTGTGAATAACGCTGTGGGCATTCATCCATGTACAGCAATGAATGGAATGTGTTGGTCTGAAAAGGTATGAATGTGAAATAATATTATTGAAGGTACGTGTGGATTTGGTGTAACTGAAGTGAGGGAGTAGTTCATGTGTATGTTTCCATGTGGGTGGAAATGGTTGAAGGAAAACAAGTTGGCAGCAGATATTTTAATTAATTTATTTCGTTTACTATTGCTGTCATAATCTAATCTATGGACACTGCAAAATATTACAAAGAGTTAGTGTTAAGAGAACAGCTATACAAAACAGAGAAAAGCAGAGACTGCCTCTTTAGAATACATAATAAAATGATCAACATATCAATAAATATCTATGTTATTAATTAATATACTCTGTGATTGTGAATATAATTAAGATGGGTCTTAAGAGATAATATGACCTCTAGACATTAGGAAAGACAACAGGAAAATATTTCTTCTGATGAGTTTCACAAACTCTGACATATACTATTGCTCCATTGGATAGTTCTTTCTTTCTTTTACCTTCTTTCCAGTGTAGGTGAAAATCTGAATACATGATTTGGGAGGTTCCATGATGCATTTTGTACAATGTTTAAAGTAGATGGAAACAGGAGGGGGAGCTCTCATCACACCAGCCAAAGAAGTGAGGGACCTGGTGGGGAGTTCTACTTACCCAAGATAGGAAGAGAAGGGGGAGCAACTCTCTCCCTTTACCTCCCGCCCCCTGCCTTCCTTCCTTTAACCCCTGATTTTATACTGGGTTTTCTATGTCAAGTGATAATGAAGTTGCTATGGTAATTATCATGAGTTTCCCAACCTTATAGTAATGCCCAAACAAAATCCCACATAATTTGCTAGCATCCCCATACACTGTCACTGATGACTTACCTGATACAGCTGCCCTTTCATGCATTCTTTTAAAAACAAACAAACAATATGTTGTTTTTCCACGTTTAAACAGGGGAATCTGCTTTTCCATTTATTTCCTTCAAAGAGAAATGACCTAAGTTACACTGATAGGAAAATGTCTCTTAAATTGCCTTTAAATTGAAGCAGGACAACATATTTAGTTACGTTGAAGTGTGGCTTTTAATGTAGGTATTTTAAAATTATGTAGGGGCACCTAGAGTGCATGGATACATGCCCTTTAAAAATATGTGACTCTCAATAAATACAAACAGAAAAAATAGAGTGTAAATTAAACACTTGGGAATTTTTTTAAACAACCCATTTGCACGTTCCCTTTTATAGACAAATTTTGTCTTTTGCAAGTGCAAATGATTGTGCCTGTAAAACTGTGAGGAAAAATTTAAGGCCAGATCCTCTTCCCACTGAAGTCAATAAAAGTTTTACTAGTGACCTCAGTAGGTGCAGGACTGAGCCTTAACAGGCTGATTAATGCCCCTGTGAAATTCTGGGCGAAGCCCCTAGCCCCACATAAATCAACGGCAAAACTGCCATTGATTTCAGTAGGGTCAGGATTTCACCCTTAGTCCATAAGTACTTTTTAAAATCATAGGAACTAATCAGGCAAACACTTACACATGTGCATAACTTTACATGCATGAGCAGTCCCACTGAACTCAAGCAACTAAAGTTAAAGGCATGCCATCATTTATAGGGTGTTAAAATGCAGAGTATCAAACAAACACTGCTTAGCCATTAGAATGGTGAGGATTCCTTTCAAATCATGGAGTTATTTTCACACTAGAGATATGTGCTGTCACTGTTCAGTAAATATATGTAATTAGTTATGGCCTCTCTAAGGCAAACAGCAGATTTATTTTCATATACTTTTTGGAGATGTTCAGTCCTATTCCATTGTAAGATTAACAAAAGAGGAGCCACTTTCACAATTTCTGATGTTCTAACTCTTCATAGTAAGTGGATGAGCCGCCATTAAAACATGAAATTGTCTCTTTTTCTTGGCTTCTGTCTCTCAAATGACAAGTAGAACAATTCATACTCAGCTTAGTTCCAAAACTTACTTCAGTAGTTGAAAATTTATAATAAATCATACGTGTAATTTGAACATTCTAAATACAGGAATATTTGAACCTGAACTTTTCCTAGGCAAGCAAGAATTGACATCATGCCCTATGTCATCACTGGAAATATAATATTCCAATAATAAACACTGGAATGAAAACACCAGTTTTCAATGAGGTATGACTACTCACAGATGCCAAGAGGCAAACCATGGTCACTGCAAAAGGGAAATAGAGGCAGCACTTCTGTATCTATCTAAAGTCAATAGTAGATATACAGACAAACAGTACATATTCTGGGATGATCAGGATGTTAAAGATTTATTGGCAACTGTTGAAAAGCAGGACTTCTGAGGATCAGAACTCAGACTCAGCAGCACTAGATTCAAAGTGATGCCTGATTTATAGCCAAATCCTACAGTCCTTAGAAAGGAAAACTGACATAGTCAAAATTCCCACTGAAGGAATATGCAAGGAATGCCAGATTTGGCCCTGAGAGACGATCAATCATATTTGTCCACTCACAAATTTAACTGGCTTGGTCCTAAAAGGCAATTAGTCATATCTGTCCACTTACCTGATTTAATGGCTTGAGGGCATTTGCATTGTTTTGGCCTGTTGTTGCACTCTGCAAAATTCCTGTTGCTTTGAATGGAAGTTTTGCCTGCGTTAGGAGTGCAGGATTGTCAGATTATTTATCTGCTTTGATTATTAGAAAAACAATACCTTGTTGCCATAATTATAGAAAATGTTCAGAAGAAAATATTATTATTAAGCTAGAAACACATATTAAAAGATATAATAATACTTAAGCATATGTCATAGTGTATTTCATGTAACACTCTAAAACTAGCGCTTTTGGTACATGGGTTTTTTAGAAGTTTCTTTTAACTTCTTTAAACCAACATTTCCACATATTTTTCATTAAAACTGCCTTGTCAGCTCATAGTAGAAACTGGTACTTTTCTCTAATACAAGAATTCACTTTACCTTTTTCATCAGGGTATATCCATATAACTGAACAGGTGACAATTCAAATCACAATTGTTTTCTGAGGGAGACAATGTATTAAAGCTAAAGGCTTCAAAAAGTTCAGGTGCTGTACATGAAATTATGTTTGATCAAATTTTCATCATTATATTTCATTTGTAACCCATGAAACAATACTTCAAGATTTTGCTTTTTGATAGGAGCTCAACAACAGTGATTCAGTTGTAGTGAGTTTCGAACAAGGAGAAAATGAGGGGCATTAATATTTTTCCACTAGAGTAAAAAAGCACCTTTATGACAAAATCACAATGAATTTGAGGTTACATACCAAGTACTGAACATCTCTGCAAATTCACACAAATTATTTTGCAAAAACTCATTAAATTTACAAATATTACAAACAAATCTGAATACTTTTTAGCACTTGTGCATATAAGGCCAGAACCTGCATTCCTTATGCATTTAAAACTCCCACTGAAATGCGGGATAGAGCCCATTCTGTATATACTTTGCTTTTGTGCAGCATTGTATGTACAGTATGTACTGTTGCATCTACACTGATGCAAAGAAAGTCTATACAAGAGTCTTTGCAGGTTTCTACTACTTTACTAAACTGTATGATCAAATCTGTTTCCCTGCTTACTCATTATTCATTTAGGCTGTGATTAAAGTTATCTTTTTGTTGAACAGTTCTGGTGACTGTACAACTACATAGATGTACTCTACAACTTTCCAGCCTGACATATGTTTTGTGTTGACACCTTTTGATGATTACTCCTCAATTAACAAGCCAAACGTATTTTAAATCTCAAATTCTTCATATTTTCAGTACTGCAGAGCAAACAAATAAACAACAGTGGCTCTATGTCTCTAACCACTCCACCATCTGAACACAGTAAGCATGGCTTATTCTAGTCACCAAAGGAGAAAGAGTTCTGCTCAACTTTTTATATTCACAAATGTCAGTGATTTAAGCTTAAGAAACAAAAAAATGTAAATTAGACATTGTAACATACAAAACGAACTTAGCTTTGACAGGCTAAGCAGAGATTTTTATGGAAAGCCTAGTCATACACATATAGAACACATTTTAGCTTTCAAATATATTTTAAAAATGTGTAATTTGAAGCTGTACCGCAGTCATAATGAAAAATTCTTTACAATTACAATTTTGACTTATGGAACAATGGACACCCCCATATCATATTGTATCAGGTAATTACGAACTGCCAAGGAGTAAGAAAGCACAACCCGAGAAGAATCAGTTTAACCCCCACAGTGTGTACCGTAATTCAGTACCTCATTTCTCAAGTACCTCCTATCAAACCATTCATTCTCATTTCCTAGGCACAGATAAAAAAGAAAAAAAACCCCAACCGAGTTAATCAAACCTTTTCATGACAGAAACAGCTTCTCAGAGCACATACCCAGGTTTGGAAGTTGAGGAGGAGGAGGAAGGAAAGGGGGGGAAATCAGATTAAAGTGAATGGCAGCTCGTTCAATGAAATCTTGTAGCCGCTTTCAAACCAGACCAGTGCCATGAGTTCACCTAAAAGGGCTGGGAGTGGGGGGGACTGTTCTGCAGCGGGGCAGTGCTGGGCAGGGCAGGATCGTGGAGCCTGGCTTAGGAACACGATGATTTGCGAGAGACACTTCCTACAGGGGTCGGGTAACAGGCAGCCCAGCAGCGAGGAGGCGTTTCTCCGGCCGGGAAGATGCTGGGGCTGAGAAGCGTGTGTGCTCGCGTGTGCTGCACGGCCTGGCCTCCCGCGCTGTTCTGCCCACGGACTGCGATCGCCCAGCCGGGGCCCGGGCAGGGGGACACGCAGCATCTGCCGGCCCAGCCAGCCCGACCGCTCCCAGGCCATGTCCGTCCTGACCCCACTGCTGCGCCTCTCTCACCCGGCGGCGGCGGCACGGCTCAGGCTGGCAAGCGGGGGTCTCGGAGGAGCCCTCGCAGCAGCCCCAGCGCTCTGGCCCCGGCGGGGGAGGATGGGCTGGGACAGAGCGCGCCCCCTGCCCCTCCCCTGGCGGGCTGTGTGCGTGTGAGCGCAGGGCGGGCTGGCGGGCGGGGGTCCGCGCGGGGCGGGGGGATGCTGATGAGCAGGGACGTGAGCGAAGCCCCCAGAGCCTGAGCCGGAGCCGCGGCGGATTCGGTGGCCGTGGAAGCTCCGCCCGCTCCCGGAGCCGGGGGCCGTCCTACCCCCCTCGCCTTCCACCCCCTCGGCTCCAGCCGCTCCGCAGAAGGAGCGGGGCTGGCTGGCGCGCTCGCTCGCTCCCTCTCCCTCTCTCCCAAACACACGCACCAGGCTCTCCCTCGCTCGCCCATGCAGACAGCAGCCGGAGTGGCGGAAGATGGCTGACTCCACAGGGCATCACCCACCCTCCAGCCCGCCTGCATCCCTGACCCTCCCCGCGCCGCTCTCGCCTCCGACACTCCCTCACGCCAGCTTCCACCGCTGAGCCAGCGACCCCCGCCCAGCCCCGCCGCCCTCCCCACTTCTGCTTCCCAGCCCCCCCACGACACCAGCAGCCATTTCATCTCCACCAGCCAGACGCAAAAAATGGCAGAAATGGAGAAAGAAGGGAGACCTCCCGAAAATAAAAGAAGCAGGAAGCCGGCTCACCCGGTGAAAAGGGAAATCAACGAGGAGATGAAGGTATGTGCCTGTGAGGGGGAAGGGGGGCGCCTCTGCCCCCCTTCCTCCACCGGGCAGGGCAGTGAAATAAGAAAGGATCTCTTGTCATTTTTTTGGTAGGATGCACTGAATGTGTCTCAACTCCGCCTCCTGGGCTGAAAACAGAGCCGGATTCACAGGCTGCAAAGCCAGCTCATTGACCGCCTTTGATTGCTTGATTTTTTTTTTAAACTCTCCCTCCTTGGGATTTTAGGCTCCTTGGGTGCATTTTCTATTACAATCCTCGCAGGTTAGCCGGAAAGCTGTGAAGTTAGGGGAGGAGGGAGGGTTTTTTCAACACTGGCTTTCTCTCCTTTTTCAGTAGCCAGCTGCAACCGTGTAATTAAAATGTCAAAGTGAAATGTTATGGTCTGAGCTGCACATCATTTTTGGACTTAGAGACAGGGACTCTCTTCCCCCCCCCCCTTATTCCTTGCTCCTCCTATGTTCTACATGCCTCACTTCACAGTTAATCAAAGCAGCATAGGTGCTGTTGAAAGAGAGCTGTCCGAGGGGCTGTTGTTGATAGGAGTCTATTTATTGTTTGGAGTCTATTCCTATCTGATAGGAAACTGTGCCAATCCAGCTGTTTTCCAGAGGTAGCGCTGGAGGCTGTCCCTCCAGCTGTTAGAATGGGAGCGATTGCACAAAAACACATTTCAGGACTTCTTTTGGCATTAAGTCGCAGTTCTAGGTTGGACTTGTCCTATTTTGTGCCTTTATTTTCCATGTCTATTCCCTGACCTGTATTTATTTTATACCTCTGATGTATTTTCCCCATGAGTCATACATAACTAGCACGTATTGCAGGACTTCAGCTGAACTTACTTTTTTAAAATGCAAGTATAAATTAAAACAATTGTTTTAATTGTTATATAATGATAAAACTACCATTATTTAATTTAAATGGGTAATTTATACTAAAATAGAATGTCACTGGAATATTGCTGTGAAAATGTCATTATAGATGTCATTCTATATATATAGAAACATACCTATTAACAAGACATTTTATAATATAGCATTGATTTTCACCCAGTATTAAAGGGGAATGCTGGATACAATTCCTCCCCCACCCCCTTCAAACTGCATTACTAATTTGACTAGATATTCTTTACTGGTTAAGGTAGGCATTCTCTTTTCCATATTGTCTGTGTCCTGGAACTGTGGACTAGGGTAGTATTAGTGATATGAACAAAATAAGGGCTAACTGATAATAAAGAGTTGCCACTGATATCCAGGGCAAACCACTCTAGATTCCACCCCCAGAGAGCGTTATTGTTTCTTTGAGAGATTTGTGACACTTCCTATTTTCAGATGGGACTTTCTAAAGGCTGTGGATAGTAACAGTAATTGCTCCTCATAATCACATAGTTTTGGGAGCTGCACAAATCTATCACATTTTAAAACACCACTTAATGCGATATATATGGAGTGCAGTTTTTAAGTTTCATAGGTTCTAGAATTACAAATTAGTTAATTTTAATCAAAACATGTGAAATGTTATCCTGGCTGGATATAAAGGCTGACTGTGCTGGATCCTCTGGGTTTGTTTTGTTTACTTTGGCTGCAGGCACACTCAGTGGTTTGGGAGATAGTTGTTCTTCTACAGTATAACAGATGTTTGTCTGAAATGGTGAGGAAGAAACAAAAACAACATTGTGTGAAGGAGAAAAATTACACAATTTTAAACTATTGCTTTGGTATTAAGGATTGGAATTAACCTTGATGTAGAGTTTCGCTTTTGTAATCATTGTTTACTGTTTAACGTTACAAACCTCAGGATTTTAACTGTATTAATAATTAAATCACAAGTTATATGCTGATATGATTGGAATTTAGAACAGATTCTTTTTTTTTCTGAGCTGGGGTAAGGTAAAGGTTGGCAGTAGCTTTCACAAAGCACAGATCACCTAGTAGTGCAAATTAAGCTATTGAGCTAGGAGACCACATTTTTAGTAAGAGCAGTTGGTTCTTATAATCGTCTAACTATAATCAAAGAAAAAACTTAAGAAGTTTGCATATTTGTGCTGTTTAGAATGTTAAAAACTGTGGGAGGGTTCATTGTCTTTCCCGATATATTTTTGCATTTAATAAAAATCTGTTCTAGGTTCTTTTTTCATAAACCTGAAGAGTACAGTAACATATATTGGTTACACTGTATAAAATGTGTGCAACAAAATGTCATAGAGAGCACAATGTGCCCTTTTGTAGGTTCATATCTATAATGTTCAAACAGCCTGACTGTTTCCCTTCATCTGAACTGCTTTCATCTGGACCAGTGTAAAATAAGCTCTGGTAAGTAATCACGGCAGAGCAGAAAGAAAGGAATGTATACAGCAATAGACAGCCTAAGCTGTAAAAACTGTAACCTGAGTACCAGCAGCAGATCAGATATCAAGGCTTCAAGGTAGGGGAAATGAAAGAGATGAAGGGGAGGAAAAGACGAGAGAGGGAATGGAAAAGTCAGCTTGGAAAGTGAAGGAGTAGTAGGAGGGCCCCCTCAGGGAAATTTGGCTCAGGGATTAGGGAATTTTATCATGGTGTACAGTGACCTACTCGGGTTTCAGCCCACGTTGGATCAAATTGCTTCCCTTTGCTAGCAGAAAGAAAAAGGACTGGTGTATATGTGATTTTTTTCTTCGGGTAATAAAAAGGCCATTGGTACAAGTGTCTATTTTAAGTTCAGCAAATGCAAGGCACTATGAATGAGCAATAAAATTACCTCATCACAAAGACTTCCTTCATGATTTGCTGTTTGATATAGTCACATATTTACTCAAGAATGATCACTAACCCCAAACTGCTCCGTTTTCATAGGTTGCATCAGTAATGTTACTTCCAGCTCAGTTTTAATTTGATTGGAAACTCGTGTTGCTTGCTGTTTCATTATGCCAGTTATTAAGTTACATTTTTGTTATCCCTAGCCCAATGTACATGACGGTTGTAACAAATTTAAATTTGATACAACATTGTGTGCAAAAAATACATGACTCTGCATAGTTTCCCTATATTACGTTTCAATTAAAAAATATTCAGATAGAAGTGTTTTGTTTCCCTGTGACCTTCACAGTTTCTCTCTTTTCCCTGATTTATTTTTCTGTCCTTCTTTCTTATATTCTCTTTTCCCCCCTCAGATTATACTTTCTACTTCTCTTCAGAGATGGGTGTTCATATGCCAACAAATTGTTATTCTGAAACTAAGTCAGTGTCATTTATCACTTTGGTACTTTTCAGTGACTATTATGAATAATACAACATGTATTCTATTCAGGAATATAATGTAATCAAGGCAATCTGACACTTTTAAAAACTAGTTTAATTGTTACAGCCTAATCAATACATTAGTCTCTAAAGACTTGGTACAGCTCTATACCTCATTCTTTCCTCCCCTCCCCATATATTCCCTCTACCCAGACTTACTTTCATGTGCTATACTACTGGGGGTAGCAGGAAAACTTAAGAATGTGAAAAAAGTGATTTGAAATATATTTTATTAAATTTGCTAGAATAAATTAATGTGATTGCATCAAGCATAGTGTGCTGGAAGCTCTGGTAAACAAACAAGACAATTTATCTACATGTTTAGATTTTTTGTCAATTGCAAAGTTAGCGATTAATTTGTGTTATAATTTCAGAGAGCTGCCTCCATGTGTCCTAGGAGTTTACCATCTATAAATATTCTCAATAAGTAATTTGTACCTAAAACTGGACTTCCTTCCTGATGCCTAGAGCTTAAGACATCTATTATAGGTTAACAGTAAACTCATCAAAAGATACTTCAATTTAGTGTTTTAATATTCCCCGTATTTAAAAGGACCACTGTCAAAAGGTAACAGACACTGCAGCGCTGACTGCATTTGAAATGAGCCAGATAAGGGTAAATATTAAAAAAGTTCTAGGGGAAACTCCTTCCTTCTCTCCTGAAAAGCAAAAAATGTGTTTGTAAAAGTAAAATCAGATAGCCTCTATCAATTGTACTATTCCAGGGCACTGTTACTATACCATTTTCATGGAAATAGATTTATGAGATATCTACAGAGTGAATTGTATTATCTGCATGAGAGACCTGCACCTATCCTCTTTAATGGAGTAACAGGTCTGTGTATTAACTGTTTATACAAATGAGGTTGATAAATTCCACCTTACAACACTAATAAAGGGGTGGCTGAGTGAGAAAAAAGGAAATTAAAGAAAGGTCAGGAAAATTTACTTATTGACAGCATAATATTCAAAATGGTGGCAATGCAAATGAGCAGAGAAAATGTGGACTGGAAGAAAAGTGATCAAGTTCATGTGGTGAATATACACACATTTTAATTTCCTTTATATACCTGAGGTGAATCCTCAGTGCTGTATATCTGGTGGGTCATTCATGCAAGGAAATGGAATGGAGCCACTCTGCTTCCTCCAAAATCTGAAATAAACATTCAACAGTAAAAACTAGAAGAAAATTAGTCTGACAGACTCATTCTCTTTTGTGTTTCCTGCCTCTGTCTTTGCCAGGCCTCACTCTATGAAGCCAGGACAGTCACTGTGAATAAGGTTCATAGAGAAGGAGAGAAAAAATAGATAAAATTGAAGGAAAAACACCATTTTGTTTTAAAATATATCCATTAGTAAAAATTTGGGAAAACTGTACTCTGTGAAGTAAGGTCAAACCTTAGGTATGTGATTACAATGAAATGAATCCTGTAAAGGGAATCAATGTTAATGGAGATAAGATTTCTGTTGCCTCATATCGTTAGTCTCATAAAAGAAATCACAGACATTCAGATCCATAAAATCTTCTTCCCTCTTCCTATGAATGAGAAGTAAATTCACTTCAAATTACAATCTAACATAATGATACAGTTTTTTGAAGAGGGAGATTTCTGTGTGGTACAAGAATAAAGAAATGATCCCGTTAGAACATGCAATCAAATCACTGCAGAATTGCAATATGTGGCTTTGGACTCACAAGGGGCAAAAAAGAAGATATGTATATTAGGAGCTGAAGACTTTAGGGTATTGTTATTACATAACCAAGGGCTTCTGGAATACTACAGCATTTTAAGGCCAATTTCTTTGGCAAAGATGAGTCTGTTGCAAATCTTAGTAAATTCCTTGGCAGTTAAGCAGATGTGATAGCACACAGCTGCACACCTACATTGTCAGCTAACATAATCCAGGAGATTTCACTTTAGCCATTCTGTGGGATTTAATTGATTCTTTCAATGCACTAGGAAATACAGCTCAAGAGATTATCAACGACTTGGGATAATAGATATATGGAGTAGGCCATGACCAAAAAATGAGCATTGTCTAGTGGTCTGAGTATGGAGGGACATAGAGTCAGGAGTTCTGAGTTCTTACTCTCAGCTCTGTCACTGATTTATTGCGTTACCACGGGTATTAGTTAGCCGCTTTGTACCTCAATTTACCCATATGTGAAATGAATATTATCATGATTCCCTATCTCAGCGGGGTTTTGTGAAGTGTAAGGCCCCAGTCTTGCAATCAAATGTGCTAGCACAGTGATCTGCACCAGTGCAGAACTCCAGTGGGGTTCAATAGGTCTCCACATAGTCTTTGGGGTCCATGCTAATATTGCATAATTGATTGATTGGGGACCCAATTGATTAATGAATGACATCCTGGTGTGGAGGACCTGCATGAGGTCCTCTAGACCACTCCAGCCTCCCAATGGGGCCAGACAGTTGGGCATGCTGGCAGAGCAGCCAAGCAAAGGGCCTCTGCTCCCCCTCCCCCCACACCAGAAGGTAGGTCTTTGTCCTGCTTTGACATAGATCACTGTGGAGATTATCAATTGAGTGGGTTAGGAGCGTGGCCCCTGTATCTATTATATATGGATCCAGTGGCCCTATCACCCTGAACAAATGGGGTAGAAGCTCTGTTTCCACTGTTTGGCCCATAGACTGAAGTAGAAACCATTGGTGCATCGCCAGAGACTCATCCTGAGTGGAGGATGGATTTTATCTCCACTCCCTCTTACCCACCATACTGCATCGGGATAAAGTCTGATTACACAGCCTTTATTCTGGCACCATAATATTTAGAATATCTCTTTGAGAACCTCAGATGAATGTGCTACAGGAGTGCAAAACATTATAATTTAAACACTACAGGTCACAGAAAACCACCACAAGATATAGCTATTCATTATGTACTCCGGCCCATATTTTTGTGATTTTCCAGTGCATCAGAACATAAGAACAGCCATACTGGGTCAGACCAATGGTCCATGTAGTCCAGTGTCCTGTCTTCTGACAGTAGCCAATGCCAGGTGCTTTAGCGAGAATTAACAGAACAGGCAAACTTTGAGCGATCCATCCCGTCATCCACTATCAGCTTCTGGCAATCAAAGGCTAGGGACACCCAGAGCATGGGGTTGCATCCCTGACTATTTTGGCTACTAGCCATTGATGGATCTATCCTCCATGAACTTATCTAGTTCTTTTTTGAACCCTGTTATAGTTTTGGCCTTCCTAACATCCCCTGGCAATGAATTCCACAGGTTGTCTGTGCTTTGTTTGAATACTTCCTTTTGTTTGTTTTAAACCTGCTGCCTAATAGTTTCATTGGGTGATCCCTGGTACTTGTGTTGTGTGAAGAAGTAAATAACATGTCCTCATTCACTTTCTCTACACTAGTCACAATTTTATACACTTCTACCATATTTCCTCTTAGTCATCTCTTTTCCAAGCTGAAAAGTCCCAGTCTTTTAAATCTCTCCTTATTAATGTCTCCCCTTAATCATTTTTGTCGACCTTCCCTGTACCTTTTTCAATTCTAACATATCTTTCATGAGATGGGGTGATCAGAACTGCATGCAGTACTCAAGGTGTGGGTATACTATGAATTTATATAGTGGTATTATGATATTTTCTGTTTTACTATCTATTCCTTTCCTAATGGTTCCTAACATTCTGGTAGTGCTTTTGACTAACACTGCACATGATTGAGTGGATGTTTTCAGAGAAGTATCCACAATGACTCCAAGATCTTTTTCTTGAGTGGTAACAACTAATTTAGACCCCAGCATTTTGTATGTGTACTTGGGATTATGTTTTCCAAAGTGCATTACATTGCATTGATCAACACTGAATTTCATCTGCCATTTTGTTGCCCAATCATCCAGAAGTATTCAAAGGTTTGGCACTCACCATAACCCAGATTTTACTATATTGACTTTTCAGTCTTCTGTTGGACAGGTATCTCTGAGGACACAACTCAGGCTTAACATGGGCAAAACTGAGCTCTTGATTCTTCCCCAAAACCTTCCCTCTTACTCCTTTCTTAGTCACTGTCACTCAGACACCACCGCTTCCTCCTCCCTATTACTCAGGCCTATAAACAAGGTGCCATCTTTGACTCAGCCCTCTTTCTAGACCCACACATCCAATTGTGCCTACATCTTGCTGCTGCAGGAAAAATAATCTTTGTGGCTCATCACTTTGACCATGTTATCCACCTCATTGCATCCCTCCACTGACTCCCCCTTCTCTATTGCATCAAGCACAAACTACCTGTCTTCATTTTTAAGGCCCATTATGGTCTATTCTTACCTTAACTATCATTTCTTTTATGCTATAGAGACATAAGACCCCCACATTTGCTTCACCATTGATTGTCCATTTGTCAGATTTTCAGAAGAGTACCATCATGCTGTCCCCCATGCTAACCCCTGTAAAATCCACCAGGTCACTACATTATCCTCCTTTACATTTCTCCTTAAAACCCACCCATATCATAATGCCTAGAGAACACTTGACAATGATTAGACAATTGCTGTGCTGTGACTGCTGATTATTCATAACTCTCTTTTTGTTTCCTTGTGCTTTGTTTGTCACATTCACACCATCTTAAACTTTATTATTATGGTTATTACTTATCTGTATTACTGTAGCCCTTAGAACCACGGACCAGGACCCCATTGTGGTAAGTGCTCTACAAACAGAACACAAAGACATAGTTTGTAAGCTCTTTGGGGAGTCTAAGATAAGAAACAACAGATGGATACAAGCAGACAAGGGAGTACAAGGAAACAATGAGACAATATTGGTCAGCATGATCGACAGTGGTATCAGCACACCTGCAGTCCAGTCATTGTCAGTTTTTTTTGCAGCCATCATGGAAAAATAGAATCTTAAGAAAAGATTTGAAGGAGGATAATGAGGTGCTTTGTGACTAATTACGGGGATCCCCTTCCAAGAGAGGCAGCATGGAAAAAAGCAAGCAGGTGCTTCCAGACTTTGACTGTAAGCTCTTTGAGGCAGTGACCGCATAGCACAATGGAGCCCTGGTCTTTAGGTGCTACAACAATACTAATATTAAAATATAATAATCAAAATAAATACAATAAATTAATTTTGAGTTGTTTTTAATCAAAGGGACTTTTAAAAATAATATTTTTAAAAGATTCTTCACTCATGTTGCCAATAACATAGGACCAAATCCTACTTCCATTGAAATTAATAGCAAAAGAACAGTTGACTTCACTAGAAATAGGATCAGGCCTTTGGCTTTATTAAAATTAATAGAATTTTAAAATCACATTTACTTTTCACCATGTCGCTGTTTACTTTTTGCACTTCACTCAGCTTGGATAGTGAAACTAGGCTGGTTCAATTTGTCTAGAGTTACTTAACCTTTGTGACAGTGTGGGCCATTACTATCATCTTGGCTGGATCCTAAAGGCTGCAACTAATTTGTAGATAGATTTATTTTCATTTTAAAAGTAAAGAATAAATGCCTACAGTCTTTATTTACATATTCCCTGACAAGTGATTAGAAATTACAGTACTCAATGGTTGAGTTCATCAACAAAGCATCCACTGGAGCTACTGAAGTTAATTGAGGTTTAAGTTAGGATCGAGTCTGGCATCTGGATTCTATCCTGTTAGGTTGGTCTTTCAGGGCTGTGTTTCCATAGTTGCAGTGTAGGAAACCAATGGAAGGCTGCATTTGCAAGGCTGTACTTCAGGGCAGGATCCATGGACCCAATCAGTTCAGAGGCTACATTTTGAGCAAACTTGGTTTATTTAGTTTCACTTTCAGTTTCTAGTCAATTTCGTTTTCTGGTTCTGATGCCCTAGCATAATACTGCTGTTTTGGGGATTTCGACATTTCAGGGGGAATTTAATTTAAAAAAATGTTTATTGTGATTTTATTCAATCTGCTGCTTACCCACCTTCACGAATTGTACCAGGGTCAGTAATTTATTTCAGTTGAAATGGCTGTAGCATAGTGAGATTGATTGCTGAAAAAAAATCTTTGTTTTTTCTGCTGTAATGTTAAATATTTTATGATAGCATGAGACAAACTTTTGTGAATAATATATTCTAAAAACATAACTGACTTCCAAGTCCTGAGCAAAAATCATAAACAATCCTCTTTTTTCCTTATTTTCTTTAAATTACAATAAAATAAAGGTCTGTCATAATTATGTGTATCACTGAGATTTAAATGCATTACATATTATATACTAGATTTGAAAAATGAACATTAGTCTGGAGGAGGTGGAACAAACTTGGCAGTTCATGGTACACTGCAAATAGAATTCAATTTATGCATTCATCTCTTCGTTCCAAATGATTATTGATTACATAAATAAGTAGGCAATTCTTCTCTTTCAGAACTTTGCAGAAAACACTATGAATGAGCTCCTGGGCTGGTATGGTTATGATAAGGTTGAATTGAAAGATGGAGAAGATATTGAATTCAGGAACTACTCTGCAGATGGGGAGAGCCGGCAGCACATTTCTGTTCTCAAAGGTAATGACATTTAATGTTCCTTTGTTCATGCAAAGAAGGATTAACTATCGCAACCTGCCAGAAATGGCTTGCACTGGGATTCATGTTTTGTTGCTTATTCTGTGGCTGATTTAAATATACATCTCTGACAGTGCCTTCCAGTAAGCAGAAAGCAATAGAATACAAGTGTACAACATTTAACAACATAGCAGCTAATATGCCCTTACTAATGTATCTCCAACAGTAACATTTTTTGAGCCAATTGAAACTCATGCACCCAAGATTCCAAGGAGCTGCCAACAAGTATTTTTTTTTTTTTTAAAGGAAATGTGGAAATGTTTTCTTAGCAGTCTGGGTCTAATGAACCTTCCTTCTGACAAAATTGTTGGGCTGAGGCTTTTGATAAGGTCAGATGTTGAACTAGAATGTGCAGAATGTATGGAAGAGCTATGAGTAGTATTTATAAAGGTTAACTTAATAATGTTTTTTATTTTAATATATTATTTCCTGAAAGTGCATTAGAAAGGCTTAAGGGGCGGAGCTTGTTTGGGGTCAGCATATCTGGTCCTTCATGTACTGTATATAAATTTGTTCAAAATCTAAACAATGGGATTCAGTCTTTTTGTTCAGCAGTTCAGTTGCTACCTTTTGACTCTTCAGCCACACCAGATGGATAGGGAATTGCAATCACAGTGAAAAGAAGAACATTTCTTCAGAGTAAAAGAGTAGAAAATTGCTGGATCTTGACTTATCCAACAAGAATTTCTCAAAGCTGAGGTAAAAGAGAGGAAATTACAGAGGCTTTGCACTGTTGAACTGCAACATTTCGCTGCATATATGGCCACCAGTCTCTGGGGTTTCTTTATGGTGGCATGCAGCAGCATTGTATTCAGTGGGGCTTGATATGAATACTGGCAACAAAGAGCCCAATACTGGAGGAGAGGGTGCTAGATAAAAGGTGGAAAAAGTAGAGGTAAGATAAAAGAATTTAATTGTATAGACATTAAATGTTTGCAGCCATTAGTTGTATATGTTATTGATACAGTAATTAGTATTTGTATTCCATTTAAAATATAATATGTGTAAGCCATCTTTAAAATAACTTGTTCCTATGCTCCAATGTATTTTATTTTCTTCTTACATTTTAATAAACAAACCTTACATGGGATTCTCTACAGCCACAATCTATGAGGAATCAAATTTGTGGCACATTTTAAGAATAAGTCTTTATAGTATTTTGCTCATCATGTAAAATAGATAGGATCATATGTATCATTATAAACACATGATACAAGTCATATGTTTTATAATACAAACAAAGATGCTGAATACCTGTGCCAGGTAGAAATCTTTGGCTTACAGAGTCTTTAGGGGGAAAAAGTACTTTGCTTTTGTTGTGAAAAGAGGAAGAGCTATTCTAGGATCTTATTAAATCCTGTTCCTTAGTGAGTTAAAGTACAGTAGAAAAATGCCTGTAAATAAGAGTTCAAGTGTGGTTTTGTATTAAAGAATTACAATTATAACAAAATTTAGCAAATATTTTTCTAAAATTTCAATTTTTTTGTTATTTTCTTTATCTTCTTTTCCATTATTACTAGTTATTGGAGTGGAATAAAAGGTTCTCTTATTTAATCAGTCTACTCCTTTTGCATAATTCATCCGATGACACCACAATCCAGTGTGTGACATCACAATTCACTGCCATGAAAATAATTGATATCAAAGACAGTGGAGTGTGATGTCACTGAATAAATTGGGCATACTCAGGCCATGTAAAAGAAAGAGAGCCTGATTTTTTAAAACAGTACAGCAAAGTTTAATGCAGTTTTTAAAATTTTGCTGGAACGTGGTAGAGGCTTTTGAAGGAGAAAATATTTTCATTTTTATTGTTTGCTCTTTTTGTTTTAGAAAAAAATTACATCAGATTGGTGAAAATATGTAGGGGCACCTAAGCAACACTTCTGCCATACTGTATGATTTGTTCTTTTTCTTTTACAGAAAATTCTTTGCCAAAACCAAAATTACCTGAGGACAGTGTTATTTCACCATACAATATAAACACAAGCTATCCAGGGCTTGCCACAGGAAATGGACTTTCAGACTCACCAGCAGGGTCAAAAGATCATGGGAATGTACCCATTATTGTACCATTAATTCCACCACCTTTCATAAAGCCACCAGCAGGTAAATCACATAACAAACATTTTAAAGAATTATAACTATCATAGATAGCTATTCTGACCTTGTTAGATTGTGGCTCATTTGTAAAAGGTTTAATTTAATTTTTTTGAAAGGCTGTCACAGTAGACTTATAAGGATCCTTAGGTAGGAAGCAGCAGAGTGACTTTATTTGCTAGTATTATTGTAAAATTCTTGTCAGTATCATGGCAGGCAAAATTCTGTACCTATTTATACTGCTTGTGAAACTCTGGAAGTTGAATTATACTGTCTCAGCAATTCATAGATTCATAGATTCTAGGACTGGAAGGGACCTCGAGAGATTATCGAGTCCAGTCCCCTGCCCTCATGGCAGGACCAAATACTATCTAGACCATCCCTGACAGACATTTATCTAACCTACTCTTAAATATCTCCAGAGATGGAGATTCCACAACCTCCCTAGGCAATTTATTCCAGTGTTTAAACACCCTGACAGTTAGGAACTTTTTCCTAATATCCAACCTAAACCTCCCTTGCTGCAGTTTAAGGCCATTGCTTCTTGTTCTATCCTTAGATATTCAACAATATCTGTTTTAAACAAATGATTTTCTTCTATGAAAAAAGTCTTTACATAAATTGATGGAAGATGATTAGATTATAAACAAGGTCCACAAAGCATACAACTAAACAAACAAATAGTCAAATCAATATCACATGTCCTTGTATCAGGCTAACAAGCTCATCCCAGGAAGACTGTCTCAGTTCTCATTGAAATTCTGGACCATTGTCCTTTGGGGATTTTATATGATGCAAACGCTATCCCTAGAGATTGTACTGAAATATTTTAAAAATTCCATGAAATTCTTATCTGGAGCAATTTTTCCAACATGAATTTTCTCAGAGTTAGTTTGAGAAATTATTTATTCCACACTGCATGCTGTTTACTGTTATCTGCTAAAGTAACTGTTATGGCTACACTAGTGTATATAATTGCTGTTATTATTTACTGTTGAACACACTGCAATAATTGGTGAATTTATATAGCAGCAGGCTCAATCCTGCTTCCATTGAAGTTACTGGGAGTGTTGTTGAACTGGGTTAACGTCACTGGGGGTAGAACTGGACCTAGAATGTACTAAATATGTATCAAAGAACATCACTATTTCTCTATTAGAGAATTCAGGAACATGGTGATGTATTTAATTATTAAGGTCCCAGTCATGCAATGGATTCCTGCACCCATACAGAGCCCCTCTGACACTGGGCAGAGCAGCTTGCAGGATCAGGGGCCAAGTGTGGAATGGCCTTCTCTACACTTCAACACATTTACAAAAGTTGAATTTAAAATACATATCTATTTTTGTGTTAATATTTTATTTGACAGGAAGCTGACAGTTGGTCTCCTGAATTATTTTATTGCCATTTCATTTTTAGTATTAGAGGGTATTTTAATATTTTGAAAAAAATTCAAACATATTACTAAATCTATTCTCCTTGCCGAAAATTTTCCATATATTTTGTACAATTATCTAATTACCAGAGCTATTTGGGCCCGCTCCTTCAGCCTTTGCACAGCAAAAGATCTCAGCCATATGGGCTGAATCTTAAAATGGGGTTAATCTGCCCCTGAACATTTAATCAAGGGCTTGTATTTCCCAGGCAATCTTCTCTTTCAATTTGATTCAAGACTGAAGTCATAATGCTGAATTTTGTGGCAACACTATTATGTTATTATAACACAGGGCTATGACATGAATTGTACATGCTGTCATAATTGATGAATTTAAATAACAGCAATCAAGCAGGAAAAGATAGACTATGCCATCGAAAAACAAATAACCTCAACCATAGCAATGGGGACACAGGAAAATACTGGCCAAGCAGATTTATTTCTGCTCTTCCCCCATCCACTTACCAAGTGTGTTCCAGAGTCCACCAATAAAACTGACCTTCAAAGTATTTTTTAAAATTGTTCCTCCCACCATGCTTTTGGTACTTTATGATGTATAAATAAGATCTGAAGGTTGGGTTTTTTTTAAGGTATTTTCTCAATTTTTTTTTTAACCTTTTTTGCCTTACAAATATTATGATGCCAAGTCTGATCTTTCATGTTCCTGTTTGAGAACTTTTGGGTGTCTTGGAGAAGTGTATCATGAGCTCTTACACTATCTGAAGGGGCTGGAGTATTGAATATGTAACAAAGTTATCTTTTCTCCCAAGTGTCACTGTGCAATAAATATGATTTTTTTTTAAACCAAATGAAAACCCAAAGAGTTTTAAATAGACTGCCCAAATTCACCTCACCTCTCAACTGTTCAACTTTTAATATGAACTTAATAAAATTCTAGGTGCTTTTAAAATTTTACCCCAGAAACAAATGTGCATGTACAAAACTGAAAATTCCCGAGTTGATGGCCCTTCACTGAGAATACTCTTCCCCGAGACATTTAATTCTAGACACTATTATCAAGAATACCCCAACTGACCTGATCTGCTGTGGAAGCATGTTAGAAAAGAAACAGACTCAGCCAGCACCCAAATCATACAGGCTTTGTAGATCAACATCAAGAACTTAAATTGCACCTGGAAGCAAACAGTAAGTGAGTGCAGTCTTGAGAGAAGTGGTGCAATATGCTTCTTGTGGCTAATGTCCCCAAACAGGTGGGTAGCTGCATTTTGTGCCAGCTGCAGCTTCTGAATGATGTTTCAAGTTAGTCCCAAGTACAGCATATTGAAACAACATGATACCAATAATAAAATTACTTCTACCTAGCCTTAGAAAAATCTTGTGTTCCACAGAGCAATGTAAAAGGAAAAGAGAATTTATTTCTACACAATAACAAATGATGTCAAAATAACAAGGAACAAGGTATAGCAGCCAGCAACATTACAGAAAAAGAATAATATTTGTACTGGAACCATGATGCTAGTATTTAATGTATTAACATACTAACCTGTATTCTGCAGTCTTTAGTCACACCCTGAATAGTATTTTCTCACCTTCAGCTAATAGGATTATTCACATGAGTAGGGGTTGCAGAGTCTGGCCCCAAAATGCAGGAGAGAACACATTTCCTTCCCACTGGCTCTTCACTTGTAGAGATTTCACTGTTTCAGGTACTCTAGTCATACCAGATGTTCTCTTTGGCTGTCTCCCTCTCAAGGTCCTCACAGTGGGGAGCATTAACTCTCTGTGCCTCTATAGGACTGATGGAGTACTAAACCCCCAATGCTTCTTCTGTGGGCCACTCTGAACAGCTTGAGGATCCCAATTGTGTCTCACCCTGAATTGTTCCACTACAGCCAAACACAACCAAGTCCTATTACTATGACATTGCTTTAGTCTAGTATTTAGCTTATAGGTGCCAGAGTTGCATCCTCAAGTGTTTTTTGCTGTCACTTTTATTGTCATTTACAGCATTCCTTGTACATCTAAAACTTCCTTTGACTCTCAATCTAAAGGGTAGGGCCCTTCAACAGTTCTCCAACTGCAGCTCCTCATGTCTCAGATATGGAATTCTGGCCAAGTAAAGAACCATCACTTTAGTTGTGTGTATATGTTGGCAACATCAACATTTCCTGTTAGATTACGTCCTCAGTTTGGATTCAATCCCAAACCCATTGAATTCTGTAGGAACCTTTCCATTGATTTCAGTGGACGTTGGATTGGATCCTTATTGCCTGGCATCATAGCCCAAATGGAGATGCGGAGATGCCCCACCCCAAAGGGAGCTTTTGGAAGCACAATTGCTCCACAAGAAAAGGGGAACGTTGCCACTGTGCCACCCCTTGTATTGGGTGCAGTGTGTGCTGCCAACCAGTCCATGTGGGGCTGGCTATATGAGGGAGGGGGGCAGAGTCTTGGCCCTTTCGGGAAGGGGTGCAGCAGCAGGGGAGCAGAAGGACTGCCATTGTGCCTGGGGCATGCACAGGGGTGCAGGGAATAACGTTCCTTCCCCCACCCTCTTCTCTGTGCCTCTGGTTTACAGAATAAATCAGTTATTTTAAGTAGCTTTGACTCTGCTCAAACAACAGCTGGCTCCCTGCTATGCTGCACTGAGTGGGGAAGCAGTCGTCAAGGGGAGCAGTGAAAGGGAAGGAGGACTGCTTCTGAGCTGACCTAGCATCCAAAGGGCAAAAATACAGGGATAAAATGATCTCCTATTCAACCCTCCCCCTCCCCCCCCACGATAGTTTATATTTTTTTGGGAGGGATCTTAAATCCTCCAAGCCCTTGAACAGTGCCAGCTCTGTTCCTCTGCACCACATTTCTTCACTTGGTAATTTCAAAATGATAAGGACTGCTGTTGCACTGAAAGGTTTGCAACAATCAAGGCATTTAAAAAAAAGTGTGATGTATAATGTCTGACCCTACAAAACTGTTATTACTATTATTGTGGCCCAAAGAATACCAGAGTGAAGGAGATAAGGTCTCCTGAGGCCAAACAAAAGCATTTCTAATATCTGGGTCCTGTAAAGTAAGCATGTTTAGATTTTGGAAGTGACATTAAATCGGATTATAAAACTGTATATTTGAAAAAAAATTATGAAAACTTGGAAGAAGGAAATGTTATGTTTGAATGCTAAGATGAATAACTAAGAGAGGTATTTTATAGAAAGAAATGAGCTATATCCTTTATCAGAGCTGGATATTTGAATGGAAGTTTACAGTTTTGTTACAAGTGCACTTAGGTAACTCAGACTCATTATTATTATAACAGAGTACCTGCAATGCATAAAAGTAGACATTAGTTCTAGCCCTAAGGACTCTCTAGAAATGTGTGCTGTAAAAATTATCAAGATTCAAATGCTATAGGAAGAATTTAGAAGTAATGGATGAATTTTAAAATGCTTTCTATCCAGGGTTTATAAACTTGGTTGTAAAAATTAACTTCAAGATTACCTATCTAAATTCCCCATGGTCCCATTACTGTATTCCCAATCCTTCCGTCCTTATTCAGGCACAGCTTAATGGCAGTTTTGCTTAAATAACGGCTGCAGGACTAGCCCTAATTTTATATACTGAGGTGGTTTCAATGTTAGTATACTCTGGCTCCCAGATCATTATTTTCCAACTCTTATTCCCTCTTCTGATTTCATTTGACACTTATCTGAGCAATGTTTTACTATTTTTCCTATTGCAGGTTTAACTTTCTAACAATTCCACAAACATGATTCTTCTTGTGCTTACTACTTGACGTCGTCTCCTCTTGTTTTCTTTGTTTGAAATTATTGTAGTCCATTCATCTGTTTTCTTTTCTGTATGAATGAAAGGAATTAACCAAAGGCTTCTCTGGGCTCCTGAGGCTGATCGAAAAAGGTTGCAAAATGACTCAGTGTCTCTGCAGATTGTGTGTGTATTTGGAAGGACTGTGTTGATGGAGTTTGTTAGGCTATTTTGTCCATGGGCCAACACTGGACATTTGTACCTGTCTGCTACCATTGCTGGTTTTCACCTCCTTTGTATTTTAGAACTAATATTCCTTTAGGGTGAACAGGCATCCTGTTCCCGCTTGAATTTTTTCACCATTTCCATGTGGTACATGTGTACTGTCCAGTAGCGTTAATGTAGCTTTTATATGTGTCTATTTGTTATTTATCCACATTCATTTTTTCAGATACAATTATCTAGCTTACCGTGATAATAGGTTGTTTTGATGTTGTTTTAAGATGCCACTAGTTGCCAGTCTTCTCGACTTCCAGCACCTTGTCAATGCTTTTTGCTCTCTTTGGTCAGCAGAGTGTTTTTTCTTTGTGCCAGAAAGAAAATCGTGAAGTCCACACGTGCACTGTAATAGCATGTGATGAATAAGAAGGAAGTTCCCACACTCCTCTTGTAATCTGTGCCTATGTGCTTGCATGCTTAAATCCTGCCCACATGCCAGTATACATTTGTGTTATACATTTAGCTCTGATTGAGCTATATATGAGAATATGCCTCGTAACTCAGGCATAGAAAATAGAGGGAAGCAGTGGTTTCCCAAAACAACTTTTAAAAGAACTGGGATACTCCATTTTACCAATCTTTTTACCATTTTGCCTACTTCAAGAGATTGACTTTCAAAAGGAAGCATCATAGAGTCACTGTAGTGATTCCACAGCTACAGTTTTAACAAGCTTTCCATTACAAGCCATTTTTCTGATTTCCCTCTTATAACTGTTTTATAATGCTGCTTTCAACACCTGAAATTTGTCAAGCATGTCATCTAGTCACAAGATCAGTGCTTGGATATGGTGGTGATGGATGTCCTAGAAAAACCTCCAGATTTTTTTTTTTTTTTTAAATTGAGGTTAGTCAGACAAGACGTTTTAAACATATGAGTTTGAAAAATTATTTTGGAGGAGTCTGACTAGGGAGTATTTTATCTCAAAAGTTGCTTGGTATGTAAAATCCAAATTGATTTTATTTGATTGTCTGCAATGGAAAGCTAGAGTTTTAGGGTTGGAGAACTCCAGAATTAACCATTATGCATATTCTGGCAGGTCCCAGTACAGCTGATAAAGTTTGATTTTAACACTTCAGATGCTAGAGAATCTAAGATTTCATTCTTTAAAAAAATAAGGTTTTTCCCCTTTCATTGCAAAAAATAGTCTTGAAAAAGGGTAAAAAGGTTGACTGTGTGCCCTAGTGAATTAAATAAAATTCATGGTTCTCTCCCAGCTAGGGGCTAATAGGATGCAGCAGGAGATTTCTTGTGCTCATTAAAGGTAGGTAGGCTCCAAATTCCTTTAAAGGGCAAGTCTCTGGCTTGTAGGTGGAGCATCGAGGAGAGAAAGAATAGGAAAACAGAGAAAGGCTTGAGTGGGACGGAGCCTGGAAGGCTAGGAAACAGGCCTGAAGAGAGGATCTCAGGAAGGACAGGGAATGCCAAAGTTCATGGCTCCCCTCCTATTCTTCCCATTGGTTTATCTGAAGGTGTAGCTCTTTCTGTACCAGATCACAGGTACAGCTTCCCCTAACCATTTCATCCAGGTGTAACCCTTTCAGTGCTGGAGCACAGACACCACTTCTATAGTTTACTCAGTCCCTGCAGATGTAACCTTTTAAGTTCCAGGTCCCATACATTATTTCTCCAGACATAACCCTTTCAGTGCCTGAACTGCATAGCCCTATCCAGTTTAGAAACTCTTCTTGCAAAACAGTTAAGGTTAAAAGAATTTACAGTCTTAGAAGGCTGTAAATTTCCCAGGCTGAATGGGGTTCAAGGAGTTTATGAAATGAAAACCTTTGGACCCATAGGCACGGGAGCTAGGTGTGGGGGGTGGGGTGGGGTGCTGGAGCACCCCCAGGTTTTATGCGGGGTCCCGGCTGCTGGCTGCACTCCCGGGGCTCTACTCCTGGCCCTATCCCCACCCCCAGCTGTGGCTCCAGCCTCAGTCCCCTTACTCCTGGCCAGGTCCCTCCCTCCCAGAGACACGGCCCTGCTCCTGGCCCCAGCTCTGGGTGGGAGGGCGGACGGTGCAAGGGGGCTGGCTTTCAGCACCCCCACTATTAAAAGTGTTCCAGCGCCACTGTTTGGACCACCTGCACAGAGCTCATTGCAGGATCAGGGCCATTAACTGCATTTAGTTTCTCCAAACTCTTGAAACTAGAGTTAGTGTAAGTGCAGATCAGATAACTTAAAATAACATTATTAGAATGTTGTAGTCATAAACAGTGGGTAAAACAAGCAGGATTTAGCACCATAATTTTAGGGAATTCATCCTGCTAATACAATAGGCCCTGCTTGTTTACCTGGATTATGGGTTAGAGCTATAAGGAAAGGATTTACTCTTATTGTTCTTGGTTACTTTCTGTTTCTTCCTCCCCCACCCCAATATTATGACTACATATAAGAGGGATTCACCAAAACAGCTACTTAGTGGCTTTAAGATTGACAATTTTCGATAGCTCCTTCACATAGGTTTGAAGGGAAAAACAAAACCAACCATACAAAATCCCCAACACCATTCTGCTTAATTAAGACCTAAAGAGACAGTGCAAACTTTTGATGATTAATTGAACATGCTCTAGCCTGATGCATATTTAGTTATTATAATATGATAATTTTATCTTGTTATACAAACTGCTCCCTTTGGGAACATGATTTAACTCTGCAAACATACTGCGCTTATTGCATTGTTCATTATGAAAAATACACAGGCTAAGAACCATAAAGAGATGTATATAAGCACTATCTGTGCAGCAGTTGCAGGGAGCACTCTTTCAACATGTAATGACATAACCCAGGGGCAGAAAAACACAAGATTGGAACTCCCAGAATAACTCTTCCTAAGAGCTGAGATCTCACTAAAATAAAGGCTGGAAATTCAGATCTCGAGCAGTAAATGAAAGAAATGTGTGGTTTTAATACCTGGTGTGTTTATAGAAAACAGTGTGGATGTTCTGCTGAAAACTCACTTGTTACTACTTACTTTCTCTGTGCTAAATCTTGCTTGTCTGATGCCTGAGAATACTGTCATTACCTTTGATAAATGTTGAGTGTAAAGTATATTGGGATAGCTCAGCACCTCTAAGGAGGTGATAAACACCTTGCAGGAATGGACCCCAAGGGAATAATACAGAATTGGCAAAACAATTGAAGAGTTTCCAAAATTAACTTTATCTTTGTCTTACCAACTGTAAAATATGATATGAAGGCCAGATCTGCACTACAGACATTACCATCATACCTGTGTCAGTCAGGGGTGCTATGAGGTGTGATTCCTGACCAACAGAGCTGTACTCACAAAAGCCACAAGTGTAGACGCAGTCATACTGGCAATATTGTGGTTTTGCCAGGATAGCATATTTTGCACAAGTGGTCTGAAATAAGCGAGACTGATACAAAATACAGTTTTGGCAGCATACATTGTGTCCATACTAGGAGCACTTTGTCAGTATAATATACTGGTATAGTTATACTGGAAAAACACTCATTGTAGACCTGGCCTAATGTAATCACATAAAAGAGTTTTGGAAAAGATTGAGGATAGACAAGCCAATTGAATATGTTCAGTTTGAGAGTCCCTTCTTTTCTGTGTTCTTGCTGTAAACTCTTGTCACTGAGTGCGCTAGATACTATTTATTGATACATTTTCCTAACAGAAGGGCAAGTATCTGGTAAAGATAATTCTGAAGGATTTAGTCTTAGTATGAAACCAAGGTCTGTGAAAAAGTTATGGGAATCCTGACTTCTATGGAAGACTTAAACTACAGTTTTTGGAGCATTCCAGTTTCTTTTTAGAATAAGACAAAAAAAAACCCAAACAAGCAAACTCTGTTTCTTACTATACAAAATCTTAATTGATATTTTTTGTTTTATTTCCCAGTGCCGTTGTTTTGTAATTAGAGAAGTGGCTGGACTATTAGCTGTTTTAAAAGTTGTACTCTGCTTGTTCAACCACTAAGGTTAATACCCTGTCATGTAAGGTTCCTATTAAATATTTTCACAAGCTCAATACAGTCTTGTAACTGATGAAGAAGAGGAAAATATGTGCACAAATCAGGAACTTTAATCTGGCCCCCAGCTTTCATCCATATATCCTGCCATGTAAACCATAGCACTTGGCTCTACGCTTGTCCTGATTTTATCCTGTGTACCTTTATCTGTCCGCCCTACTCACTCAAAGCTAAAGAAATACATTGTTTTAGAACAGAGGTTCTCAGACTGTGGTCTGTGGCCTACCTGTTGGTGGTCCATGGAGAGCTGATTGATCACATGGCACTGGCTCCTTTACTTACTTATTTCCACCTGGTAAATTGAATTAAGAGAAGTTAAAAATA
Source organism: Terrapene triunguis (assembly GCF_002925995.2). NCBI lineage: Eukaryota > Metazoa > Chordata > Testudines > Emydidae > Terrapene > Terrapene triunguis. The sequence goes on along the minus strand of NW_020664393.1, from coordinate 6,949,203 downwards.
CATTATATACTTTCTTAGGGTAAGATTGTGCCTTAAGGTACAGCACTGAGCAAAGGGTGATGACTTAGCTGCCTTGTCCCAGGAAACATGTGCCTCAGAGATCCCTGAGCCACAGTTCCGCCACTGCTGTTTGGGGCGTGGGAGTATTTTACTACTGTCCTTTATGGATGAAGCATACACTCTCAGCTAGTTTTGATGGCCAGCTTGTAGCGGGATTTATTTAAGACAGAGGAGGACAGTATATATATGGAGTGGACAGCTCCTATTCTTCCCTCTATGCCAGGAGCTGAATGCAAGGCCTTACATGGCCCCACAAGGAGGTATGGGAGAGCCTTACTCCACCTGCATGGCTGCAAAAAAACAGAGTACAACTGAGCCCCCCAGGATTACTTTTCTCGTGGAAGCAGTTGCTGTTGTTGCCACAAGGATGTTAGGTGATTGTAAATGGGTGGATAGGTGATCTTCCTGATCACCAGTGAGAGAGTGTTTGTTCATGAACAGTTGGGTGAGTGGTTCTCTCTATTAAGATGTGGCCCGCACTATGGAATAGTTTCAGAACCCCTGTTTTGGAATTTTGTGCTCATTCTTCAAGTCCACATTGTTATAGAACCTATGTACTTTGGAAGTGAGTGCTCCCAGCAATTACTTTCAAAGAGGCTAAGCTCTGCTTTCAGCTGGTGAGTTTCCCCCTTTCAGCTCTTCTCAGCATTAATGAAGGTTGTTGCAAAAGGGAGCATCTGCACCTCTTCCATTTTCGCGCTTTGTAGAACATTCTAAGAATTAATATTCTTAAATTGGTAGGGGAAAATATCAAGTACATTTAGTGACTTTAATGCTGCACATTGCTGTTTTCAGGTGCAAGTGGTTTTTCTTTGTTTTTATTGCTTCCCCAGCTCTTCTCTTGCCAGGTAAATTCAACAAGGCAAAATGATGCCTTCTAAAAGGAGCAGGTTCACTAAGGTGGGAAAGGAGTTGTACTTTCTCAGAAACAATGCCCTTGCGAAGGCATACTGCCTTCAGTGGCTCTGGGGGAGCATGATGGAAAGCGCTTCTTGACTCACATTTGAATAGGTGTACTTTGTACTGCTGCCAATACAGCCCTGCTGGTTCTCAGGGCAGGCCCGGGGCCATGACAACACTAGGCAGCTCCTATTGCCAGTCTGTACTCCAAAGCATCCTGCAGCCAAAATTATAACTGCCCCCAGTGTGAGCTTCTTGAACCCATGCATGGCTGGCTATAATTTGGCCCAAAGTATTTTGATTTCCATTAATGTCAAATATGTTAGAACATTTATGAGATTTTGGCAAATCCCACTCTAAAGAGTAAGTGCTAAAATGTCATAATTATAGCACATTAAACACAAATCTAAATTATGGCTTGGCCTTAAATGTAGTTTTAAAGGTGTACAGTCTGATTCAAATTAAAAGGTCAAGTTTTTTACATTGTACAATTTTATTTGTAACTATAAATCACAACACAATTTGTGGAAGGAAAAACATTATTAAACTGGCAATATTTATTCTGCTAAGGTGAATAAAATGCAGCACGAAATCAGACAATAGTTAATATCAGTGACTGAAAGGTCATGTTGTCTAATGGACTGGATATAGGAATAGAATCCTTAGTCCTAAATCATGGGTTTGCCATTGATTTATTGTATTGCTTTGTGCAAGTAACTTAACTGTTCAGTTTCCCCTTCCATAAAATGGGGATAAGAATACAGACCTCACAGTAGCGTTGCCAGGATTTGAAGATGAAAAGTGCTATGTAAGTCTTATTATTATGGGGAATTTTCTTGCACTTGACTATATGAATCCAATTTAAAGCAACAGTCTAGGTACTTCCATACTCTAGATAGACAGGAACAACTGTAGATAACAGCACAAAGAGCTAGTGGCAAAGAATGTAATTGGGGAAAGAAGTTGGAGGCTCTAGAGAACAGAAATGATTAAATCAGTACAAGATGGTTGCTAGAAAATATTTATCAAATTAGAATAGAGACATGAGAAATACTGGAAAGAGAATGAGGACTATGAGGTGAGGAAAATGGCATCGAGTATAAAGCTGCACTCACTTTCTTATGAATGATTGAAATGATCTCCCTAAAATTCAGGGAAATAACACCAAAATTAATGTAAATATTAAAAAGTTAAATCTCCGCATACATGTCAGAAGAACTCAAAACAGGGTCAAATAGCACATCTTAGAGAACTCTTGGTGAGTTAAAATGTACTCAACCATGATAAGAATCACTTTGCAGATTTTAGTAACACAATTAGGCATCTCCCCTCTCACTCAAATATGTATTTTTGTGTCAATCTTACTTGGAGAAAACCTCCTCCCATTCTCTTCTAGTCATTATTTGGAATCAACACCCAAATGGGGCATTTCCTTTTCCTTCCTACATCCCATTTAGAATCCTGTTTGTAAGGGCCCTCATTACATTGCTCTGGTGCAGTAGCTTCCATGTATATTTTATCAACTAGCTGCTGAGCAGAATTCCTCCGAGGCTCTTGATAATGGATTTTAAGTAATGGGAATGTAACAGCATTAGTTACATTGGTCTTTAGTGTTGGTTACTGGTTTAATAAATACAGTTAGGCACTTTCTTAAACATGCTAAAAAGCCCCAAGGACCTCCAGAGCTTTTCAGTGATGCACCATTTTTTATTATAATCTTTTCCATCCATCTCAGAAGTTCTGCCAGACTCCTGGCCTGGTTGGCACAGGATACCAGCTGCCTAGGGAACAAGTAGTTAATCACAAGCCTGCCTCGTTCTGCTCACAAAGAGTGAGGAAGACAAAGTTACTGCAATAGAGTTCTGAGGTTGAGTGCGTAGATGTCTGATTGGGTGTTTGCATCTGATATAAACATTATTTTTATATTTTTGTTGTAGAAGATGATGTGTCAAATGTACAAATAATGTGTGCCTGGTGCCAGAAAGTGGGAATCAAGCGCTATTCCCTGAGTATGGGAAGTGAAGTGAAATGCTTCTGCAGTGAGAAGTGCTTTGCAGCTTGCCGAAGAGCATACTTCAAGAGAAACAAGGTAAGAGAGCCAAAGAAAGATGTAACCCTACACAGGCCTAGCTCGGGTCTCATTTCGTAGCTAGCAAAAAAAATTTTTTTTTTTTTTGGTTCTTTCTGTTTTGTCTGTTCCCTTTACCTTTCCATATGTATTGTCTGTTGGACTATCACCCCTTACTAATGTGTAACCTGTTTTCTCAGTTTCCCTCAGCTTAATGCCTGAGTTCTGTGAGGGTGGATGAATTTAATTAGACGATACTAATAATGCACTATAAAATAAGAATGATGGTTTTGCTTCAGAATCTTATTATATTTGCTCTATGTGTAAGACTAGGGGAGGGATCTTCATAGCTGTGCATAGGGAGGTAGACATACAAGTCTTACTTTTGGTAGGTGGCTATATCTTGCGCAGCTGAAGTCAAGAGAAGTTTTGTCATTGATTTCAGTGGCAGCAGGATCATTGGCGATGGCATATGCAGTTAGGGCCTGATCCAAAGTGCAGTGAAGGCAATGACTTCAGTGAGCTTTGGATCAGGACCTTAGTTTCATGCTTTTAAAGTTTATCTTCAAATGTAAACAATTACGGACTTACTGCTTTAAAAAAGCTCAGACATTTTGGTGTTTTGTGTGGGGTAAGCAGTGACAAAACCATATATCATAGCACGAGGATGTTTCCAGTAATCTGAAAGATCATTTTATCTCAAGTTAAAATGGAATTCTAATATTGGCTTGATTTCCCAAAGTGAAATGACCACAAAAATTATTCTAATCTGTAAAGTGCAGTGACTGAAAGTGCCCTGTACTTTATTTTAGCAGCTGGTTTGTGCAGCAGAATATAGGGTGTTTCTGTTATAAAAAACAAACACCCCCCCCCCATCCCTGCAAAACACACCAACTTCTAATTGTTACAAAAAATAGCTATGGCAGTTTGATACTTATTAGTGTAATAGTGGAGTCCTTGGGTGAGACTAATTGATCTAGAAAGCTTTATTTATTCATAAAATTCTTCACATTTTTGTTTATTAAACCTGCATATTTTCCCCTCATGCTGCAGAACATTTGAAGTCTGTCATCTTAAAAATAATTCCCCCCCATCTGATACTTGCAATCTATGATAAAAAAAAAAAGGATTTTAGATGGAAGAAACATTGTAGCTGCAAATTACCCTCCTTTATAAATTTGGGTCACATCATTCTGTTCCCCCCACTCCGCCCCCAGAAAAGCCTAAAGAATTAGGTTGCAAAAATCAGCAGAGTGGAATTTTAGTGGCAGTCTTTGAGAATCAAGCTCATAATGTTTACTGGAGCAGATAGGCAAGTTAAACAATCATGTGGAAGCTTCTGTGAAGTGTAGTGTTTCTCTCTCTTTATTTGGAGGACGTGGGGTGGGTAGGGAGAAATGCATCTAAGATACTCCACATTTTGACATGAAAATAGTAAATTTCTTTCATGTAAGATGGTTTATAGAATTGGATGTTCAGATCATGGACAGTGAAGTACCCCTGTGTGTGTGTGTGCATATGCACAAGTGTGCATGCTGTAAGCTCTCTGGGGTAACGAAGGATCCAGTCCTGCACTTCTTATTGAGCTGCAACTCCTCTGGCTTCCAATGGCAGGATTTACTTGAGTAAAGCAGCACACAGGAACATAGGAATTGCCAGTTGTCCATCTAATGCAGTATTGTATGTCTGACAGTGGCCAGTACCAGATGCATTAGAGGAAGCAGCAAGAAATCCTATAGAGGACAATTATGGAATTACTAATCCACAGTGGGGCCTACGACCCATGTGTTAGTCTTTGGCTTATGCCATGAAGCAGGGGGCTTATATCCCATCTAAAAAACCTTTTAAAAAGATTCTACTTAATGTAATTGTGGGTGTTGTCATTATCCATATCAATGTGTCATCCTGTTATGACTAAGAGAATAGGATCCAATTATATTTTGTGGCCATAAGAGAGACAGATTAATCATGTATTGTGTAAATAAATATTCCCTTTACCAGTTTTAAATTTGTTGCCTGTCAGTTTTGTTGTATGTCCCCTTGTTCATGTATTATAGGAAAGGGTAAAGTGAAGTGCCCAATTTACCTTCTTTGTACCATTCATTCTTTATATTAGACATCTTATCATATCACATCTGTTTGTCTCCTCTCTAAACTAAACAGTCCCAAATATTTTGAATCTCTCCTCAGACAGAAACCTCTGCATACAGTCTAACTCTTTTCTGTAGATCTCAAGAACAAAAGAAGTTCTTATTCTTTTAAATGCACATTTCACCACAATAAGTTGCTCTACACTTCTCTCAAACAAGTCACAACAGTAACTGGGTTTTCTTCTGTAAATATTAAGGATCAACATGTGTCCTACTTTCCCATGTGCCTTGAGAAATTAAGATATGGCAAGGCAACACAATTGACAGCATTTGGATCATTGCCTAAAAGCCTTCTTTAAGTTAAAGGACCAAATTCCACCCTCGGTTACACCTGTGAGAGCCTGTGGCTGCATGAGTGAAACTGAGACCTGAACCTGGTCCACACATTATTTTCAATCTAGAACTTTCTATCACCTCTATATTCATGGTGTTCAATATGAACAAGCACAGGATGCAATACTCAGGGAACTTTAATGCTGCTATTGAAGTTAGGCAGGTTCAGGAGAGTTCAGCAGGCCCTTATTATTTTGCACTTCACTCTAGCTAATAGAACAAGATTTTGAGAAACACGGCACAAGATCGAAGTCATAGAGTTTAAGGCCAGAAGGGCCCACCAGATCATCTAGTGTGACCCTGTGCATACATCACTAGCCAGTGCTTAATTTGTGTCGAGGCTTGAGCCCTGGCACCTCTAGGCTTGGCAGTTCATAGCTCTGGCACCTCTGGGCTTGCCATGTCAGTTATGAAAGTAAAAAAAAATAAAATTGCTTGAGCCTTGGCAGCTAATTGTTTGAGTCCCAGCATCTTTTTCATTATAAATTAAGCACTCCCATGAGCCCACAGTATCACTTAGCACCTGTGCAGTAAACCTATTGACCAAAATTAGACCAAAGGATCACAGCTTGCAAAAGACTAAACATTGTTATGTGCCACAGGCAGAGAACAGGAGGGACTGAGGTGGACTGATGCCCTAGCTCCTGCAATGGCAGGGAATTGATTAAATCATAGAATATCAGGGTTGGAAGGGACCTCAGGAGGTCATCTAGTCCAACCCCCTGCTCAAAGCAGGACCAATCCCCAGACAGATTTTTGCCCCAGATCTCTAAATGGCCCCCTCAAGGATTGAACTCACAACCCTGGGTTTAGCAGGCCAATGTTCAAACCACTGAGCTATCCCTCTCCCCAAAATGAGATAGCCCCAGTTAATCCCAGTAAGAGACCGACTCTATGTGCTGCAGAGGAAGGTGAAAAACCCCAAGGTCACTGCCAATCTAGCCTGGGGGAAAATTCCTTCCTGACCCCTCTGATGGTGATCAGTTAGATGCTGAGCATGTGAGCAAGAGCCAGCCAGCCAGCCAAGCACCTGAGAGAGAATGCTTACTGAGAGTACTGTCCCACCTTGTCCAGTGTCCTGTCTGCTGCGATGGTCATCCTTGATGCTTCAGAAGAAGGAGACCAAAAAAACCCAGAATACTTTGCAGGGAAAAACATCCCTTCCTGACCCCTGCAGGTGACTGGCTGAACCCTGCCATTAAAAACATAAACTGGAAGGGACCCCCAGGGCTCTCAAGTTCTGCCCCCACCCTCACATCACAAGCAACCCCATCATGCAATCCCACTCATAAATTTGTCAGCCCTCCCTTTAAACTCATTACATAGTTTGTCCCCAGAATTCCTATTGGGAGGTAGTTCCAGAACTTCACTCCTCTGATGGCTAGAAACCTTCATCTAATTTTCGGCCTGAATTTGTTCATGGTCTGTTTATATCCATTTGCTCTTGTGTTAACATTGTCCTTTAGTTTAAACAGCTCTTCACCTTCCCCAGAATTTACAAGTAACAAGGTTGCAAAAGTTTCAGGTATACCCAGTGACCTTTAAACTCTTATTACTAGTCTGGCCATGTACCTGTCTTCTCCACGAGTCTAATGTTTATTTATGTATTTGAAAAGTTACACCACTCTACAGCTTCTCATTTTTCAAACAGGAGTAAAATGGTCACATTTCACCTGCCTTATGCATGTTTTAAACAGCATATCTTTGCAACAATATAGTGTTGTATTACAATAAATATGTACAGCTGCTGTATTTCAGTGAGCCGATAGGACTTTGTGGTCATTTCATTTAAGGCTTGAATTTCCTAATGGATTGTATTAAGCAGTCTTCCCCGCTCCCACCCTGGCTAAGAACTGCTGTAATAAGCACTTGCTTAAAACTGTAGGACTGTTCAAACAGTAAAGAATAAATCATCATTCATGTCTCAAAACATTATAAAATAATGATGCAAATTATACACATTTTAATATCAATTGCTGCATATAGAATTAAGATTATCTCAACATTTAAATAAAACAAAAATCCTCTCCAATACATTTGGAAAATGTAGGCTCTGATGTGCTGCTCTCTTTACAAATTCCCAATTGGATTAAATTCTGGGAGGAAACCAGCTGAAATCACCCTATCGAATGAAATCTATAAGGAAGGCACACAAACTCTACAAAAGCACCATTAATGTGCAGCTGTATGTTGGAGGTGCATAGTTGCATGCACACTACAACACCACCTCCACCCTCACATGTACTATTCCTGCCAAGAGTTACAATAGTCTGGATAACAGGAATCATTGCTAGAGTATGGAATGCACTTACATTGCTGTATGGACCCTAATGCCTTAGTCATAGGTATGTATTGATTCTCCATGAATTTTGTCACAGAGGGCTTGTAGAACAGCAGCACCTGGGTAGCAATCCTCAACCTTGTGCTCCAGCAGCAGTGCAGGTATATATGACAGATAAATATAGTGAGACCCAACCACAATATGGCTCTTGTCTAAATTACTAATAATAAATGAATAAAAGCAAGTTCAGTATTTTTTCTACCCCTTTAGGCAGAGAGATTAAATGTTTAGATTGTTTCTGCATCTGAACTCTTGTTCCTGTTTTGTCTGCTATACAGAGTCAAATGTAAATAATGAACTAGTGCATAATGATAATCTGTTGTGCATAATAATACCAATTAAAAGCAATGTTGCAAGAAAGAAAGTTTTTTATATTAATGTTTCTAAAAGAACAGATTTAGATTTAAACCTGTTCCAGTGCTCCCTTCCTTATAGATTTCATTCTATAGACCAGCCAATATAAGTCCAAGAATCACAGCAGCACATAGCATCACACTTGCCGGCAAGTTAAAGAAGTATGGGCTGGATGAATGAACTATAAGTTGGATAGAAATCTGGCCAGATTGTTGGGCTCAACGTGTAGTGATCAATGGCTCCGTGTCTAGTTGGCAGCTGGTATCAAGTGGAGTGCCCCAACGGTCGGTCCTGGGGCCTGTTTTGTTCAATATCTTCATTAATGATCTGGAGGATGGCGTGGACTGCATTCTCAGCAAGTTTGCAGATGACACTAAACTGGGAGGAGTGGTAGATATGCTGGAGGGTAGGGATAGGATACAGAGGGACCTAGACAAATTAGAGGATTGGGCCAAAAGAAACCTGATGAGATTCAACAAGGACAAGTGCAGAGTCCTGCACTTAGGATGGAAGAATCCCATGCACTGCTACAGACTAGGGACTGAATGGCTAGGCAGCAGTTCTGCAGAAAAGGACCTAGGGGTTACAGTGGACGAGAAGCTGGATATCAGTCAACAGTGTGCCCTTGTTGCCGAGAAGACTAACGGCATTTTGGGCTGTATAAGTAGGGGCATTGCCAGCAGATCGATTCAACATTGGTGAGGCCTCATCTGGAGTACTGTGTCCAGTTTTGGGCCCCACACTACAAGAAGGATGTAGAAAAATTGGAAAGAGTCCAGCGGAGGGCAACAAAAATGATTAGGTGGCTGGAACACATGATTTATGAGGAGAGGCTGAGGGAACTGGGATTGTTTAGTCTGCAGAAGAGAAGAATGAGGGGGGATTTGATAGCTGCTTTCAACTACCTGAAAGGGGGTTCCAAAGAGATGGATCTAGACTGTTCTCAGTGGTACCAGATGACAGAACAAGGAGTAATGGTCTCAAGTTGCAGTGGGGGAGGTTTAGGTTGGATATTAGGAAAAACTTTTTCACTAGGAGGGTGGTGAAGGACTGGAATGGGTTACCTAGGGAGGTGGTGGAATCTTAGAGGTTTTTAAGGTCAGGCTTGACAAAGCCCTGGCTGGGATGATTTAGTTGGGAATTGGTCCTGCTTTGAGCAGGGGGTTGGACTAGATGACCTCCTGAGGTCCCTTCCAACCCTGATATTCTATGATTCTATAGCAAACGCATTGGTCCACAAGTTTCAGGATATTACATTTAAAGAAAATATTGGATTCATGATTGGACCACTGAGTCTGAAGCCTGAGAAGATTATTTTTTAAAATTAGTTTATTGAATCAATGGGTCAGAAAACAAATGTATTTTGACCCAACGGCTCTACCTAGAATGAAGACTGAATTCATACAGGTTATGAGCTCCATACATAGATATGTTAGAGACTGATTTTCTTGATTTGACTAGGGTATTGGAGAGAGAGTGAGTGCAAAATTGTCAGGCAGTTTATTACACTTGACCTTGTTGCTGCTTTGCACTGCCTTACGATCAGGAAAAAAAAGATGATAAATGTTTTTGTTTACAGCGTAATCAAATCTCACTTCTACAAACAAACAAAGAAACATAAATCAAAAACTAAAAGTTTGTCACACAAGGAAATGTAAATAATTATAATTTTCTCTCCTTGTGTGAAATACTGATCTACAATACTTGAAATGAACCAGTAGCACAGGTAGCCAGGTAACTTGTCTAGTGAGGCTCATATGGCATTAAAAACATGTCTCCCTTTTCCAGCCCAGAGGGCTGTAATACATTCAGGAGACAGAGAGAATCCAGCTTTACTCCTCCCGCCACTTTAAGGTGAAAGGACTGGCAAGTGGTATTTCCATTGTGGCATTGGAATGGAATGCTGAAAATGATGCATTTTGTACTATGGGAATTTTTGTCTTAGTTGTGTAGTGAGAATTAGTGTCAGCAAAACAATTGGGGCCCTCAAAAGTAATACACATTTATCTAGTGCTGAGTAATATTATGTTAGATAATTCTTTTCACTTTCAGATTGTATTGGCTAATTAATGTACACCACTATATGATTAAAATACACACACAGAACTCTGAGTAAACATAGATTATTGTTTGCCCCCAAATTAATACTGAAAATTGTCAGAGAAAGTTCTCTTGATTTCAGGCTTAATTATGCAGCCTAACAGTGCATAAGAAATATTTAACTATCTTGCTATTAAGTCAAAGAATAATGACAAAATTGTCTGCTCCCTTTTTTCTCCAGACATCTGCACGATTTAATTTGCGAAGTGATTATCATTCATGAAAATTTTGGAAATTGTTTCAATAGATATAAGGCAGTTAATGTCCCCTGACATTAAAAAGCTCAGGTTTTACATTTTAAGGTTCCTTTTCTAACATAAGCTTTGAAACACATGGGAATATGAACAGCAAATCAATATTTTTCCTGCCGATTCACCTTGTTTTAATTAGGTATTGAGAAAGGTCACAGTAGTGCAGGTGGTCTGCCCAGTTAGCATGGAATTGCCATTGCTTGGCTTTACAGATTTTGTAGAGAAGTGTAATTTAAGAAGCAGTTCACAGCCCTGCTTCTACTGGGGATGCTGCTTTACAGAGAGAGCGAGAGAGAGAGCAGGGTTTCCAGTTCATTATAGGAAACAAAGGATACTTCCTAAAGCTCTGGGGAACCAAACTACTCTCCATTGCTATGTTGGGATATAATATAATACTGATGAACAAATGCAGATAGGAAACTGGGTTTGGAGAGGAAATATTTTAAAGTGTGGGGCATGACTGCAAGCTTTTTGATGAAATCTCTGGAGAGAGGGGAGAAGAAAATTGTCATGAACAGAATAGATTAAGAGCCTGTGGGAGTGTAGAAGGCTATACAGGATAGGGACCAAAGGTCTGGAACAGTGCATCCCAAAATGGAGCAGATTACTGAGGTATGAGTCAATCCCTGTCCCACCAAGAGATGCGTGGGGTCATCAAGATGGGTGGAGATTATTTCCCTCTAGATCTCATCTGCAGGCTTTTTTATTTATTAAATTAACAAAATCAGAAGTCCGATAAAACCCTTTCCAAGGGGCTAAGATTCTACTTGTGATTAGAAGAGAGGAGTGAAATCCCAAATTAACCCTTTGGTACCATCAGTCACTATCTCCCCATGCTCATCAACATGAAAGTATAATGTGTTAGCATCTCTAATGAAGAAATGCACCAGCACCTGACTGAGGCCACCAATGGCTTATTGGAGGTAGTTGGCCAACCAGGCTGTGCACAGCAGTTTGCAAACAATGGACATTTTACTGTCCATCTGCTGCCATTTAATACCATAAATCTAAATCAAGTTCCCATTGTTTGAATTACTAGCAGGTATGCAATCCAATTAAAAGCTGTGTTTGCTTTTCATTTTAACCACCAAATCACATTATCTCAGGTCATATTGCATTCTGGCTACTTTGGTTATAGAGAGATGAATGTGTTAATTATGAGTTCAGGATATACTGTCTCTTGGACAATGGGCATTTCATTCAAATGAGTTGACTCGTTTATCTGAGGTGTCCTCACACCTCTTCCGAACAGCTAAAGTACTTGTATTGCCAGTAATAGATTTTGTTTATGTACACATGTAACAAGAAAGTAATTTCATTATGACATGTCTGGATAAGCTTTTATCATTGTCATACACTGGGTCTATGTGATTTTAGCAGCTGGGACAGATTTAAAGATGAGGGTGCTATGACATTTTAATAATGAAGTTTAAGACATGGAAGAAGCCATTGTTTATTGGCTACATTTTCACAGTGAAAGAAACCCTGCTTCTCATTCCTGTTATTTTAATTTTACTAAGATGCTTACTTGAAGTATTTTAAACCTCTCAAGAAGAATGTGTATGGAGTAGGAATTTGTGGAGGTGACGGATGTATGTTTTGCTGCATTAAGAAGTTTGGCAAGATAGGCTTCACTGTCTCTGCCAAGAACATTTATTATATCACCTCATGGGATTTTTTTATTTCAAAGTCCAGATGACTCAAAAAGCCTTACTTTATCTCTGAACTTCTTTGGCTCAGTTATGTTTCAGCTAGACAGAGACAGTTGTTCAATAACACGTTGCTTTCGTCCCCTGTTCCAGTATCTCAACTCACATCAGCTCAGATTAGTTCGGATTACCGTAGCATCATATGAAATAATATAAGCAGTCTTCAGCTCTGTTTCCACTCTGTCAGTTCAGGCTCAATATAGAAAATATTGTTTACTATGATGAAAACTTAGGATGGATATAAAGACATTTAAATCTAATGTGCACAAAGTATATTTGATGCATTTTTCTCTATTCTCAATGTACACATTTATCATTAGTGCTGAGAAGAGCTGGGCAAATAAAGCAGAAAATATTAAATCAGATATTCTATTTTAAAAATATCATGCCATTTGAATAAATTATTGGATTAATTTATGAGTTTACTTGTCACTCAGTTCATTAAGTTGGACAAATATTGAAACAAAGTAGTTTAATTATATTTATTGAAAAAAGTTCAACAAACTCATTTTTTGAAAACTGTTATTGGACTAGCCATAATGCTGTGTATGGTACCCACCCACTATGAATTCTGGAAAATGTTTGAGATACTGCAATTTACTGAGCACACGAGTTAAGTGAAACTCTTGTAGCCTCCTGCTCTGATAGTGCTGTGGTGGACATCAGCATAAAACCCTAAAAAGAAAAGTGGTGTAAAACCCTTGAACTCAGATGAAGGTGGAAGTCATTTCCAATTTTAAAGTTTTCCAACAGCACATGTCAATACCTCAATACTATCCTCATTAGTTAAAACCTTAGCAATTTCTAGTAGCAATTTCTACTGGAGAGATAGAAGTCAATGGAGCTGAGGATCTGGCCCTTAATTTTAAAAGTTTTTGAAACCTTTTTTAACCTAGAAACTAAAATGTAAGGTTTCTTCTGAAATGGAGAAATATTTCTTCCTAGAGATACTGGGGCCATATTAAGATGGGAATCTAAGTGGATTTAAAGGAACAAGTGATGTAGCTTACACCTTCTGGCCCCTTATGCTGAGGGGTATAACAGGAAAACCAAGTAACAGGAAGGTGTAAGTCAAAGTAGGCCAACCCCTATTGTTCCCCGGGGTTCTTTCAACCCGAAGCTCTTGGTAACTTTTACTCTGTGCGAGGTGGTGTCAGGAAATAAATCAGGGGAGACACGGCCATCCGACCGATAGATGGCTGGCACAAACAGGACAACACAAGAGTGCTTTCACTTAAAGCTAAACTTTACTTAGTCTCAAGCACTTACACATGTCCGCAACAGATTAGTAAAACACCCCCAACCCTTGATAATTACTGAAGCTGAATGTGGCTCTCGAGTGGCACAGCGGCTGCCGGTGGGGAATACAAGATGTATCCAGAGGGAGAGTCCAGTCCTGAAGAGTCCCAGTACCTCAAACTTTCCCCCCTTATTTTATATATTAGTAACACAATGACATGTCCCTTAAAGAAAACTTGTTAAGCAAGCAGTTTCAATGGTCTAGCAAGAGGTTTTGTTCTGATTATTGATTAATCAGGTGTGGGTTTTTCCCAGAGTTTGCAGCCTTGAGACCCGGTTAGACACATTCCTGAGGGCACATCCTGCTCTTCTAAAATGCAGGTATCAGCAACTTCAACACAGTTCTTATCAGGAAGGACGCGGGGTCAAGCTGCTCTTTCTGTGGCACCCAAAACCCCCTCCCCTCCTGCCTTGGATAAACTAATCCTGCTGACTTGGCTGCTTTTAGCAATAAGCAATAGTGGGTTCAGGCACTTTACTGGTTTGCTGAAATCTCCCCATACACTATAAGATCAATCAGTGCTTGATCTGTAAGTGTCAGACCTGATGGAGAAACAAGGAAAGTTTTATATGGTAAAAGCTTCAAAAATGTCAACTATTTTAGCTCTGGAACATCAGTCTGTTAGTAGTAGAAGAGTGTTTGCTGGTCAGCTAAGTTCAGCTACAGGATGTTCTCTATTACGAACTCAAGCATTTATAACTCATCCATTTGAATTTAAATTGGACTGAACGTAAACATATTCTTTAAGTCGTCAGCCTGGATGCAATTTTGTATCTAAAGTAAAGGCACTCATCTTTTTAATGATTTTTAGACACAGTCATAAAAAATCTGTGTTTTTTGTGTGGTTTCAGATGTTTTGGATTTATTTTACTCCTTAACTAGAAAATGTCAGGGCAAATTCTCCCCCCATATACATCCATGCAATTCAATTTAAATAGATGAAGTTACTCAGGTGAAGGCCAGCTCTGTTGGCTGGTATATGCGGCTTGAGAGAGTGACACTATAGCTTCTCCTCCATGTATTTTAGGAGTTAGAGCAGGGACTAGTCTGGACAGGGACTAGAATTCTGTCGGGCCCTTGCATGAGCAATGCAGGAGGAACCCATGTAACAACTAATTCGGATATTGATCCTGAGGTAGGATCTTGAGTGTAGGTAGTGGAGACAGTCTAAATCAGTGGTTCTCAAACTTTTGTACTGGTGATCCCTTTCACATGGCAAGTCTCTGAGTGCGACCCCCTCCCTTATAAATTAAAAACACTTTTTTATATATTTAACACCATTATAAATGCTGGAGGCAAAGCGGGGTTTGGGGTGGAGGTTGACAGCTCGCGACCCTCCATGTAATAACCTCGTGACCCCCTGAGGGGTCCCGACCCCCAGTTTGAAAACTCCTGGTCTAGATGAGCCCTTTCAGTATTAACTTAGCTTCCAGGACTTCATATCTCCGGTGTACATCTGTACTAATGACATGGAAGAGAGGTCATGAAAACTAAATTTAGGCTAGAAGGATTAATTTAGATTATCAAAAAGGAGGCCACCATTTAGATACTATTGAAAGATCACTGCAAAGTAGAGATGACCATGGGGTGAAATCTCATTAGCTACAAATCTCAGGTGATAGAATCGTAACCCTTACAGTTGGAGTGTGCTACATTCCCAGGTTAGGAAAAACACAAGAAGAAAGTCAGTATATTGAAAGAGATTAAATAAATAATAGTGAAATCTTACAATGCAATAATAATTGTTGATTTTAACTATTCAATGTTAAATGGTTGAGTGGCACATTGTGGTTTGGAGGAGCAAATGATCAATACAATAATAGTCTGCTTTTCAACCACAGAGATGAAGAAAAGGGTTAACAGTAAGAAAGTAAAAAAAAAAAAAGGCACTGAATCACTCTGGAGGCTATTTAAGAACACCATATTAGAGGCACAGATGGTACATATACCTCTGAGTAAAGAAAAAGTAAAAAGGAAAGAGTAAATCTGGCATGGTTAAGCGGAGAAGTACACCATCAACTTAAAAATCACACCTCTCAGAAAATTTGTTACCTACGACTGTCACAAATAACACCTATGATTAGTGTAACAAGAGATTAGAGAAAAAAATTGTTCTCTGCTTTTCAGTTTGCTTATTTGGGCCTCATGAAAAGCCCACTGGAGTCAATAGAAGACTTTCCACTGAGTTTAATGAGCTTCGGATCAGGTCCTTTGTATGTTTGAGAGCACTTTGTGTATAGTTTCCTTGTTTTGCCTAAAGTCAGTCAGTTTACTTGTTGTTCCTGTGGGTCTTTCACATAGCAAGAGGGAAGAGAAACATTTGCTTTTTTAAATAGGGAAAAGTGACTTAAGGGGGCCCTGGGGCATTTGTACTGGAAATACCACATTTTTGCACATTTAAGGCAAAACAGACATCCTTCAAAAAAGTGGAAATTCTACATAAGCAACATAAGTAGATTAAAACACAAATATACCAGATAAAGTATACATTAGAAATAAAGAGGACAAAGAAATGATCTAAAGTACAAATCTACAAGGTTATCTAGAAAATTAAGGACATATCTAATCACATTAGAAGCAAGAAAGGTGTGTGTGTGTGTGACTAGCTCCTCTCAACCACCAAGTGGTGAGTAAGGCAGTCAGAAATTGTGAAGG
Source organism: Terrapene triunguis (assembly GCF_002925995.2). Taxonomy (NCBI): domain Eukaryota; kingdom Metazoa; phylum Chordata; order Testudines; family Emydidae; genus Terrapene; species Terrapene triunguis. The sequence goes on along the minus strand of NW_020664393.1, from coordinate 6,932,982 downwards.
AGCAGAAAAATCAAATTAATTTTCTGCATCACCCTTTACTGTAAAAGATTATGAGAAAATTCCTATTCCAAGGGCACTTTTCACAGGAAATCAGAATGTGGCCTTAACAGAAATTGAAGTCTCTAAGGAGGAAGTTATGGAGCAACTTCAGAAACTCAAGTGCAGTAAATCACCAGGACCAGATGGTATTCATCCAAGTGTTCCTAAGGAAATAAAAGTGTGAAATAGCAGAGAAATTGACAAGGATATGCAATATATTATTAAAACAGGCAACTGTTTCTGAAAATTTGGAAGTTGTTTGTGTGGTGCCTATCTCTAAAAAAAGAAGAGAAAGGAATTATAGATTGGTGAGCTTCATCTTGGTTGTAGGAAATCCAGTTGAGAGTCTAATTAATTTTTATTTTATATAATAACAGAATAGTATAGCTTTTGGCTAGTTATAACCAGATAGGCTCTAACCAGGATTGCTTCTGTAAGGAGAAATATGGGCTTTAACTAGTTAGAGTTCTTTAAAATGTAATAACATAGTAGACAAGGGTAAATCAGAGGACATAGCTTATTTGGATTTTAGCATTTGTTGAAGTCCTTCAGAACGTTGAGCATACTGATAAACAGCATGCTGAATACCAGTTGACTGATGTCCTCCACACAAGAGGTGGCTGCATTTCTGCACTACTGTGTGTATGCAGACAAAAATTTCACACTTGGGTGACTAAAGTTAGGTATCTAAATACAGATTCAGACATTTAAATAAAAGTTGCTTGATTTCCAGAGGTCCTGAGTCTAGAGCTGTTTGAAAAATGGTTTACCCCTTTCTACACAGAAAATTTTGATGAAAATGGGGGAGAAATAGTTTGTCTAATTTTCCATAGAAAATTTAGATTTTTTTGGCAAAAATTCAAGTGCCAAAAATAAAAATCAGTCAAAAAAACAAAATATTTTGGTTTTTGGTTGAAATATTTCAGTTTTTGAGTCTTTGGTCTTTTGACAAAAAATTGAAAATTTCCATAGACAGCAGACACTTTTTGCAAAAATTCATTTAATAAAAAAACCCTCAGTTTTTCTATTGTAAAACAGTTTTGACAAAAAATGTGAGCAGCCCCAAGCTGTCTTTACAACTCCACTGACGCGTGTAATAAAATATCAGCTAGCTCTTCTATAGCATTTTTCATCAGTGGAGCTCACAGCACTTTACAAAGGAGATCAGTATCATTACCTCTGTTTTACATATGGGGAAACTGAGGCACAAAGAAGCTAATGTGACTTGCCTAAGGTTACACAGCAGCCCAGTGACAGAACCAGGAATAGAATCCAGGTCTCCTGAGTCCCAGGCCAGTGCTCTGTCTGCATACATGTAAACTTAGGTCTCTAATTTAGGGACCCTCATGTGAGACTTCTAGATCTACTCTGTAAAGTATTTTGATGTTTTGGGGAATGAACAGTAACATGTAAATGAGAAAGGTTATCATCACCATCATCGTGACAATTAAGAAAAATAACCATGAAGTGAGAGCAAAGTCTTGCCATATTTTCAAAATTAGTAAAAGCAACAGGAAACAAAGAGTTGTAGTCAATGCTGCTTCTCAAAGAAGGGAGAAGATCATAATGGGGTACCCCAGGGAGTACTGTACCTATTCTAATCAATGTTATTGAATATATGTATTAATAATTTGGTGTAGGAAGTGACCAGCTAATTGATGATCAGTGAACCATAGGAAAGCCCTGGCAATACCTCTCCCCCACAACTCCCATGCCAACTGTAGTTGAGGGAGCAGAATGGCCCAGGAACGCTATTCTAGATTTACACCGTTAGAGCTTCCCATGGACTGTGGTGAGCCTCCTGTAGCCAGTTGCACCAGCGTCAGGGCCAGTATCCTATATTGGAGCAGCACAAAACAGCTGCACTGCACCCTGGATCTGGGCCCATTATAAATCCAGCCTGCATCCCATATAAAATAATGGACAAGTGTTAAACGGGGGGAAAAAGGTTAAACCACACATACCGGGGATAACAGCTCCACGAGCAAAGCAGCACGTAGGTTTTGCTAGACTACGATGATTTCTGTTTATATATAGAATTATGAAGTTAGCTGATTAAGGGAAATTAGGACGTGTAATATATTGGGAATTTAGTAAAGCGTTTAATATGGCATCCCATGAAACCTGGCCCCGAGATTAATTCAAATCAGGTTGGATATGAACGTTGTCAAGCAGACTGAAAACAGGCTCACGGACTGTAAACAAAGGGTAAGGATGAACAGCATCACATCATGTTATGGATAGGGATGTGCCCTTAGAACCTGTTAAGTCTGGTTTTATTTAATATTTCATTAATGGTCTCCAAGAGGGAGAAGACAGCATGTTCATAAAATGTGCAGATGATACTAAACTGGGAGGAGCTGCAAACACAAATGAGGACACAGAATAATTCCCTCAAGAAAGTATAAATATTGGCAGAAAGCAACTAAATTAACTTCAGCTTGGAAAAGTGCAAGCTAATACTATGTAGGGAAAGCTACAGTGAAACTGATATTCAGTGAAAGGGAGAAAACTGGACAGTGATGCTGAACTTGGGGATGATAGTAGCTAATAAATTAGACATTGAGGCAGCCAGAGAGGAAGTGGCTGTAATTAAACGGGAGATAACTAGGGTGTGGTGAAGCATTAAACTATAGGAACGTGAGGAAGGGATGGTGGTTATTTTAATAGGTATTGTAGAGAAAGAAATAGCAAGACTTGGTGGCAGCCTGAATGTGCAAAGTGAAAGACAGGGAGGAGTCAAAAACGATCTCAGGGTTGGTAGGCTGGTTAATGACAAAGATGGTGGTGGCCGCATCAGTGGAGGAGGAGGAGAGGGTTTAAGAGAAAAGATGAGAAGCTCGTCTTTTGCCATTTTGAGCTATTGGGATTAGATCTATTAGCACGTGATATAGTGTCATGAGGGAAGCCCCACCACTTGGGATGTTTAAAACTGGAATGGACAAAACATGAGTAAAATGTACATTAGGGAACAAATTTGCATTGACAGGGAAATTGGCTATATGGTCATTTCTATCTCAGACTTCAATGCTGCTGTGAAAATTAAAGGGGTAGTATATGGCAAACAAAAAGGAAATATTACTTCACCAGACTGTAAGGTAAACCTGTGGAATTCACGGCCATACGTTGTCGTGAAAGGCCTGATCCACAAGACACTGAATTAAATGGGAGTATTTGCATTGACTTGAATGAGAGTTGGATTAGGCACTAAATTAGGTAGTCAGATTGATTTTAAAAGAGGTGGACTATATTGATGACCATTAACATAATGTATAGCTAGGCTAGCTAAGACAATAACAGGAACCAAATCCCATACATCAGAGCTGTTGCCTGCCAGGATCATCCCCAGATGCATTTTACAATTGAATAGATTATGGGGTATTTTTCCACCTTCCTCTGAAACATCAGTTATTGGCCACTGCCAGATAAGATGGACAAATGGTCTGATCAGTATGGTGAATCCTATGTTCCTAATCAGAACGGTTGTACTGATGGCATAGCAAGCATGAAGGACTTTGTGCACATAATCCAAATGTCAACAGAAGTGTCCTATTCAGTGGGTCAAAATCACAGCTGGCGTAAGCAGACATAACTCTTCAAGTCAATGGAGTTGTGCCTGCCTATGCCACCTGTGATTTTGGCCCAGTATATGAATTGTAATTGCTCCATTTACTTTACATTGGATCTGGAGGACCAGTAGACCTGATACAACGTCAGTGGAAAGTTTGTTTTTATTTTATTTTTGTTGCTTAAATGAAACTATTTCATATAACTTCTAATCATAGATAAATGGCTCACAAGAACTCGGTGCACTGAGTTGAGTAAATGTTGTTATAAGAGGAGGCACCATCTTCAACTCTCTTTATCTTATTGTGCCTAGATATTTCAGCATAAACGTAACGTCTAAGGCCCCTGGAATGTGCAGGCACTTCCATTATGCCGAACATTTTATAATAAAGAATATGGTGCAGTTTATAAGTTATAGCATCAGGAATTTCAGCTATTTGTTTAATATTAAAATATTCAGTGCACATGAACTTCACAAAACGTTATTGCACCAGTGTTTTTAGACCGTGCATAATATGGTTTCTAAATCAACTAATTCTGATTGTATTTGCTTTAGGTATATTTCTTTGAAACATTTACAGTTAATTTTACTGAACTAAATTTAAATTGCAGATCAAAATATACACTCGCGTATCAATAACTAGCTATAGTGTCAAACCAAAGGGTGATATCCCGGCCCTGCTGAATTCCATGGCAAAACTCACATTGGCTTCAATGGGACCAGGATTTCACCGAAAGACTCATGTCATCAGTGAAGACTAATAGGCAAGGGGAGGAGGTAGGGTATTTTTTGTGTACTGTGTGATCTACATCTAACACAGCTTCAACAGCAAAAGGAAAATAAGACATTTTATTTAAACTTCATTTAAGTTTAAAAAAAAAAGCCAGATTCTGCTACTTTTACCAACATCGAGTAGCCTCTTACTTGCAAGTTGCCCCAGGACCTAAATAAATAAGTCACAAAGGGGAGCCATGTGACACATCTTTCCTCCTCTACCATTCCAGCAACTCTCTTCTGTTTTACTTAATGCAACACTTTCATCTTTCACAAAGTAGCTACCAAACTTCCACCTCTTGTATGCCATGCTTTATTACAGTCTCTATTGATTATTTGCAATGCCAAAGTTAGGGTGCAGTATGACAAATATTAATTTTGTAAAATTCTGTGTTTGTAGTAAGTCATTATTTTACCTTATGTACATTTGCCTAGATTTTCTTGCAAGATACCATGAAGGTTTTCAGCAGATTCCTGTCTATGTCCTTAACATGGCTTAACTCACCGCCCCATTAAACAGTCATTTCTTATGTGCAATTGAGATTATGCAAATTTAGGTTGCTATTATGAATCATCTTTCCATTCTTATTGTTACATTAATCATAGGAGTAGATGTGAGTTTAAGTTTGGACTCAGTAGGCTGACAACATCTTATTCATGGTGATACAAAATTCAACACAAGAAGCAAGGAATGACTTGTACAAGTTATTTTCATGTTTGCCAGCTTTATACAATGTTCTGTATCATTCTGCAGAACTAGTGTGATCTGTGTGGATGAAGTATTATTCATGACAATATTACAACAGATATAGGAGCAGTTAAAAATAGATGTGAAGATGCTTTCTCCATCAGGGTTCACACATGGGTTTACCTGAGAATATAGACACTAATAATAAGACATTCTAGTTTCTGGGGTCTCATATTGTGCACATAAAAGTACTCTCCGTTTTAAATACACAGTGCTATATACAGCTATACCTTTGTTTTTAGTGATATATACTCTCTGCGCATATGTGTTTGCATATTATCTATGTTTATATAGTCTACTTACACACAGAAGAGAAAGAAAGACCCCAGATATTCTGCATTATAAGCATATTATTTTAAAAAGCTGATGTAAAAACTTATTTACAAAGAAGCAAAGAGGACAGTACAGCTGTAAACATTCTGCTCTTAGATAATCAGGGCCTCAGCAGGAGCACCTTCCAAGCACAGCTGTGCAATTCCCTTTGCTCTCTAGACGGCACTGCACCCTACATGCAGTTTCCAAGCTACATTTAACACAATTGCCCATCAGCACTTAGGAAGCAGTTACCACAGAAACCCAGCAGAGACCAATTAGTCACATGATTAAATTAATTAAAATAACCCAGGGTATCTGCCATCTTGTTTCTTTCTGCTACAGATAGCGCATGACCTAGACAGAGCTGTAATTGGTTAGCATTATTGTTGTGCCTTCTAATCCTGGAATTGTACAGTATGAAGACAAGAGGTGCTCTTGATTTTTCCCTTTCTGTAGATCGGTGTTATTTCACAAAAACTCTCCACCCCGCCCCCCCCAGTAAGCCATGTAGTATCAAATTCACAAAACATCAGATTTAACAACAGTGGGATTTGTTATGTTTGGGATAAGAGGATTTGAAAACATTTTCAGTTGCACAGTTAAGACTTTTGGAGGTCTTTAATGACAGCTTTAATAATACTTGCTAGAGAGAGCTCTGTAATATGTATTAGCACTTGACCTGAGAATTCTGAAATTCTGTGAAAAGGCTATATGTTGTGTCTTTATTTCCCAAATAATAGTTATTGCAATTGGGCATGTTTAAGTGGTACAAGCTGCCTGCAGTGTAATACTGTCTCTCAGTAAAGAGTGGCAGTTCAGTAGTCTCAGTTATTTTTAAAAAGGTAGAAATGCACAAGCTGATCCTAACTTCGTAAATCAGTTCTTTATCCTTGATTCTTGGATGTCCTTTTAATGGTATTCACAAAATATCCATGTAGTCAAAGGTTTTTCTATTACACCAATGTCATACTTCTCCTCTATGCACACAAATCAGCTTTACCTGCAATCTCATAAAACACAGAACAGTGCTATTTCAATCACATCAAAGATTTGCTGGTGACTGCTCTAGTTACCTTGATCCATGGCACCAAAGGCATGCATATAATGTTGTTGCCACTTGTTCTGTTAAATACAAATTAATGCACCAGAGTCACATATTTTATATTACACACACACACACACCTGTTTCTGTCTATGGAGTAAAAGAGTGGTGTGCTTTTCCAATACAATTTCTATTCAGATAGATTCAACAAAATAGCATGTATAAATTACATGGCTCTAGTACATTAATTTGTGCTTAACAGAGCAAGTAGCAGCAACATTATATCTACAATGGATGGTTATGAGTTGGAAGAAATGTAAACTGAGGGTTAATGTATAAATAATCAACTGTTACAGAATTTGGAAATATTTTGGAATACAGCTAGCAGGATTAGTGTTCCCCATACTGCTAAAACACTATGCACAACCATCCTTAGGCTTAACTGATTGGCTAGCCATCAGAAAGGTTGCACATATCTGGCAATGCTGATGCACCAATATGAGACAGAATCTAGTCATGTAACAAAGTCCCTGCCCACCACACTAAAGGCTGTGACAAAGTGAGCCTCCACTAGATCCTCAAACCTGCCTTGAATTGAAGCAAAGCTTCTGGCAGACATACTGTAGCTATGAGATTTTACAGAAATTGTTCCCTCCTGGCCAACATCACCTGCTTTTATAGTAGTGGGACACAATAGAATTACCAAGCATATGTGCTAACATTGACATAAAGGAGGCCATGTGTTGTGTGTTTTCATTTCACCTGTATTTTTCAAGTACTGCACCTATTACAGTGTACAATAGACACCCTCTCATATAATATTTGATCCAGTTATTTTTCTTAGCAGAAATAGAAAGGTTGAAGGACCTGAGTTTCCACCAGATTACACCCATGTAAAATGGAAGTAATCCCACAGAAAATCAATGGAGTTACATCAGCATAAAACTAGAGTAACCTTTAGGAGAATCTGGCCCAAATAATTTAAATGCAATAGCACATTAAAAAAAAAATGTTAAAGTAAAAAGTGCCTAGTAAGTTTAGTCATACAAATGATGATGGGAAAGATTACTCCCATTTCTTATTTATTTAAAGTGCCTAAACTTAAAAGAATTGACCAGCATACTACATTCTCAAAGATGCCCCATCAGTTATGACTAAAAGTAGCAATGGTTTCGGATTAGAGAAATCTAAAGTTCTGACCACTTGCTCATGCCATGCTACCTTTCTCATAAAAAACTAACTCAGCTGAAAACAAAGTTTGGAAGCTACAGTAACTGCCAGCAGTTGAGCACTGCCAAAGTGATGCAGAATTCTGAGATGACCTGCGATATCCAGTATAAAAGGGGAGGGAATGATTTCAGCTGTACATAAAGCCTCTTGTTGCATCTCTTGGCACAGTTTTCTGTCTTTTTCCTGAAGAACCGCTGGGGTCCCCAACTCCGCTTTGAGTCTGACCCTGATATGCTATGAAGGAGAAAAGGTAGCAGAGCTATGGAGTTTTACAGGGTATGTCTACACTGCACACTAAGTCTGGGCTGTGACTCTGGTTTGAGGCCAATCCCCTCTTCAGTCCACACACCAATCAGTCTGACTTGGGTAAGCAAGCACTCAGGACCGAGGGCCTAGGACCCTGCTAAGGGGGTTGGTCAGAGCCCGAGTTCTGCTGTGACTTGGATCCAAGCCCTGTCATTTTGCAGGTTTACAATGCAATGTAGATGCTCAAGTATGGGCTTGGAAACACTGGGTATATCTACACTGCAATGTAAACCCAGGTTTAGTGGGATTCGAGTCAGATGACCCAAATTAGGGAACGCTGGGCTTGAGTGTCTACATTGTATTTAAACCCTACGTTAAGGCTTTTCTAACCTGTGCTTAAACCTAGGGCTCCGTCATCCACACTGCAATGCACAGACCCAAGTTAAGGTAATCATAAATTCCTAGTGCCCCACCCACAATGTGGTTGCTCTAGCCCTAGGACCATGGTGCACTGTGGGAAACCTTATCGCCCGCCCTGCATGTTACCAGGAAGCAGCTCGGTTTGCAAAAGGCTTGATCGGTTTGCTCTCCATTGCAAACCCAGGAGGCTCTCCCACAGTGTGCTTGCAGATCAGTGATCAGAAGTAAATGGGTTAACACTGACCTGAGCTGCTGCTGTTTGCAAAGGGGGAGGTGGCTTCCATTTCCAGTAGAGTGAATTGCAGATTATCGGGATAGAGAGGACTAAGGAAGTTGTCCCATGGAATTGCAGGATACTTCCAGCTGACTCCCAGGATCCTAGTCAAGCGAGGCTGCATCTACACTGCAAAGCAATAGGGCTTGGACCCTGGGTGCCGGCTTAACTCAAGCTTGGACCCTCCAACTCTGCAAGGTTCTGGGACCCTGGCTGAGTGCAATTGCAGTGTAGATGCAAGGGAAGTTAGCCTTGAGGCTGGGCTCAAACATTGCAGTGTAGCATACCCACTGAGTCCACAAGCCTGCATATCACAGACCTGGGTTTAGTGCAGTGCAGACCTACCCATAGTAGCATTCTTTGTAATGGAATAAATTTATGCAAGAGCACCTAAATGCGACTGTGATGGACGCTTTAGAAATGCATACAGGAATAATAGCAGAGTAATAAGAATGATGCTGGGATTTGAAGATCTTGGGTGAAGTCCTCACGCCCATTGAATTCCACACCTATTCATGCAAAGTTGGCTAAATTAAGTTTGTACTGCTTAAAAGAAGAAAAAAAGATGAGATGGGGAACTTGATGTACATGCCGTTCTTAAATGAGTATAGATAATAAATATTACAACATTATGTGAGTTGGTGTCACACATTAGAATAAAGGAGAATAAGTGTAAGCAAGGCCAGATAGTAAAGGAATTTAGGTGAAATATTTTTTGCCAAATGCAGCATTGGAAGTAGCTAACATGGGGCCAAATCCTGAAGTCTTAACTCATGATCTGATTTATGGAGCTGCTGAGCACCCACAGCTTCCATTGGCACTAAGGGGAGTTATATTTATTCAATACCATTGGAACACAGGCCTTTAGATTTTATTCATACCTTGAACAGGCAGACTCTGAAGTTAATACAAGGTTTGTCTGATTAAAGTTTGAGTGAAACCAAAGTAAAGACATTAGTATTGGTCCAAAGGTTGAAAAAAAAGTAGAAGTGGATAAAAAAAAATAGGGTGCTTACTAGTGATTTACTTGTGAAATTCTTGTGAGGCAGGAGAGCCACGAACAGTCTGCAAGCTGAAGTAAATAGCATGATGTAATGTGTTCATTGAGTGATAGTGCCAATCACAGAGAAGTTACCGGCTGCTTAGAATCAGGGATCAGGTAGTGTATATGAAAGAGGCGAGATATTTTCCTGGCTTCCTCCTTACAAATAAGTCACTGCTGCTAACTCAATGGACCTATAGTAGATACGTATTGAGTCTCCATCTACTTCTAAGCATCTCATCTGGTGGCTCTCTCATACAATTATTTGGGGTAGAAAGAGCCTCTCGTGGGTTATCTGATCCATTTCCCTACACAGCAACAGGATTCATGTAATTTATTTCTAATGTAGCTGCTCACTGGCTTTACTAGACAAAAGAACATAATATATAGTCTGAAAATGTGAGTACAAGAGACAGTTGGGTACAGCATAAACCAAAAGCTTTCCCCAACTCATTGAAATTCAGCTAGCCACTAACGTGATAGTAGCAGGGCCGGCTCCAGGTACCAGCTTAACAAGCAGGTGCTTGGGGCGGCCAAGGAAGAGGGGCGGCACCTACGGCAATTCGGGGGCGGCAGGTCCCTCACTCCGCTGACTTGCCGCTGAACTGCTGCCGCCGATCACGGCTTTTTTTTTTTTTTT
>NW_020664393.1:6763088-6917644 GCF_002925995.2 Terrapene triunguis | reverse complement strand
ATAAAGTGGGTTTTAGCCCACGAAAGCTTATGCCCAAATAAATGTGTTAGTCTCTAAGGTGCCACAAGTACTCCTCGTTCTTTTTGCTGATACAGACTAACACGGCTACCACTCTGAAACCTGAAACAAGGGAGTTTTGATTGGACAAATTACTTGTCAGGTTAAAAAGCCCTTTGTTTCTGTTTAGCTTTCTGAAACAAGACAAATAATGATATTTTCTGTTAATTTCTTTCCTTAATGAGTTTCATTAAGATCAAAGCTTTTGGAAGATTGAGCCCTGACAGCTGTCTAAAGACTGTGTCATTTGCTTTGGGCTGTTTGGACGGAATAATTATTACAGTTTTGTGAGGATTATTTCTTTAAATAAGAACACCAATACTCTGTGAATAGAAATGAATGCTTTGAGTGGTGCAGCATAATTTCCTAGTGCTTCTGCTAGTATACCATGGGCTTAAGAAATACCTGCAAAAAGCATCTCTCTTTCAAATACAAATCATTAGCTAGTCCCATTGGCTTGTTTCTTAATGATTTCACCTAAGTACACTATACCAGTGATTTCAAGATAAATCAGATATTTCAGAAAAATAGAGTTTAGTAAAATAAATCAGTTCTTCAAAAGAGAGAGTGCCTGATTCTTCACTTCTACACTAGTATAAATCGGGAGTAACTGCAATGAAGTCAGAGTTATACTGTTGTAAAAGTGAACTAAGTGAGAGAAGACACAGATGTCATATTTTGCAATTTTGCAGGTTATTTCTATAAGCTACAGCTCTGATGTTTTGGTAGCAGAATAGCAAATACTACATGTTTAAAACAATACTTTTATATTTCTTTACTATATTATATTCTTACAAACATTTATAGATGTTGTGTATGCCTCAGCTATGTTAATTAAAATGGAGGTGTTAATTTTTTCTTAGGTGCCCATTTTCTTTTGACAGTGAAATTCTTAAATGTGGGGGTGGGAAGATGAGAATTTTAAAATGGTCCACTGCTTACAAATTTGAACTGGACACTCACCACCTGTTTTCATCGGCAGTTGTACAGAATTCCATTTTAGAGTTATGGCAGACCAGATTGGTTTGACAGAGCTCAAATTCATACCAGGAGTTTCAGATTTCAAGATCTGAATGGCAGGTTTTTGTTTTGGGAGAGCGAGTATATTCTGAGAGTTAACGTACCTCTGAACTTCCTAAATACTCCCTCCCTTATCCCTAGTTTTAATCCTGTACCCTTCCTGATGCTGATCTTAGCACAGTACTTTTTCCTCCACGAAGGAAAGAGACAAGTTACTTCTGTTAAAAATGAATTTGTATCCAGAGAAGTGACTGTGTAACAATGGCACTTTCTTACTTGCAGTGTTGTTGTAGCTGTCTTGGTCCCAGGATATTAGAGAAAGCTTATGTCTTTCACCAACTGAAGTTGATCCAATAAAAGATATTACCTCACCCACCTTGATTTTCTTACTTAAGGTATCTTCTCTCTGTGTGTCATATTTACTTACTTTACTGACCAAAGCACATTTTATTACTGTGAGTACTGCAGAGTCATTATAGCTATGGAAGAATGAGCTAGATTGTTTCCTGCCTTAGGCATCATCAACAGAATTGTTAGAAAACTTAAACTACAGAAAAGTTATTACTGGTCTGGCAACAATGAAAAGCAGCAAGTACACAGCTTGAGTTTTAGAGCCCAGACTGAGTTTGCAGTGCTGGCACAAGAATTAAAAAAAACAAAAAACAAAAAAAAACCCCAAAAAATTATAAACAGATTAAGTTTGATATCGCAACCATCAAAAGAGAATTCAAGACCCACAGTGTCAGTTTTACGGAATCTTTTCTCAGACTACAGCCACAGCTTGACAGATACCAGGGACGCTGCATTGATCAAGTGGTTTAAGGCAGTGACTCTTGACCTGTGGCCTGTAGATAACTGATGGTACAGGGTGTACTTGCTGGTAGTTTGCAGAGCAGGCATTTCAGGTGAAACAATCTTTCTTCTGCTTTCCAGCTGCTAAATTGCACTAAATGAGGCTAAAAATACATTAAAGGACTTTCCTAATTATTTTTTTTTCATGTAACCAGTGGCTGTCATTGCCAGAGGAATGATTGATCACCATTGAGAGGGGAAGGAGTCCACAGACACACTCTCAACGATGCGATCCACACTGTGAAAAACTTTGAGAAACTCTGGTTTGGCAGGACATTAATGGCATGATCCTGAAGCTTCTGTAAAATTGTAGTTTTTTGCAGGAAAATGGCCAAAATGTTTTTATTTTCCTGAAAGAATATTTTGTTTCAAGTTGCTTTGACCCAAAAATCAAAATATTTTTGGTTTGTTGAACTGAAATGTTTTGTTTCAAGTAAATTCAATCTAGCCTGCATTTTTCAATGAGGCTGTATTACCTCATAGGAGTTGTAGTTTGGGTGTTTCATGCCCTCATCCTCCCCTATAGGCTGGGCTCCTTGTCCAGATTACATATACCATGATACACTACAGTCTCCCCTCTTGACTGAGGCACATGAAGCATCATGGGAATCGTGACATTTCCAAATTGAAATTTTTCAGAAATTTCATTCGGGGGATGGGGGGGCGGAAATCAGTATTTCAAACTTTTCAAACCTATTCTGGATGAAAAAAAGTCAGAACATCGGAATTTTCTACAGGATGGGAATTCCAGTTTTCCATTCATCTTTTACTGTTTACCCAGTTAGCTGAGTAGTGCAGTTAGGCCCTCAAAATCAGATAAATACTAGAAAGACAATAATTAAATTCATTTAAACAAATAAGTTCATATTCTATACTAACTTACACCCTGTGTGATCCTCTTCAGTTAAGAGCTTGTGAAATATCCTAGATGTTATTAGGATACAGCTGCAGTAATAGATGAACCAGATCAACAAATCAAACAGCTCTGAAGACTGTAAACACTTGGAAAAAATAAAGGAGGGAGTGATGGCCTGGGGCAAATGCCCATTGAGACTGAGTTCTACACCTTAGGTGCAGTCACAGCTAAACCTTGGTCACCACTGACCAGGCTACGATGTGATCATGGAACCCCATATGAAATGGATAGCAGTAGAGCATACAATACCTAGCAGTACAGGGATTAATTAAAGACCTCTTATTCATTGATTTTCAAGGCCAGACTGAGCCATTATGAATATCTAGTCCAGTGGTTCCCAAACTTGTTCCGCCGCTTGTGCAGGGAAAGCCCCTGCCGGGCCGGGCCGGGCCGGTTTGTTTATCTGCCGCGTCTGCAGGTTCGGCCGATCGCGGCTCCCAGTGGCCGCGGTTCGCTGCTCCAGGCCAATGGGAGCTGCTGGAAGCGGTGCGGGCCGAGGGACGTACTGGCCACCACTTCCAGCAGCTCCCATTGGCCTGGAGCAGCGAACCGCGGCCATTGGGAGCCGCGATCGGCCGAACCTGCGGACGCGGCAGATAAACAAACCGGCCCGGCCCGGCCCGGCAGGGGCTTTCCCTGCACAAGCGGCGGAACAAGTTTGGGAACCACTGGACTAGTCTGACCTACCTTTATGTCGTCATGTCCTTTTCCATTCAGGGTTTTAAAAAAATCAACAGGTAGAGTAAGAGTAAGTTCTTTCACTTTATAGGCAGTCAGTGGTGAGCCTGAAGGTATATATGAGTAGCCCTATGCCAGTATACGTAGGACTATTTTTCAAACATTATATATTTAGAATCTTAGCTATTGTAACTGATTCATCTCAGATACTGACATTATAAAATTTGTCAACATTTAAAATTTGTCAACATTTAAAATTTCTTCCTGAGAGACTTTTGATGGTTCCAGTCAGTTGTCTGCTGCTTTGCTTTTGGAGTGCAAGACACGCCCCTTTGTCCTTGCCATCTCATGAAGTTTCACTGCACAGACTTCATTCTAAAATATGAAAGCTGGGTTGTTTTTTTAAAAAGAACCACTGCCTCTGTGTATTGGTTTCTTTGGATTGAAGGCTCTTTTGCTCACTACCCTCTTCCCTTCTGCTTTGTTTGCATAGCTAACAAACCATTCTGTTCCTTTATTTTTGTGTAACAGCTTTTAAATATCTGCCCCTCTTCTCCCTGTCAGTCAGAGCCACTATAAAGGCAGCAACCCTTTTATCATCTCTAATGGATCTCCTCATAGGAATTCTAATGGTGTAGCCTCCACCCAGAAATATTGGTTGTTTTTCCACATTAATAACCAAAAGTTGCTACATGGTGTTGCTGACAAACTCCCTAGGATCCGTGCCTTCTGCTCTAGAGGGGAAACCTGGAACCTGATTATTTTGAACATGTGCTGTACTTGGTTTCCAAGCCTTCTCTCAGTCTTGCAAAAACTCTTAATTTCATGGATTGCATGTAAGATTTATCCTCCTGATGGGCTTTCTCACAGGAAGTGACTTTAGACTCAGCAGATTCCAGCTGTTGCTCATCTTTCTCTGTTCATCCATCAAGCCTGTCAGTTGTATCAGTGAGTATTTTAATTCTGACTTCTGCAGAGGACTAGATCTCAGGCCTCCTTCTTTGTAGTGGGAGTATGAATAGAATAGATCTGTGCTGGGTAGCTGGTGGGTGTGAAGGTGAGCAAGGAAGTGGAAAAGATGGCATCTGGTCTGATCAAGGCAGATCCAAGAAGTGTGGTTTAAAGAGTCTCTTTTTAGCTTTGTTCTTAGGCGTTCTTATACTTGCCACAGGGATTCTGCTACAGCAGGCAGCACTTAAAACATTTTTCATCCATTTTGGGCTTTAACAGAGCTTTCAAAAAGAGAATTCAAAATATCTAGGCTTTCATGAACTGTTAGAGCATTTGATCAACCCCATCTAAATTAGGACGCTTCACCCTCTCTTGAAGAAACTCTACACCAGTTTTAAACTGTTAAGAGTTGACTCATTTCCCAAACAATTCTCTGTAAGAATGGAACAAACTCCACCCCCTACTTCTAACATCCTCTTCTGTGTGCCAATTAAAGGAGAAATTATATATCTTTATGAAATCTGTAAGTTTTTATTTGCTTCCATTATCATAGTCCCCTTTCTTTAGATCTAGTATTGTATACATTTTACTCATTCCTCTTGTCACAACTTGTGACTGATAGAGGTTTGCAATTATGGACTTCATGCTTTCATAAAAGCCAACAAGATAGAGTTAGGAGTGAACTAAGGTGATTAAAAAAAACGGATACTGTAGCTAATGAAATTAGTTTTAATTGGAATCAGAATTAGAGAAGGAACAGCTCCCTCTAAAAGGAAGAAAAAACAGAGGGAGGAAAACTGAGGGAGCAGAGAAGGAGAGCGTATAGAGTGGAGTATATCTGTACCACACTGGTCACCATGGTATCTAAGAGACTTTGTGAGGATAGCCAGTTAGCTGATGCAAAAAAATTTCTGCCATCTAAGGAGGCTTGGAGCAGTTATACTGACAAAAGTGGTAGAATAGACAAGCCCTAAGTTTCAGTGAGCTTTCTCACAATAGAAACAGCTGTGTTGTGAATTGACACCTGGAGGGTAAGAGCCCACATCTCCAAAAACCTTTCAACAACCGAGCCTTCCTAGAACATGTGAAGCAATGGGTGAGCCGTGTATTTTAAGATCACTCCCACACTGTGAAACCAGGACTATTTTACAAAAGTTAATAGATTTGTTAAATATCAATATTAATGTGCTAAACAAACTAAAATAAATTGCTCTTGCTGGAAGTTCACAGAAATAACAGATGGAAAAAATCTACTCAGTCCAGCCAGTGCAGGATTGTTTCCCACTATATGCTCCCACTGATTTCAGCCCACAGAGCCGGGGTAGCAGGCGCCATGGGAGCTTCAGAGCTACGGTAACAGGAATGGAATAGATCCATTGCTGCTTTTTGGCTTCGTGGGGAAGATTCCATCCCCCACCTGCTCCTTGAAACCCCTCTCAGTGCACACAGCCTGGCAACTCAGGCTGGACACTTGGGAAATAATTTGCATATTTGTTTGCACATCTCTAACTGGAAGCTAAGTGCAGGGCCTGTGGATTGTTTTCTTGGCACAAAATAATCTAACATTTGTGACCCAAACCACCAAAAGCCCAAAACACAAAGTTAAGGCTGACACCCCCTCTTTAACTCAAGCCATTGTACTTTTTAATCACAGTGCCAAGAGTTGTCAGCTTTCACTCTGGCTTTTTTTGGCTTGTGTTGCAGCCTAATAAGTTATAGGCCAGCTTCTCTAGTCGATGTTTTTGCTGCACAGAAGGCTTCACATTTTGTAAGCCTTTACAGCACAGCTGTGCTCAGAGATAAAACAGAATGTGTATACAGTACAGTATGCATTCAACTGATGCACTAGATTCTTCCCACCATATGTATAGCGTGGTGTGCATTTCACTCTGATACTTCACTGCCAAAACTGCCAGGAGCAAATAAACAAATGGCAAAAGAGACACACCACATGAGGTATTGCCAGGCATGTGACCTAGACCTTCAAAAGAAACCCTTGCTGCTTTCAAAGGATTACAGAGTCTGATTTTTAAAGCCTTGCATTCACTGCATAAGATTTCTTGCCATTGCAGACTGCAAGGTGTCTCAGTTGGAGAGGCACCTGTATTCTCCTTTTCACAGCCAGTGGTCCCATCAGGTCTTTCACCTTCTCCCTCACATGTAATCCACTTCCACCATCTCCAAAGCCAGTGATTCAGCATCAGCATTTTAAACCAGGAGGAACAATGGAGATCTGTGTAATAATGATTTAATTCTAGGCAGAATGTAGTGATGAAAATACACATAATTAGGATAATGGGAATAATATTCCTAACAATTAATATGTGAAACAATGCAAGGGAGACAAATAATTGTTCCTTTTCCCTCGCCACAGGAAAAAAAAAAAAAAAGTAAAGTTGCCTTGCACAGACAGGATCACTAGGATGTCAGTAGTAAACTGACAATGTCAACTGCATAGTTTGATGGAATTAATTTAGATTATAATTCTATTGCCAGAGCTCCCATTCTGAGGAGGAAAAGGAGACAAATTCCATAACACCCCTCCTTTCCCCCCAGCCCATATTAACATCACTCCAGCAGTCCTGTGAGTGCTAGCATAGGGACGTGTGAGCCAATTCCAGTGTCAGCTGGAACCTTCAGATGTCCAGGCGGAACATCTATCTCTAGCCCAGTGATTATCTTGCTAGATCAATCTTTGTCTAACCATAGAATTACTGATGGCTACCCTGAGGGAAAAGAGAGGCTTTATTCACTTTACAGCAGTTTTAGCCACAGGCTTTAAGAAGTACTCCAAAGCAACAAGAAGCAACACCCATTCCCCTCTCTGAAAAAGCCAGTACCCACAATATTAGAAGAAGATTTCTGACTATCAGAGAAGCCTTCCAATAGGAGTTGTGGGGGCAAACAATGTAACCAGCTGTAAGATGGAGGTTGATAAGTCCATGGACGGAGTTATATGATAAGGGACTGCGGCTCAGTGACCCAGGAGGCCCATTCCAGTTCTGTATCTCTGGTATGCAGGATGGGAGCCAGTAATGAGAACAGGCCTCTAGCTTTTGGTAGAGTCAGCTGTGGAATAGAAAATACTGCTGGGTACATCAGCTAGAGACAACATTCAAGGGTAGCATTTTGCTTAAAGGATTTACTTAGAATTGATTCTTTGCTTGATGCTGCTCTGTTTTTGTACAGTGACAGCAACAGGAACTCAATTCCCATTAGCCTTGCAACCTGCTACTTTTATACATAACATAACCAAAGACAATGGTCACATGCTTTGTCAGCTAAATAATGGGAAACAGGTTGTAAGCACAAACAGAGCACAGAGGATGAAAGGCTACATTTCTGTACAGGTCTCTATGGAGTCTCCTTCGACAAAGATGTCATTTCACATCTACCCTAAAGTAAGACACAAAGTTCCTGTATTTTCTGCACTAACTACAGGAACCGCAGGCTTTGAAGCTATCGCGCAATACGGCCGGATTAGGATTCAGGAACCTATGAAAGGACTTTGCACTCCAGCACATTGGGAAGCCCAACATCCTACATAACAGGTTTTTAGAGGGTGAGGCAGGGGTCAGTTGGGGAATAGGATTGAGGTCAGTGGACCAGCTGCTACGTGGATCCCACAGCCATTATCCCCTGCACAGCAGGAGTTGGAGGCATGTGAGGGCTTCACTAGTGGCCACCAAACAGTTCTCTGCTGCTGCGTGGCCTGTGGTGAAGAAGACAAGGTTGATTCCTTTCCATGGGCCTATAGAGACCCTTGCACCATAAAACTATCTGCCATTGCCCCAGATGTCCCAGACCTGACCTGCCCCACTCAGTGAATAAATTAAAGCATTAGGACAGGAGACGAGAGAGGCAATGACAAGTGTAGGCTAAGGAGAAAGAAAGTATGTTGTAAGATTAAATTTGAAGAGGGAGAAGCTGGAGAGAGCAGAAGCGGCAGAGGACAAAGCTATTACATCACTGATAATAGTGGGTAGGAAAGGACTGAAAGGTAGCTGATGTTAGACAACTAGAGGGGGCTGGGCGGGCACTAAATACAGATGAGTGATAGGCTGGAACAAACCCCTGGAGGCCTTTAAAAACAGAGAGCGCCATTTCAAAATGGACCTTGAGATGGATGAGGAACTGAGGTGTTGGCTGAGGCAGGGGTGATATGGACACATTTATTTGTACACAGGTGGAGACAGGCAGCAGAGTTGTGAACATGTTAGAGTCTGGTGCAGCCACAGATAAGGAATGTGCATTAGTCAGGCAGGTAGGGGACATGGAGGAGGAGGAAAGTTCAGGGAACAGATATTGGTGGCAAGTAAAAGGCTAGAGTCAAGGAGGGAGACAGAGGAGATAGTAGATGTGTTTGAGGTTGTGCCTTTTGTCCAGTAAAAGCATTTCCATCTGTAAGCACATCTTTGAGAAATTAAAGTGGTAGAGGTTGGTTGGTTTCTTTTGCTGTGATACCAGCGCACAGCATTGAAAACATTAGCTCTTGCCCAATATATTTCAGTACTCAAAGTCAGGCAGGCAAAGTTAATTCACGTGCAATAAAAAGAAAATCCCATGACACAGTCAAAGGATAAAGTTCACAGTCACCTCTCACTGTCTAAGAAGATCAGTTTGCTATCCACATTCTCATGAGTCTGGATGGCCACTCTCCTTGGTTTTTTAGGCCTTGTATATGTTGCTGGCACCTAGGGTGACCAGATGTCCCGATATTTTGTTG
Organism: Terrapene triunguis; assembly: GCF_002925995.2. Lineage (NCBI taxonomy): Eukaryota > Metazoa > Chordata > Testudines > Emydidae > Terrapene > Terrapene triunguis. The sequence goes on along the minus strand of NW_020664393.1, from coordinate 6,908,444 downwards.
TCTGTCCCGCGTTCTGACCGATCTTTGGGACGCATTTGTCCTGATATCTGCCAGCAGCACTGTGGTTTTTTTTTTTTGCTCAGCCGGGGCAGGACTCGGCTCTGCCAGCTCTGCCCCCCATGTGTCCCGATATTTTCTTCCCCTCATCTGGTCACCCTACTGGCATCCTGCCAGGTAATATTGTGTTGCAGCATTGCACGTGGTGGCAGAGGATAGTAGAAAGCACAGGTGCGCTATTGTTGATTCAGAATTTAATTTCTGCATAGTTAAGAATATAAGAACATAAGAATGGCCGTACCGGGTCAGACCAAAGGTCCATCTAGCCCAGTATCCTGTCTACCGACAGTGGCCAATGCCAGGTGCCCCAGAGGGAGTGGACCAACAGGCAATGATCAAGTGATCTCTCTCCTGCCATCCATCTCCATCCTCTGACAAACAGAGGCTAGGGACACCATTCCTTACCCATCTTGGCTAATAGCCATTAATGGACTTAACCACCATGAATTTATCCAGTTCTCTTTTAAATGCTGTTATAGTTCTAGGAAGACACTAGACATGTTACGTTACATCCTATTTGTCAGCATGAATGCAGCACATGGTAATAACTAGTACTTTAAGGAAGATAGGGAAAGTTGGAAAGACAAGCTGCCTTATATCTACTATACCAGGGATGGGCAAACTTTTTGGCCCGAGGGCCACTTCTGGGTATGGAAATTGTATGATGGGCCATGAATGCTCACAAAATTGGGGATTGGGGTGCGGGAGGGGGTGAAGGCTCCGGCTGGGGATGCGGGCTCTGGGGTGGGGCCAGAAATGAGGAGTTCAGGGTGCGGGAGGAGGCTCCAGGCTGGGGCAGAGGGTTGGGATGCAGGGGGGGGGTGAGGGCTCCAGCTGGGGGTGCAGGCTCTGTGGTGGGGTTGGAGATGAGGGGTTTGAGGTGTAGGAGGGTGCTCTGGGCTGAGACCAAGGGGCTCGGAGGGTGGGAGGGGGATCATGGCTGGGGCAGGGGATTGGGGCACGGGAGAGGGTTGGGATGCAGGCTCTGGGCAGCGTGTACCTCAAGCAGTTCCCAGAAGCTCCCCCCTCTGGCTCCTACGTGGAGGGGCAGCCAGACGGCTCTGGATGCTGCCCTGTCTGCAGGCGCTTGTGGCGGGGGCAGTGTGCAAAGCCCCCTGGCTGCCCCTATACTTAGGAGCTGGCGGAGGGACATGCTGCTGCTTCCAGGAGCCACGCGGAGTTGGGCAAGCCCCTGACCCCGTTCCCTGGCTGGAGTGCTGGAGCGGAGCAAGCCCCGGATCCCGCTCCCCAGCGGGAACTCGAGGGCCGGATTAAAACGTCTGGAGGGCCGGATGTGCCCCCCAGGCTGTATTTGCCCACCCCTGTGCTATACCAACCTTCATTGACTTTAAAGATATAACTCAGAGTGAAGGGATCAAAAACTAATTGTAATCTAAAGGTACATAATCAAAGGAAGTGTTGATAATGATGACCTGTGTCCTTCACCTCCAGTTCAGCTGTCTGGTATTGTAATTAATGTCCTTCACCTCCAATCAGATTTTACTTTTCTGCAGCTTATAACTGCCACTGTCCCATCTTTTATTACAGCTATTCATCATCTTCAGAAAGACTGGGAGATGAAATTTAGATTGTCCTGAAGCTTTCCCCCTCCATCCCTCCAACTAAGCTCCCTGCCTGTTAGGTTCCTCCTCCTCACAGAATTTTCATCCCTTCATGGAGATCTTAACATTATAATTATTATTAAATGTTATAGCCCCTAGATTTGAATGTATTAATGGACCAAGTAGCATGTCACCCATAAGTTGTGTCACAAGTTTAATTCTTATTTAAACAGAGCTTCACATTGTTACACTTTGAAAGAAAGACTATGGAAGATATGGAAGAGAATAAATGCTTCTCCATGTCTATCTCCCTCACACACAAACACATAGCATTAATCAGAGCTTAACATTTATTAAGTAGTAGCCTGCAGGAACAACAGATTTAGGGAAGGGCTTTACCACCCAGATTTGGCCTTTTCTTTCCCTCTCCAGGCCTATTTAGAGCATGGAAATGTTTGTACAATACAAAAAACGGGAATTAAAAAAGGCCACTGAGTCTTTAAGGCTCATTGTTATCTTCTCCATTGATCAAATTTGGCATCCCTTAATTGGATATTGACTGTTGTGAGGCTAATAAGATGAGCTGTCAGTGAGGGAGGAGGTGAGGGTTTATAGTAATGGTACCTTGATCACGGCTAGTCTATAAAAGCCAGTGGGGAGAAGAGTTCATTAAACCAGTTAGGGATTGCTAAAAAATAAATAAAAATTATGCTCCAAGTCAAGTTGATTAATCTTGTATGTGACATCATGATCAGAGAAACTGTTTGTTGCTAGTTCAATATTTACAGTCCTGTGAGAAGCTGTTATATTGAAACAAATTCATTAGAGACAGTGATTTGTTTCGTTCATGGGCCTCAGCTAACCATAACCAACATCTGAGGGATTTTTTTTCCTTATTGTTGTTTTTATGTCCCCGCGCCCCCTTTTCTCTGGGAGGCTAATTGGAAATGTTTGCTTTCTCTGTACATGAGCATCTTATCTGTATTCTGGAATCCTTGTACTAATGGGATCAATTGAAAGGAATACTCAAGTTCCCTGACAATGAACCACACAAAATAAATTCAAGAAAGCTTTTATCTCATAAATTAAAATAAATAAGAAACACAAAGAGAGAGAGATTGTTAGGAACATTTGGCTACATTGGAGTTAGCTAGTCATTACAAAGATGGAATCTGCTAGGAAGTATGTAGTATATTATCATTTGTGTTCTAGCTGTATTTTAGGCCGACAGTGAATATGCTGCAATAACTGTCAGGCACAGTCCATTACCGTCTCTCAATGGCGCCTATCGTTAATCAGAGATCAGATCAGCAGAATAGCCTCTCGTTTATTAAAGTCCCATGCAGCTGTGACTTGACCAAGAAATGGTCACGGGGCAATAAGCAAAGTTTATTTCAAATTATCCCGATGTTATGTATTTGTTATAATATTTATTCTTTGAATATTCTGCATTGGATATGAAAAAATTATGATATGTGTCAAGGTTTGTGTGGTTTGAAAAAATTAGCTTTTGTGTCAGCCACCTGAACACTTCTCATATATCTGTATACCGTGAACTGTCAGGACAGGATTAGCACAGCCCTAGAGAAGTCAGTAACAACAGAAACTGCCTATTTAATATCCCATAGAGAAAGGAAAAAGATGGGATGTGCCTGGATTTTAAAGGGAAAATGAGTTTCTCTAGGTTTACTTTGTTAACAGAGGATTTTCATTTGAAAACGCAAAGGGAGTTTCATGATTAAGCAGAGGACTGGTAGGGTATAGGTATGGGTTCTAGTCCTGGCTCTGCCTTGATTTGCTTGTGAACACAAGGTATTTAACCTCTCAGTGCTTCAGTTTTCCCATCTATAAAAATTAGATGAAGGGGACAAAACTCAAGACAGGTTAAGCATCAGAGCAGTAGGTACTCAATGCCTTTCAGGACTTGGCTGAATAGTACTTCATGCTTTACAGACATGTTGTGAGACTAAAGATGTTCATTAATGTTCATAAAGTGCTTCTAGATCATCAGATGGAAGGTTCTGTTAGAGTACAGTATTATAAATAATTTATAAAAGAAAATCCCGAGTCAAAAACCTGTGGAGTGTAATTGCTTATGTACACCATATATGAAACAGACATTAAAAAAAAAACCGTAATGAATCCAGAGGGTTGAGTCCTTCATTCATTGTCAAGGTCTTGACTGGCTCTTTAAAGTGTAGTGGGATGAAAGGTATGATTTCATTGCACACTAGAGTGATTTGTTATTACTACTTCTTACCTGATTCAGTTATAATGTTGCTTGCATTACAATGGGGCTTAGAGCTTGCATTTTAAATATAGGCTGATGGTATAGTCACACCAGAAAAAAATCCAACGCACAATATGATACCATTATGAGCCACAACCCTTGCAGGGGCATCTGTATTTATTGATCATACAAAATAAATTAACTGTTTATTAGATTTTCAAGCACAGAGAAAACAAATATGCTCAAGCTGTGTCAGAAAGTGAACATTATGCTCCTTACTAGCTGAGATCACTTTGATGGGGATTACTTCAGAAACAGTTATTATCCTGTTATTTCACAGGACAGCCCTGTCTCCTTTGTCACACAATATTATATTTTCCTGGAGCATTTTTTTCTCAGCAGAACTGCCTGTTTAACACACAGGGCCTTTATTTATTTTTCAAAATCAGACAGTATTTCGTATGTTGACATAATGGAAAGGAAAGTTCTTAATGATGTGCTTCTCCAGTTTCTTACTAATAATAACCTCACGCCAGGCCTCTGGCTCCTTAACCTGTATCCTCACCAAAACTATTATGTGCCAGACCTCCCCAACTTAGGGGTTTTAAATCCATTTCTGAACCCAGATTCTCCTAAGTGTTGGGGTGGTCAGATTTGGTATTTGCTTTTGGCTATTATAGAAACAGGATGGCGTCATTTGAGTTCTGTATTTGCGGGAGCAGCTCCACTCAGGCCAATGGGCTGCACATGGGGGCCTGGGGGGAGGCGGAAATTCTGCACCTGCCCAAAACTTGCAGTTTGGGGAGGCAGTGCCCTCCCCCCAAAAACTACACCCATGGTTTTTATTTGGATCCATCTCTGCTAAGAAGTGATGTTTATAAACCACTATTTATCAAATGATCCCAAAACACTAAACAAATTTTACCAAGAGATAGACTGAAGTTGTGCCATAGGGGACTTCAAGGTGTTGAACTGTACCATCTGCTTGGACCCTCAAGCTGCAAAGCTGAACTGAATCTTGAAGGCACCTCTACATGAGCTCCTACATGATCAGAAAGCCCTCCCCAGCTGTGGAGTCCCTGGCGCTGCCCCTGGCTGCCATGCATGCCAGTGAAATCAAAGTAGGCTGTGCCTAATGGACAGCAAACTATTGTGTGTAGGTTCTCTCCAGCTGCACAGGCACAATCACGGGAGGGGGGCGGGTGTGGACATGTCTCCCAAGAGTTTACTATTCCCTTGATGTCATCATCTGAGTTTCTAATATAAAAAATAAGCAGAAAGAGGGTGTGTGTGGAAAATCAGCAGCACCCTTTCTGACCTCCCCCCTCTTAATGCATCATAAAGAAGTTAAAAAGGGGCACAGACCCAATTTCTATTTTCCTTTGCCAGTCACCTCTAGTAGAGGGATTGTCTCCTGGACTACTTCTCCTCCCCTTGGCGACCAAATAACATTCCTGTGGCGACTGCAGCAGTTGCTTACATGGAAAAATAACATTAGGAAAGTAATGTATTTTTAGCTGTCTTTTAATGCATTTCAGCAGCTGGAAAAAAAGGGGAGTTAGCATCATGTGACCAGTGAGCTCTCCACAGCCCACCAGCAATTGCTAAGAGGACCACTGGTGGCACACAGACCGCAGTTTGGGAACTATTTAATAGGGCCTTTATTTCTAGCCCGGGGCGGTCATAAGAAAACAAACCTGTGAACTAGTCCAGGACTGACTATTTAAAGTGTGATTTGCAACCTTTGCTTTTCACTAATCTGACTTTTAGGGGAATTTATTAAACAATTTGTGGCCTTTTTAAAAATACACAGTGGCTGTCTGAAAGGTGCTGAGAGGTTTGGAATACTAGGAATAGTACCAGCTGAGATGGATTTATGGGCAGAGTGCAGGTGAGAAGGCCAAAAGGTTAAAAAAAAATTAAATGTGGTTTATTGCCTCATTCTGTGGTTTGGGCAAAATCCGGCAGCCTTATTGAGGCAAAACTCCCATAAGCATTGGTGGGAGTTTTCCCTAAATAGGGATTGCAGTATTTGTCCATTTATTCCATGATTGCAGAAATAACAGAATATGTTCTACAGATTGTAGTCCCCACTGTGGTCCCTGGTCTGCTTCTGGGGCTGTGCCTCACTCAGGACTTGTGGCGAGGCCCCAATTTAGTTAGTTAGTGTACTAATATATTTATGAAGTGAATATCCATAGATGGAAGTGGAGAACTATTTTTACCATTACTGGTTGAAGTGAGTAGAGGAACCATAATAATAACCGATTAGCTGGGACAATAGAAATCCAGAGGACCATAACATTTCAAGGATTAGCATCTAACTGTGGATTTCCTGCAAGTTTTGCTGTATTCTTCATAAGATACACTTTGTGGCGAGAAAAGAGGGAGCTCCATGTCCTTCTGGTAGAAATGATAACCTTCACAATGAAAATGGCAGCCCTGTTGTCTTTTGCATCTGTAGCCACACTGACTGAAACAACAGCACCAGGACTGAGATGAACAGGGGAAATTCATCTTAACGGGATGTTAATTTTGAAACCTAATTATAGCAACTTGAACAGCAGCATTGTTAAACTTTTCCAGCTAATTGTCGTATCAGAAACATCCAATCATGCACATCTATCATGTGTCTGGATGTAACTGTCACATTGGGATGGCCCATCTGTTTGAAAGGGCATTTCACAGGAATTGGACTGCAAGTTTTGAGTATGCAAGTAGTCAAATATTCTATGAGTCTGGGTTACTGAGATATTTGCTGTTATTGTCCTTAATAACCAGGTATTTGAAGCATATTTAGCTAAATAGCACTGGACTTTTATGGGCTAGCTTGTGCGATTTTTGTGCATTTTTCTTATAAGCTTTATCCTACTTTAGAGAAGGCCGTTACTACAATCATAAATGATATCACCATGTAGCTAAACTGTTGTGAGTATAAGTACATGTAGATTTTGCCCAATAAGTTGTCAGAGACATTCAAAATTGGATAAAACAAAGTTTGGATAAGTAGGGGAGGCAGTTCATTACCATCAGCTTGTGTGGCAATTTTGGTTAGGTGGGCAGGGTGAAATAGGATTTGACTGTATATTCTCTCTCTCTCTCTCTCTCTCTCTCTCTCTCTCTCACACACACACACACACACACACACACACACACTATAAAAACAAATTTCTATTTAGTTTTATAAGGTGTTTGTACTTACAGATTGCAGCAGTACATGTCTACAGACGGTCACTGACAAGCTAGAATGTGTACGCTGTCATGTACAGGCTGTTACAAAGCAATAGCTTTAGATACAGTGTAACTTGTATTCAGTGGAAGCCAGATAGCACTTCAGAACCTTACATGATACCTGCCTTGTACCGACAGATCTTTCTCTCTCTGTCTCTCTCTCTCTCTCTCATTTGAGTATCATAAGTTTTCTTTTTTGACAGAGTGGGTGGAAAGCTAGTGACTTAGTCAGTAGCCCTATACTGCTGCTTTGGGACACAAAGCTGACAAGCTCAAATTCCACTCTGAGAGGGGCATTTGTGTAGATATTTGTCTCCCAGCTGCACTTGAGGTTATTTGGAAGAATGGTCTGAGCATAAGGCCTGCTAGAGGCCCTTAATTAAATCCTACTTCCTCTGGGGAGGGAGAAGGAGAGGGAAGGACAACGCATGCGTTCAAAAAGTGAAAAGGCAGGGTACACAACACAGTCTAACCTGGACATGTTTAGTGTTCCACACGGCAGGATGGATAAATTTTTGGTGTGTGTGTGAGAGTTCATTCTTAAAGTGCAGGGATAAAAGAGACATAGTGAACAGAAATCTAGTCAGTTAAAAAAAATGAGTTAAAAGTAATTTCAGGTACTTCACCTGCTTGAATCCCCTGTCAGTTTTTTGTGCTTTTACAATCACATTTTCCTTAAAAAAAAAAAAATCTTTCTCCTTAGCTGTTGTGTGAGAGATCTTCACAGACAAAAGGGGGAACTGATCAATAGATTAGACAAAAGTGCTGTGAAATATACAAAGTAAACAAACCTAGTTATTTTACCCTTCATCTTGTAATATAAATGATAGTTATGCCATAGTTATCTTAGATATTATTTGTAAAACATTTTCAGACAGATGACTGACTTTTAAATTGATAACATCCCTGGGAAGTGAAGTCTGCTAGTGTCCACACCACAGTTACAGTTAGGGGCCTGATTCAGAAACCATTGGAGTCAGTGGGCTTTGGATCAGGTATAGATACTTATAGATACTTTTTAAAAACTTCAATATTGTTAACCCTATCATTCCCCTTTCACACCCCAAACACCTTCCACCTCCACAAAGAGGGACAGAAGCTTATTTGAAGACAAGCAACAAGTTATAGAATTTACAGACTCTCCCCGATTTACGCAAGGCGTTCTGTTCCGGAATGCCTTGCGTAAGTCGAATTTTGCGTTGGGAACGCATACCCAACAATTACGCCAGAAAAAAAAAAAAAAAAAAAAAAAAAGAGCTTACGGAACGTATGGAGCTTTTTCCGTAAGTGCGGATTTGCGTAACTCGGGTCTTGCGTAACCCGGGGAGCGTCTGTACAAGGTGCAAATATCTTTCATAAATGCCAACACTAAAAAGAAAAATTTATCAGAGCTCTGAATATGACACATGAAAATGGACAGCTCACACTACATTAAGGAAGAACAATATGTAAGTGCTGTCATAGCTTCATAGATGTGTGTTCATTGTTTTTCTCTCTCCTCCTCCCTTCCCCAATCCATACATCACAACAGGTAGTTCTCAGCTGTTCCTTTTGCAGCAGACATACGTTTTATCTAAAGAGACAGAAGACCGAGCTACCTGCTGCTTACTGTATGGCTTTCCTGTGTTCCTCTTTTTTTTTTTTTTCCTTGTTCACTGGGGGCCTATTTAAATAAGCTGGCATGGAGCCAGAAGCTCATCATTTTAATGCAGTGTAAAATGGAATATGCATAATTATATGCAAGCCATATGTGAAGGAGACAGTTCAGCTGTGAATTTTAGGAGGCTGAGAAAGAGTGAACAGTCAGGGATTAGATGAGATGAAAGCGGAACAGAGTGCAAGTGTCACCCAAATGAACGGTGTAATGAGTGTGTTGCTGACACTCCTCCTTTCACCTACTACTCCCTTTTGCTTTAACTCTAAACCAGAAAATGTTGTAGATTAGAAGGAAAATACTATATGCAAGCAATATTGCTAATGGGCTCTGTTAATGTCTCCATTTAAACTTCAGCTTTCTTAATTGACAGTGTAGATCAAAATAACCAGTAACTTTTAATGCATCTTCTTAATTAAATATTTTACCACATTTGATTGAAGAATCATTGTTCTTGTTAGATGATTGCTCTTTTCAGAGCTTTACTTAAAAATGAAGGGAGAATCCACTTATCTCTAATAGCATTACATGTAAATTATGAGTATGAAAAGCTATTTGTAATGGCCTTGCTGTTAAAATGAAAATAGAGGTACGTTATCTAGGAATTGCTTAAGCATGTAAAAAAAAAAAAAGTTTAAACAAGTACGTATGTAATGTAATCCTGAAAAATGCAATGAAGTAAATTGAAACCCTTAAGTGCTCACAATTTCCAGCTCAAATATTTCATTTTGGGTTTGTCTCATGTTGTTTTAATTATTACACCACAGTGAATTTGCATGTTCAGCCTAAACTATGTAACAATCAGCATCCCAAGTTCTCATATCTAAAAGGTGTACTGCGTATTTAAACAAATTTCTTAATAATGTTGTATTTTGGGATTCCCGTTTGTTTTAATGATCTGAGCTGTTATGCTTTTAGCTATTTTTTTCTTCCATTATTTGTAAGTCCCTAAATAGGCCATTATATTTCCCTTCAGGCTAGAGATGAAGATGGACATGCTGAAAATTTTCCCCAGCAGCACTATGCTAAGGAAACTCCAAGGCTTGCCTTCAAGAATAACTGCGAACTACTTGTAAGAATAACATACTTACAACAAGTCTAGATTGTTACTTTAGCACAGTGAAAATAATTTTTTGAAAGGCTTTTGTTCATGATTACATACGTTATGAAATATTACAGCTTTTTTTTTCCTGTTTAGAGTTCTAATGCTAGTTCTGATATCAATGAACAATTTTAACATCTCAAATTGTTTGCAAATCTTTTATATCTGATTATAGAACTTGAATGGCCTTGTCTTACTATCTTGTCTTGTACAGTAGTTCATAAGGAGCCATGAAGGGAATGGCTAGTAAAGCACAAGGAAAAAAAACAAAACAAAACAAAAAAAAAAAACCCCCACCGGCCTCACAAGCTGTAAAAGACACCTCCCCGCCCTCCTGCCCCAATCTTAGCTCTACATTGTTCTCAGACACTATTGTAATATTTTGTTCTGCTAGGAAACACAGCAGAGCTGACACGCAGTACTCCCTTTAGAATTCAACTATTCCTCTATTTTTTTAGTGAAATGTAGTCAGGCGCTTTCCCCCCTCTTCTTTTTTGTGGGGAAGGAGTGAAAGCCAGCGAAGTACTGACAAGGAGCCTGGAATGTTTACAAGCCGTAAGAGAGATGATATCAGCTGTGAAAGGATCTCTGTTCCAAGGCAGGGTTAATTTGCTGTTCATTTTAGCATTTGCAACTAGGCTAGATTAAAAACAAGCAGGCATGCCTATTATATTTCTATTAAATGAATCTGTTGGGACCTAATATTCTCGATTAGCTTGCGAAAATGAGTGCTCCACAATGAATTTTTCTCTTTACCTAAAGTAAACAGAGAATGAATTGTCATTTATTTAAAAAGAGATTCACACATTGCCATTGAAAATGGAGCTTTTGATGAGTTTATAGAACTTTTCCCTACATTTCCTTTTCTTCCCAGCACCAGCAAGTAAAGACCTCATTTGGCTAAGTGGAAATAGTTGGGGAAAATGAGAACACTCAGTTTTATTTTGAAGCAACTTACAGACTTTTTTCTAATTATAAGTATATAAAAAAGGGGGAGGGGGAACACTGGCTGCAACTCCTCTGCCTCAGCAAATCCCCCAGAAGATATAGGGCTGGAGAATGCTCTCAGTTCCAGATGTGCAACCCCCAAGTACGTTAGTCAGTTACACTCATGTAACTAAGTGCAGAAATTGGTCCCCAGGATCTCACTCTCATATCAGTGGTATAAAAACAAAAGGCTGGGTTCTGCAGTCCAGCTGAGCTGTGCTTGGCACAGGACAGGGGAAATGGGCAATAAAGGTGGCTTTCTATCACCTTTGTTTTCTCCCCAATCTTAGGATCAGCCTGGGATCCATCCAGTATCCAGCATAAACTAAAGCAGTGAAAGCCCCCCAAGGGGTCATTCCAATAACTGTGAATAGCCAAAACACAGAGACACACTGGCCATGCCCCTATTCCCTAGGAATGCCCCCTACAACAGGGACAGGACAGGTACTGGCTTAGAGCCATAGTGGTAGCAATGTGTCACCCAAGGATACCCTTTACTAAGGAAATCTCCACTAGCTGGTTAAGATGTTTTCCAGCTGCTTTGTGCCACTTGTGTTACCCAAAAGGGCAAGACTCATCCATAATGGAATGCCACTTGAACAAAAGGTGTTACACCAGGCATGAATCTGGGCCTCAAGAACTGATCTTGCTACCACTGAAATCAATTGCAAAGTTCCTATTGATCGACTGGAGCAAGGTTAAGACCTAAGTGGCCAAAGAGTAGGAAAATTGAGACAAATTTATAATTATTCCCCTAATATTATATATTTACTAAATAAAAAGAGTTTCATTCCTTAATGACCACAGCCAATTACAAGAGCACTAGTCTCCTCAGGCCTGATACTGTGCATTCCCAGCATGTGCAAAACTCCTACTGAAGTCATCAGGAGTTTTGAGTGTACCAGGAATGCTGGATAGAGTCTGACACAATACACTAACACTGTCTGATCCATGAAATAATTCAGTTATTAATCCAAATGTAACTTTGCTTTTCTTTTAAAATAGATGAATGGAGCAACTAATGCCCACTCCAAGCATTGTTTTAATGTACAGTTACATTTCCCCCTATCAATCTATGTTTAAAATATTGTACTATTACGTAACTCTTGTTGTACTCAGCAAAAGCTCTGAGTCATCCAACCTAGTATTTTGTCCTCTGTGTGTTTTTTGGACAGGTTTCAGTTCTTTTTTACGGAAGTAATAAAAGTAATTTGTCATAGTTTTACTTTTCCGATGCTATTGGAAAAAAAGAATTGGCACAGATGCTGCCTGGAGTCAATCTGCATTGAAAGAAAGAGGACAAAAATTATGAATATGCACTTCTGCTATCATTAAAGATATACTTAGACAGTACCTCTCTTTGAAAATACGTTGGTACTAGCCTTTGGAGATGGTGGATACTATGACTCGGATAGGATGCTAAATGTTTTATAGTCAGGCAGTCATTTTATTTATATATTTCCATTGAGTCTATGTTGTGTTAAAATGCAGTTGAAAACAAATATATTGAAAGTTAAGGGAGGGTAGTGTCTCTGTCTGAAGTGCTTGTCAATATTTCTATATCATTGTGGGCAATTTTCTGCTGGACAAGAGGAAAAAAATAGAAAGAAAGTAGAAGGAAAAAACAAAAACAAAATGACAGGAAGATTGTTTCCCAATGGAAAAAGCATAACCAGTCATTAACAGTGAGAGGCAGATGTTGGTTTGTTGCTTTTTGTAAAACAATGAAGAGTTAAGACTTTAAATGAAAGAGAAATTGAAACTTGTTTATTCTTTTGAGAATCCAGAAATCCTTGGAGTTTTCTTAGTGCAGTTTAGAGTAAGTTTTATAATAGCCTGTCAGATGGAATTGGAAGCTCAGGCTCAAAAGTGCTTTCTTAGCTTTAGGGTTCATCTGCCATTTTCCAGTATGGTTTGTTGCAGCACGTACAGTCCCTACTGTTTGGGAAATGCTTCTGCTCCGAGGGTGCTGCCAGGATAGATCTAGGGGATCAAGCACTGATGGGTTCTGTATGCTAGTGCGCTCCCACAAGAACAAGAGTACATGGTTAGAATGTTAATATCCTGGATCACAGACACTCATTGAAAGACTTAACCCCTAAATACTTGGATAGATTTCTAAGTATAATAATAACCTATGCTATTGCAAATTGCATGGATTCATCTTTGCTTATTTCTTCATTACTTAAGAGAGAAATATTTGGGCTAGTTAGGTACAACTCAGCTATTTTAAAAAAAAAAACCCAAAACAGCTAGATAGGAAGTAGAAGGAAGAATACATTATCATTTAACAAAAATTAAAGCTCTGAGTGCATATGGCAGCTCTGTGTATTAAGAAAGCCGTGACAATTAAAGATTTGGTTGGCATAAAAACCCATCGTGCAGTTATGGGATTACTTTATGATATTGATTTCCCACTTTAAATCCAAAATATGCTGTGTGCCATCACAGTTAATGCAGAACACACACACAAAAAACAGATATTAAACTCAATGAGGATATAGAATTTTCCTTGTGAACTTTTAGTCATTTCGAAAATTAAGTTTCCCTCAGGTTAGCAATACATGATAAAATCTTGGGAACTACATAATGCAAATATTTTTTAAAAGAATAAGGCCAGCATGGTGGCTTGGCTGGCAGTGCAATCCACTGCCAGGGTTCCCTGCATCAGGACTTAAATTTCTCAGCAGCTGGGAGCTTTTATACAGGCACATCTCTTTGTTTCCAGGAGAAAAGGGCAGAGTATAGTCCCCTGGAAGCTGATTGTCAAGCAGCAATGCAATTCAGCTAGTGCTGGATGTTGGGAAAGAGATGGGATTAAAGAGTGAAAAATGATGTGCTAGAATGAAAGGACTGGTGAAAAGCCTACAATTCCTCCTCTAAGCAGCCCAAATTCCTGAGTCATTGCCTAGAGAAAGTACAAGTCCTCCTAGGCCATGGGTGGGCAAACTACAGCCTGGGGACCACATACGGCCCTCCAGACATTTTAATCAGGCCCTCGAGCTCTCACCGAGAAGCAGTGTCGGAGGCTTTCCCCGCTCCGGCACTCCAGCCATGGAGCTGGGTCAGGGTCTTGCCCCACTCTGCACGGCTCCTGGAAGCAGCGGCACGTCCCCATTCCGGCTCCTATGCGCAGGGGCAGCCAAGGGGCTCTGCATGCTGCCCCATCCCCAAGCGCCACCCCCCGCAACTCCCATTGGCCGGGAACCGCAGCCAATGGGAGCTGCAGGGGTGGCGCCTGCAGACAGGGCAACGTGCAGAGCCGCCTGACTGCACCTCCGCATAGGAGCCAGAGGAGGGACATGCTGCTATTTCTGGGAGCCGCTTGAGGTAAGTGCTGGCCAGAGCCTGGCCCCCGGGTCCCCTCCGGCGCCCCTGCTCCAGCCCTGATCCCCCGCCCATCCTCCGAACCCCTCGGTCCCAGCCCGGAGACTCTCCTGCATCCCCAACCCCTCATCCCCAGCCCCACGCCAGAGCCCGCATCCCCAGCCGGAGCCCTCCCCGCAATCCAACCCCCAATTTCATGAGCATGCATGGCCCGCCATACAATTTCCATACCCAGATGTGGCCCTTGGGCCAAAAAGTTTGCCCACCCCTGTCCTAGGCTCATCTCCAGGTTAGTCAGAGCAAAGGAGAGCCCCTACCAGGATGCCCCTCCCACAAAAATAGAAAATAAAAAACAACAGTTTGTTCTTGCTCTCTCTTGCTACCCACAATATTCAGTGCAGTTTTAGGATTAGTATGTTGCTTTCTGAGCAAGTGATAATTTTGGTGGGCTAAGGAAATGAATTGCTGGACTGCTTTCCCAGATCACTTTTTAGGGAGACAAAGTAAGAACCATGTGCACCTACAGAATTATATAAAAAATACATCACCAAGGATTGTAACTGGAATAGCACTATATTGCTGTGGTATGATAAATTCTGCCTCATGACTTCACTACACAATTAGTTAAAAGATAGGCTTGCTGGGCAAAAGTCCTTATTTAAATACAAAATAAACCATACCCTGCCATCAGTTGTTACACAAAACTCTGCACATGCAAATCAGTGATCACACATATATCATTAATCTTTAGCAAAAGGGGAAAGGGAAACTATTAAAAAAAAAACCACACACATAAAAATAGATTTAAGTATCAGACATGAAAAATTTCACTCTAGAATGAAAGACAGTTAGGGTTATGACAAACACTAACAAAAGCCAAAGTTATGGCTGATGCTCTGCCTTAATTTGTGGCATTGTGCATTGATATTGCAGCACTGATTTTATACAAGATCAGAAAATGTGGCATTCAGCAGTAGTTAAAGATGAAATCAAATTTAACTTTAGATGTCCTTCCATAGCTAGTTTATATCGCACCCTTAATATTACACTCTTAAAACATTTTTTATGTATCAGAGTTTTTGACCAAAACAAAAAACAACATGTTTTCTAAAAAACTCTTGAGGCCTCATTAGTATGAAAATTATTGACATTCACGCTTACGTTTAACCTGACTGACAATTATAGGTATTTGACTCATTGTCTATCTTATAAGAGATGTTCTTGGTGGCTTTTTGTTTTGCTTTGCTTTTTTAAGTTTATCAGAACAAATTCCCATGCAAGCAAACAAACAAACAAACAAAACCTGAAAACAAAAACACACAAAAAACAAAACAAAAAAACCAACCAACCAAACAAAAAACCCAATCTGCCCCAATAGTCACTTCAGCATAAACAAAAGGCAAATTTTGTTAGTGCACTTACATATCTTGTATTCTACATTATATTCAGTGCAACAATTATGGGGGGATATTTAGCGTGGGGAAGAGATATTTTTGTCTCCTGCTTCTCTTTCTTTTCTTAGTTTGTGCCCGTCTCTTTGTCTTTCTTCGTCTATTTTGTTCTCTTTTTCCTTCTTTTCCCACTTCTCTTTCCAACACTTTGGTTTTCCTTCTCACTTTTACGTTCAAGCCAGCAGAGGGAGAGGTAGAGTAGCTTCCAATTCCTGCCCAGGAAGGAACAGTTATACACAGTGCCTGCTACCAGGGAACTTGAATAGGATTGCGTGATCTTAGTTAACTATTCTTCTAGCAGCTTTTGTGGTTGAAGTGTTCTATCATGCCACTAAAGCACAGCCTCACGTTGGGGTCTGCACAGATTTCCACTGCCTCAGTGGAAGCCACAGGAGTCTTTGTGCCTCAGGCAGACACAATGCCTCCCAGAGCTCCTGGGAGTGAGAAGAAGCTGGGTTGATGCACCATCCTTGAAAAGACTGCAATGGCTTCCCCCACTCTCTCTGCACCGTTCCCTAGTCCCACTGTCTTCCTGTCCCCTGGGGCACTGGGGAAGTACTATCCTAGCCAAGAGCAGCAAGACCGTTTGCTGACAGAGCACAAAGTCTTATTGTTCCAGGCTTCTTCTCAGGTGCACGGGTCGGGGGTGGTACATCTGTGCAGGGATCAGGCACAATCTTGCCCAAAGCTTTTATAATTGCCAGAGTGCAGTACTTTTCTAACTCTCCAACTTCCAGTTGTTTTCCCGCAGATATCAGTAGATTTCTTCAAGTCCCCTGCTGTCCACTAATGGGTTAACACCCCTTTCCTGAGAACTACTGATTCAATTCATATCTTTCAATAGCTGCAAAATAGCATAGTATATGCTGTGATTAGCTAGGGCAAAGAGACCCAAACCCAAAATCCACTGAAGTCAATGGAAATCATGTCCCATTGACTGTAGTAGGCTTTGGATCAGGCTATGCAGAGTGGTCAGCATTGCATGTTATGGCTCTGTAACAAAAATCTCAGGGAAAAGTAATTACCACAGAGATGTGATGTTGCTGTTCTTAAAACCTCAGTAATCTTGGCCATGTGAATTTTAACCCTTTTTGTGATTAAAATAACAAAAGGGCTTAGGTCATATTATAGACTAACAGCCTGCAACATTTCATTTTCAAACGCTAAATTGTTCTTGAGTCATAGGAGCATGTTTTAAAAAAACACCGCAAAACCCACAAAAACTTGCATTCTGTTTCTTTTCAAGTCTGAAAAAATAGGCAAAATGATTTTAAATCATTTTTTTTAAAAAGGTATTGCTGCCAGACTGAATTTGTGGGATATATTCTGTTCACATTGCGCACACTTAATGACCCTTAAAGTCTACCAGAGTTAAGCGCAAACATTTAGAAGAAGGGACTACACACTCTTTCTAGGTAAAGTTCCAACACAGAATGAAATTGTAATGCTGACAGCCATAACCATATTAAATGGGTAGAGGTAGAAACACTGAGTGGCCAATCTGCTGGCCCCCTGACCAACAGTATACTTCCTAGATAGACATGCAGGTAGACACAAAATATGATCATTAACTCAGCAGGTACAGTACAACAGAAAGCTAACAATGTTAATAGTATGGCCAAATAAAGAACAAGGACAACAACATCAAGAACCCCAACCTGCCAATCACCATTAGATATGCTGTCACCAGGAATTATATACTATATGTTTGTCTTCACACCTCTCTCAACTAGAACAGCCGATAATTTTAGAACAAAAATGTCCACTGACACATGTGGCACTGCCCTTTATTATTATTATAATATTATTTTCTGCTATATAGTGAAGTGGAAGAATGGTCCTTTTTATTGTAGCACTAGTATGGACTTGGGAGGTTTGGAGTCTCTTCCTGGGTCTACAACAGACTTTCTGTGTGACCTTCAGCAAGTCACTAAATCCTTCAATGCCTCAGTTTCCCAATCTGTAAAATGGCAATAATAATATTTACCCTCCTTATGTCTGGTAGCTATTAAAATTTGCTTTGTTTTTTGCCTCATCCACACCAAGTTTAGAACTCTAAGCTTCTGATTCTAAGCCCAATGAAATCAATGAGAGCCTTTCCATTAACTTTAAATGGGCTTTGGACCAGACTGTGGGGTGTGACAGGAGGAGAGGAACTGTACCATAAAGAGTAGAGAAAGACTGATATATATATCTTTTCTTTGCTTTTTGTGACCAAAAACCTGCTATACATGAGCTTACAAATAATTTAAACACTGTAGCAAAACCAAAAAAATGGGTTTTAGAACACTATTTAATTTGTAAGACACTGTAATACTTAGAGACCAGCAGTGAAAGTTATAGAAAATACAATCTATTCTGAAGGGATAGCAAATTTATTTAGAGAGTCAAATATAGTAACGTTAGTGGAAATGAGATCCAAAAGCCCATGTCTTTTTATGCTGTGGGTTAGAGAGTAGCTCTGATTTGCAGCATTAAAAGAGTGAGTGATTTTCCCTCTCTATTCTGATGTAAGTGCTCAGAATGTGATTATCTATGTGAGAACAATAATGAGGATAAGTGTCTTTGCCGAGAACTTTTTCCTGTAGCTGTTGATAGGGCTGCTGCTGATTAGCGATTTGACATTGCTTTAGAAGAGATTTCAGCCTCTGTAGAGCTTTTCAGAACAAGAGTATTCTCCCAATGCCCCATTTTTGCTTTTTGAGGAACTGGGCCATCTGTCGGTGAACAACGATAGCAGAGGGGATAGGGTTGGAGGGTTTTTCCAGCTCTTCCCTTTTGGAGGGTAATATTGTTTTGTGAGTTTCCAGTAACATATAATACAAAACAGACCCAAACAAGTAAGAAACAAAGAGATGCCACAGTTAGCGATAGACATTCCAGCAAGAAGCAGGCTGGTACTCTTAGCAGTCTGACATAAGCTATACATTTAGCCCAGTGAATGGTGAGCCAAGTTAAGGAACACAAAGTCAGCAGCGAAAGGAAAAAGGAGAAAGGTTGTAAAAAATCAGAACAGGAGGGACTAGAAGTATGATAAGATGGAAAGAGGTGACTGTGGTAAACCTGAGAGGATGACAACTGCCAGTGTAGGTGCTCGGACACATAAAACCCACTCAGCTCTGGGCAATACACCTCCCCTCTTTTGCAACATCCTTCCCTGTAAATACTATAAGTAGCTCCCAGATCACCCCAGAATTCTTCCAGATTAGCACTTGGTGTAGACATGGATGCTATTTTAGGAGGTGCATGCTCTCTTGCTTCTGTTTGGGAGATGATACTTTCTGAGTATAAGCTGATTTGTGGATAGAAGGAATATTACCAAGTTTTTACCATTGATCATCACTAAGTTTTTAAAAATCAAGAGCAAAGTTTATTTAAACAATTGGAAAAAATTCAAAATCTATTACAAGTCCTAATTCTATCACCTATCTCCCCAGCAGAAGCAGTAAAAATTCTTATTATAAATGAGCAGCAACCATCTGTTTCTGAGTAACTTCTAAAATACTCAACTAACTTCAAGATACATACATCAAGTCCTCACCCATATGCTTCATTATGTTTGTCTAGTCCTATCTTTGCTCTTTACCTTTTGGATCTTTTTACTAGAGTTATAACTAAAGTTGGTTGAAATTTAAAAAAAAAAGCATTTTAATTGAAAAATGGCTTTTTAAAAATGTAAAATTTCAACAAAAGGATGGCTTTTTTATTTTTTAAAATTACTTTATTGAAAAGTTATCAGAAATGTTAGTGAAGTAGTTATCAAAATCTTGTGTTTATTGAAAATCCTTTTCTTGGTAAGCAAAAATTCTGACCACCGTTTCAATAATATTTTGATAAAAATAAAATAGGCAAATACATTCATATGACAAAATGAGTGTTTTGAACCCTTCAATTTTGAAATTGGACATTGTTTCATTAAGCTAATGTTTCATTTTTAAACCAGCCCTAGTCATAACCAAGGTTAGTGAAATTCAGCCTGTTTTCAATGGTAACTACAACATGTTAAAAATGATTATATGCTTTACTGTATGTAAAATAAAATGGTGAGATAATATCCATCAATATTTCCATTATGACTAGATTGTGGGTAATATTTTCAATAATATTTTCATGTTGTCTTAAGGCCTGGATTACTTTAGTAGTTACATTAAGCAGGTATATAAGGTTTTGCAGAATCAGGCCCTAGATGAACTAGTATCCTAATTCCATTTTCAAGAGAGACCTAGGCACTTAAGGCCCATGCCTTCAAAGGTATTGAAGTACCCATGGGAGTTTAAGCCCCTAGGAATCTAAATGCATTGAAAGTAATTTGGATTTAGACTCCTAAGCACCCAAGTCCTTCTAAAAACAGGAATTGAGCTCCTAAGTCACTTAAACACTTTTGAAAATTTTACCCTGGATCTCTCATGTAAAGGATATATACCAATCAGAAAGCCCTGTAAAGATAGGTTTGAGATAACACCCTGTATACGGAAGTCCTATTGAATCCTGTACGCGTTTTTGTAAAAATGGAGTTAGGATATGGCCATAATGATTATGAGGTTGACCCATGGATTTCTACTCTTTTTGTTGTTGGACTAGATAGTAATTAAGAGAAAGCAGAAAAATACGGGTATTTTTAAACACAACCAGAGGGATTTTTGGAAGCCTTCAGGAAGAACAGCTAACCTGCAACCCAGGCACTGTTGGTACTCTCTCAATGGTAGACTGAATTTCCAGGAATGAGATCCCAGTTTAGTAGATTAGTTGTACTAATAAATACCTGTATATTTTAAGGCGTACCAAAAAGTACCTGCAGGGAGTGTATATTTCACTGTTGATCCCTTTCCATACAGGAATTTCTTTCTTTTTTCTTTTCAAATTGTGATATACTGAACTATTTTATTTCCATTAGAAAGAAAAAAAACTCCATAAGACCTTTATTTTATTATACAAGTTAATACCAATAATTACTTAAAATTTAATGAATTTCAGTTCTGACTTAATTGCTTTTGAGTAGTTCACTTAACTTATTAAAAAGAAGCAAGGACATATTCATTTAATGATCAGCAGAAGCCTTGGCCTAGCATCTGCCTACATTCTCTTTTCAATTAATCAATTATAGCTCAATGACGTGTAATTACACATTAAGAAAGTTATTGGATATCTCAGCATGCCTGTCCCTGGGGGCTCATGAATATACTAATATAACACACCTGTAATGACCTGTTCTCAGCTCTGCAAATTGCTCCCATTTCTCTCCCTCTCTCCCCCTCTCTCTCTTTGCTAAATGAAGATGAGAGCAATTACCATTAACTTTTTGAGTCACATCTAGTCAATGAGAGGAAAAAAGGTCCCTACCAGCATTCATAATAAATCTGCCTTTTGATACAGAGCCTTGTAACAGCACTGTGTCTCAAACTGCTCTATTTATGATACTGAAAGGCAGTAAATATAGATCTGAATCACACAAAATGCTGGGGGAATCAGGCCAGTCTAAATTGAGCACACACTCTGCTTTGCCTCTCTCTCTCTCTCTCTCTCTCTTTTTTTCCAGATGAGAGAAACAGGCAAGCAGGAAAACCTTGTCAAATCACATCCAGGCATAATTTGCTTGGCTTGGTTCAAATCAAACCAAACTCTGGAACTGATCCTTATGCAGTGGTTCTAAGTCTTTGCATAGCAACTAAGCTGTGTCGCTGTTGTGAGGTTTTTTTTAAACGCTAGAAAGAACAAAATTTACTATGTAATGGCACAATGGTTTTGGTTGTACCAGAGGACACATTCACTAATGCTTTCTTATTAATGCATAACAAATGGCACCAAGAAGAGGCTCTTAAGCCACATAATGAGGTCTGACAGATTCTAAATTGGTGATTCAACTAACTAAGATGTCCAAAAATGCTCTGTGAAAGTGAGCTTTTGATGGCTACATGAGTCAAACACAGTAAGATATCTGTCAAGATTTTTATAAATGTTGTCTTACACTGTCTGACTTTGATGTCTCAGTGTATCTCTTTTAAGGAAAAAGAATCCTTCTTTTCCCATATATAAATGATCAGTTCTACAACTATCCTGAGAAGTATAGCTAGATCATAAATGGATGTACATGCACATTAACATGGAACAGCATATATGATGCAACATAAACAAGGCAGTCTTTCTTGGGAAATGGAGTCTCTTTCATTCATAGTAGTAATCTGAGTCCTTTCCATGCTGAATTCTCTACACCCCTTTGAGCCAACCTAGCGCACACACACACACTCTTGAGTGAAGTCTTCAACATACTGGCCATTACCACAGTTTTCTGGGTCCTTTGGACCACATAATTGTCACTCTGTTAGCTGTACCATAATGGTGACATTCCTATGGGACTCAAAGGGTCAAATGCTGCCCTCAGTTACACCATCCATTCCAGTGGACTTCAGCAAGGATGCACATGAGTAAATGAGAGCAGAATTTGGCCCAAGTGGTTTAAAAATGGGAATGGGTCATGTTTTTTCATTCACACTGGTGTAATCATGATGGGAACATGTGGTTACATCATACACACCTTGATGGTTCTGAGTCATTTAAAGTTTGTTATTTAATGCTAAGATATAAATAAGCAAATGAATAAAACAGATACCAGCAATCCCTAGTACCTGCCTCCCTCCCATTTATAAAACAGCTTGAAACCTTTTTATTCCAAAAATTAACTTGTTCCTCACTGGCAATTCCTTTGACATGTTTTACTTGGTAAAGCTTTACAGAAGGGAGCAGTGTTGTCCAGTGGATAGAGAATGATACTGGGAATCGAGTCCTGGGATGAAATCCTGGCCCCATTGAAGTCAGTGGGAGTTTTGCCATTGACTTCAATAGGGTCAGATTTCACCTGTGGTTTTATTCCCAGCTCAGCCACTCAATCACTGTATGACCTCAAGCAAGTCATTTAAGTCCTGATTATGCAACATATTTCGGCATGTTCCTAACTTTAACCATGCAATGTAAACCCATTGAAGACAATGGGACTATTCACATGCTTACAGTCAGGGCCGGTTCCAGGCACCAGTGCAGCAAGCAGGTGCCTGAGGCGGCCTATGGAAAGGGGCGGCACGTCCGGCTCTTCAGCGGCAATTCGGCAGTGGGTCCTTCAGTCCCTCTCGGAGTGAAGGACCTGCCGCCAAATTGCCGCCGAAGAAAGAGGCGGCGGTGGTAGCATAACAGAATGAAGTGTCGGTGGTCGCAGCTTTTTTTTTTTTTGCCGCTTAGGGCGGCAAAAACGCTGGAGCCGGCCCTGCTTACAGTTATGCATATGCGTAAGTGCCCTGCTGACTTGGGTTTTAAAGCTCTGATCTTCAATTTCCCCATCTTTAAAATAGGGATAATATCTGATCCCTTTTGTAAAGTGCTTTGAGATCCTTGAGATACAGTAAGCACTAAGGATGACTCATTTAATTTTTCTTGTATTCTAAATTGTTGGTATGAGGCTATACTGCAGCCTAAGTGTTTGGGGAGAGGTACATGTATTATGAATTATTGTGATGCATTTCAGTAGAAAACATATTCCTTGTTCCACTTTCATGAATTTAAAAATAATGTGACTGTCCAAGCAATGCCTAGTAACAAAAACAAGCAAAGCAGTTAATGTAAATCCCACACATAGACCAAGCTGTGCATGCGTGCTATAATCTCAAATCCTGCTCAATGCACAGCTTTGTTTATGTTTAGGACCTAAATTAAATTCTGTGCTTGTTTTTTAAATCTCTGCCTGACAGATCAATTAAAGTGGAAAAAATGTTGCATTCCCTACTGTAATATATAGCTTGAAAAACAAGTTAAATATGGGTCCTTAGCAACCTGTCAGTGGGCTTTTAAGTTGTATTGTTTTTGAGTATATGATGGGGAGTGGGATTGTGAGGCATTTGATGCTGCTGAAAAAAATCATTTCTAACTGTACTCTGCAAGAGGTTATAAGTCTTTTGCATGTCAGATTCCTAATTGAGCAATAAACACTTTATTGTACTATTACTTTTTATTATGAGGAATAAACATACTTTTTCTAGACAGCCAGGAAAATAACTGACCACTTGTACCCAGTATCCATATAACCTCACTGTACATGCCACTGAAATTAATGTTTCTTTAGTCAAGGGGAAAAATAATCTTCATTTTCTAAGAGATTTTTGTTTCACCATGAGGTTAACACACCTGATACATTTTCATTTTTCTAACGATCCAGGACTGCTAAGTAAACAAGCATTTGGTGCTTGCTCAATTACTGACCCTTGCTTGATCTTTTGGATTGAAATAAGAGTTTTCTAATTTGTTAAAGACATTAAACAAAGGGCCTTTTGGTGGTGTAAAGAGGCCTTAATGCAGTGTACCAGAATGGTATAAAGGGACTTAATGTTAATGAGAATGTGCCCCTAATAGTTTTCTATGTAACACAGCAATTTATAGTTAGAACACTGCAGTGATGTATCTGATTACAGCTGGTCCAGCACTAAGATATATGGAGTGAGAGATGCTACAAACTAAATTCATAAACTAACAAACAGAATAGATACAGAGAAACATTACATTTTTCCTATATTGGTTGTTTCATTATGTGCCAATAAATCTATGGAATTATATTTTATATAAATCATGTTATACCAGATATTTCAGGGGCCGTATTTATTTTCTAATTTCAGTGCACCAAGTGCATGTGGAAAAATCCATATTTACTTGTAGATGGAATTGCTCAGAGTTGCATATGCAAACAGGTGACTTGCACATGCAGTTTTCTGATTTGTGTGAGTGCCATCATGAGGTCCTCTGTGCATGACAGGTGCATGCACATTTCTGCAAGAACACTTGTTGTAAAGGGGTTTGAAACTGTGGCCAGTTTGATAGTGCTCATATCTTATTTCTTCCTCTCTCAGAGATTCCAGAAGCTGTGTTGGGCAAATGCTTTCCTCTCACAAGGGTTCTCTCATATCTGGTGCTATCGGGTTGTATGCGGTCACCTCTTTTGTTCAGCATGCATGTGAGTCCTTATGCATGTGAGTCCTTATGCAGTTTTGACAGTCCTGAAAGCCCATCTTTTATATTTTCATCTCCGCTTGCCCACAAGGTAGGGTTGAGTGTCTCACTGCAAGCAGGGCCGGCTCCAGGCACCAGCCCACCAAGCTTGTGCTTGGGGCGGCACCTGGAGGGGGGCGGCCGGAGGCTTTTTTGCCTGGGGCGGCAAAAAAGCCAGAGCCGGCCCTGACTGCAAGGCTGGGGTATGGAAGAGATCAAGCTGTTTGAGACAATCTGGATTAGACTGAAATGACTGTGGTGGGTTAAGAGAAGCAACCGGAGGATCTGGCTAATGTTGAATTCTCCTACTTGTCTGAGGATGTTGAGCCATCATTTGTGACCAGAGGTCTCATCTGGGGGTGGGGGGGAGGAGTTGTTATTTTGATTCTCAACTGCTTTTAAACTATCTAATACCGGCAGTGACCAAGTTAGCATCTTTCGGTCTGCACCTGACCAGGAGGCTGAGACAGTGGCGGATTAATGATTTTGCCACCCCTAGGCCCTGAAATAATTGCCGCCCCGCCCGCCCCTGGCCCCACCCCAACTCCACCCTTTCCCCGCCCCCATTCCAACCCCTTCCCCAAAGTCCCCGCCCCAACTCCACCCTCTCCCTGTCCCTATTGGATCCCTTCCCCAAATCCCCACCCCAGCCCCGCCTCTTCCCCCAGCGCACCGTGTTTCCCTTCCTCCCTCCTCCCTCCCTGCCCCGCAAAACAGCTGTTTCGCGGCGCAAGCACTGGGAGGGAGGGGAGAGAAACAGGACGCAGCGGCGCGCTCGCGGAGGAGGCGGAGGCGAGCTGGAGTAGAGGGGGCAGGAAGGGGAGGGGAGCTTCTCCGTGGGTGCTCAAATTTGCTGCCCCTGCAAATTTGCCGCCCTAGGCCTAGGCTTTGTTGGCCTAGGCGATAATACGCCGCTGGGCAGAGACCTTTCCTCTCAGGTGCAAACCTTGGTACTGTGGTTTGCACAGCCTTTGTCATCTCTCACCTGGGCTAATGCAATGCACTTCAATCCATTCTGAGGCTGAAGCTAGTGAAGACGGCAGCAGCTTGCTTACCTGAAGTGCAATGTCTCACTGTGAGCACATGGACACCAGGCTGGATCTACACTGCATAAATTTACAAAAATATTTCCACTGTTGCTTTTCACCCATCATTGGTAGCCCCGGTGGGAGCTGAAGTGTAGACAAGGCCAGACTCATTCCCTTCCCACCCCCACTCCCGTTTTAGTTAAACCTGCTGAAAGCAAATCTAATCAACATAATGGAAAATATGGATCTGGCTGTGAAAGCTTTGTGGACTCCCACTGGTGCAGGTACAATGCTAGCACTGGTGGGAATGTTTTTATTAAGTTTCCCCAGTGTAGCTTGATTGGCTAATAATCTAGGATCTACATTGGCTACCTAATAGCTTCTGGATGGAGTTAAGCTGATGATTGTGACCTACAAAACCTTAATGGTTTTGGAACTTGCTGGACAGACTACTGCTCACAGTTGGGACCAGTGGATGCATTTGAGATGGAGCTCGCTTGGTATACAGGGCCCCATCCCTGCACTGAGATCCACGTGGGGAAACCTGTGCTTATGCAGAAGTCAGTGGAGTTCTCAGGTAGGATGGGATGTAAGAGGGCAGATCCAAAACAGTCTGAACTTGCTGATGTTCAGGGAGTGCTGCACAGCTCAGACTTATGAAAAGGCATTTGGGGAGAGCCTAGATGTGGGGTTTCCTTTGGGGATCCGAGGGGTTAGGAGTTTGGGACTGGCAGTATGTGTTCCCTGACTGGCTGCTGTTTGCTGAATGGGATTTGCTGCTTGTTATGGTTAGACACAATTTTTGCTGGCAGGTCAACTAGAGCTTGGGGTAGACATGTTTTTTCTGAGAACAATCAAATCTGTGTATGGCTGTACTTCTATATATAATAGAAGCAAAAAATGGAAAAGACCCAGGAGCTCCTCCCACACCTCCCTGCCAAAACCTGAGTTCTAAAGCATGCCAGCAATACATTGTGAAACATTGCTTATTTTCTCCACATGAAGAGTAGCAGCAAGTTGTTTGACCTAGTCTGGGGGAAACTGCTCCACAGTCTCGCTTCTGCCTGCTACCTTATAGCCCACTTCATTCTTTAATGAAAATAGGGAAGCATTTTGTAGCTGTGCCCAGTCCCACCTCGACTGTAATCACAAAGGAGAGAGAGACACACATAGACCTCTGATACAGACAGCGAAGTAATTTCAGGTTTTTGTGTTATTGTATAAGCCTTGCGTGTTTAGCATCTTCCTGAATGTGATTCACCCAGTGGGGGAGGGGAGGGAACTGCAAAGGCTGTATAGAGGAAGGGGAGGAAAAAACTTCCCGCAGATGTGGAATCTGAAAGAATCCAGAGACAATGTGTCTATTTTTAGCAAGAGTAAAAGTGCAAACAGTGATAGATGCCATGGGGCTGCTGTCACTAAAATTTGGCTATAAGCAACATATTCATATTTAAACACATCAGCTTTTCAAACTGAAACGAACAAACTCTTTCTGTTTGTTTGGTTATTTGCAGTGTGGAAGCTATCAGCTTCATTCCTCATCCCTTCAGATTGTCGGTGACACTGAAGCAGGATGATGGATTTCCCTTCTATTTAGTTTACCTGTAATGCCACAAAATGTTTTCATCTTATTCTATGTGGTAGGCTGTTACTGCACAACGGAAATGGGAGAGGTATTCTGCCCAAGTAAAAATAACAGCTAGTACGCAACATTACTTCTCCAGTAGGGAACAAGTGGCACAGCTAAATGCATACACACTGAAATATAACACTCAAATACTCATAAATAAAAATATATTAAATGGCAAAGTAAAGAGAGTATCAAGCAAGCTACTGAATTTAGTGTGAACCGGTACATGTAAAAAGATGAAATTCCTGCAATTTGGGCTGCTGATTACAAATCAAAATCATCCCTGGTGTAACTCCACAGACTTCATTGGAGATACACCCAAGGATGAATTTGGCCAATTATTGTATCTACGTGTCTCTCATATATATGTCTTGAAAAGGTCAGCAGCAGTGCACTGGCACACAGGGTCTTTTAAAGCTGTAGACTGGAAGCTCTGCTTCTAGCATCATTAGAAAATAATTGCTTGTGAATGTCTAGGGGGTTGAATCTGAATGCTAAGGGCTCTGAAAAAGAGGGCAGGAAAGTTTTAGACATTACTGAAATAGCTGCTACTAAAGTTATGCTACCACAAGTGACGAACGGGTCTGAATAAAGATGGGAGACAACCCTGAGGGACATGATTGCTGCGTATCACCTGAATTTGGTTCATTTCCTCTCCTTTGCCTGTTTTTTTCTCTTTGTTCTCTTTTTATTTTCTTGGCTGTACATAAGACAAACAGTCTCCTGAATCCAAAATTCACATAGAAACTGAAATTTA
This sequence comes from Terrapene triunguis, assembly GCF_002925995.2. Classification (NCBI taxonomy): domain Eukaryota; kingdom Metazoa; phylum Chordata; order Testudines; family Emydidae; genus Terrapene; species Terrapene triunguis. Next base: position 6,880,404 of record NW_020664393.1, on the reverse strand, counting down.
TTGATCTGAAATACCAGTGATCCATAGGTGGTGAGGATGTTCCCTGTGACATCTCAATCAATCAGCATTTATAGTTTTGTGAGTTTGATATTCCATTTTTCATTATTTTTGTTCTTTGTCATTTTGGGTTCTTTTCCTCCCCACTACTTTACTTCCTACATCTCTCCTCTGGTTCTGTATTTGTCTTCCCCCAGCCCTCCCACACCCCCGATTATCTCCCCTCCTTTCTTTCAGTTTAACTCCTCCTCCTCCTTTCTCCCAGGTCCATGTGTAGATGCCATTATATATGCTCTGAGCCTTCCAGCCCTTTCTCTCTTTGTTTTTAAGTTTCCTTGACTCTTTTGCTCCTTCACTTGTTAGCTGTTTATTAATTATTATTATTTATTATTATTAACTATATTGCTTTAGCTAGGTGTTACAAAAGCTCTGGGTAAAATGTATAACTCCTGCTGAAGATGGTCTTGATCCATCTTACGAAGCAGGCTTCCCTGCCTCCATGTACAGGTCATTCCACCCATATAGCCAAAATGATAGGCCTTGTGTGGCCTGGGACTCTGAACCTATAACCCAACTTTCTAATGAAGAGGAAGGATGGGCTTGTGGTTGAGTCACTGGATTGAGATTAATGAGTCTGAGTTCAAGTCCAAGTCCTACTACAGACATCCTGTGTGACCCCAGGCAAGTCACTTAATCTCCCTGTGCCTCAGTTCCCCATCTGTAAAATGGAGATAACAGTACCATCTCTACCTCAAATGAGTATTGTGATAATAAATTCCTCATGCCTTGATTTTCTCTGGCCTTGCCCCTTTTGTAGTGATTTACATGGTTGCAAGTATGTATATCAAATGATACCAAAGCAGAGTGGCAGTCTTTTGGCACAGGGCTTTTGCACCAATTGGCTGAGCACATGGTGCTAACTCTTCTTGTCTCCACTTTGCTGTATAACATTAAGATGGTTGTACAAGATGCAGTGCAGCAAAGAATCAGATTTATTAAAGTGTGTGTGGTGCTCTTATACTGTTACAGGAGTGTTCTACATAAATAGTTATGAGATAAGGTGCCAGTAGATGGCACTCAAGAATATATAGCATAGTTCCCGAGTTTTATAGGATCAGTAAAACTTGTGCACTGCAAATGGCTTCTTCTAGCTGCTCATTACATGCAGCCCTTAACAGACAATGGTGATGGGGCCTTGGAAGTACTTAAATACGTAATGAGGCAGTCCAATTACTCCAGTTGGTAATTTATCTCTATTTTTCTCTCTTTCCCCCTCCCCCTTTTGGAACAGTCACAAAGAAATAAAAGAAAGAGGTAAAATTGACCTTTAAGGCTCTTATTGTTGCTAAGTAATGCTAATAGTTCTTTGCTGTTCTGAGATACATACTTCAGAGTGCTAATGTCATTTAATTATTGTAATGCTTCAAATGAAGGTGCCCACACACAAATTTAATTTAGATTTAATTATTATATTCTAAATGTCAGTTAAGTACAAAAACATATTTACCAAGGTTTACCATCCTATTTACTGAGTTTTACCTAGTGTACTTCAAATGGAGCATTCCCTGAGTCAGGAGTGCAGATCAGTCCTTCATAAATAAATGCTTCAGAAATCTAGAATGTCACTAGCAAACAGCAATTGACATGACATTTATTTTCAAAATACATTTGGGAATTTTGGTTAGAAATACAAGGAAAATATCAGTTGTGATAGGGAATCGACTAAACTGTACAGTATTGCACAAAACTATCAAGTTTTCTTAAACTGGTTTTCTAGTGCCCAAAGTAGGCATTCAAATAGACAACACTCTTCTAAACTTAATTGCCAGTAAGTCTTTGACTGCCCTATTTCTATATTTGTATACATTATACATGTATATATCTACAAATGTATAATGTATACAATAAATATCTCTTTGTAAGTGGGGAAAACCTACAAATTAAAATAAAAACTATGTCAAGAAAATTTCAGTGAGGTTAAATGTGCTGGCAAACTGAACTATGGAGGTCTGAATGTTTGGGTAACAGTAGCTAAAGGGCACACCTCTCTTCCTATCACAGAATTGTTGTTTTGCTTAGGTTTTAGGTAGGAATCCCCTAGTTTTTTTTCCAAATTCTAGTCAGTCAGTTCTGCATTCAAGTCTGAGAAATACAGTATCAGGGGAATATCCTATTGGATCATGCAGCTTGAGAACATCTAGAATGTTCTTCCGCTTTCCCAAACTGTAAACAGTCCATCACAGAATGCCGTACACTACTTTAGCACCATGAAATAAGCTCTTTATCCCAAGGTATTTCAAGATTAATTTCTAGGACATTTGCTTAATTTGCATAAGCCATCCAGCACACAGAAGATGTCTCCACAATAAAGCAATATGCCCAAATCTGGATTTACGTGAAAACGTGAAGGGGGGGGGGAACATACTTAGGAAGCTGTCAGTGGATGTAGCCGCCATAAGGATATCCTGATAGAAAATCACAGAATCCTGTCTCTCTTTCTACTGTGTATATAGCTCCTATATAATTTACCACTTTGAATCATACAACTCTTTTTATTAAGGTGGGTTTTCATCCTTAAAGCAGCCTTAAAATGTGAATACTTTGCACTGTTAGCTTTGTCCAAAAAGGAAATAAACTCCTAAAACTGAATCTGAGTAGAAGGATGTACTTTTGGCTATCTCTGCAAGGAGCCTAATATATACACCATTCTGATTATTACCTTGACTCCAGAAACAGTAGGGCCTATAATCCTTGAAACAGCTGACATCTAAAGTGTTAGTTCTTCCTGTGCTTTGATTTAGTCAGTCCTTGATCTCTATGCCTGGCATAGAATTCTGTATTCCACTGAAATCTGACCTCATGCTCTCTCCTTGTGCAGCAATGTTTGCCTTCTAGTGTTTGGAGATGTTTAGTTTCTATCCTCAGGACTCTGAATTAGAGCTGTACGGGTCAATAGAGCAAATGGGAAAGTTGTCATTGTTAGAGCTGAAGTTTATCCTCTGATTTGTGTGTTGTTTCTTTTAGTAATAATAATAGGAAAATTATAAGAAGTTTTAAGTGCTGCTCTATCCTGAAATGTGACTCTAAAATTGACATCATGATTCCTTACTGACCATTTTTCCGTGGTTTCCAACACAAACTTACTTCATCTCAGATCAAAGATGTTTTTCTTCCTCTAACTGCAAAGTCAGCCAGTGATCTGAAAGTCAAGCTGGTTTCTAACCCACCCTCCCCTAATATGTCATCACCAGGACTAAGGCTTCCACAGGCCAAATTAAGTCCTCAGTTACACCTATGCAACCCATTAGACTTCAATATACCTGCATAGATGTAACTGAGAGCTTGATTTGAAGACAGTGGTGCTGTATGGGTGTAACTGAGACTACAGTTCGGCCAGCAGAATTTCTAGAAGTAGTAATGGGATGTGAGAAGGAAAGAACTCAGGTTGACTTTCATACTGAATTGACGGGGCTGCCAGCTAGAAGAGTGTGCCTGTATGTGTACGTGTATCTTTTTATATGGTAAATAGAGCTAATTTGAGCTGGAAATCACATGTACAATAAATATGTAACCTTAATGCCATTCTCATAGCATCACTTTTCAAAGCACAATAGCACTTTAAGGGGACTGTTTTAGCATTTTATAGTTTAGGAAGTTTTATGAATAAGAAATTGCAGTTGCATGTTTTGCTTTTAAACATGTGGAATTCAACAGGAGTTTAGTTGAAACTCAGTTCCAGATGAAACTGGAAGTACAGGTAAATAAATAATGTACCCATAGGAGAAGAACTACTCTAAATGGAAATACTGTAGAACCTCAGAGGTATGAACACCAGAGTTATGAAAAAAAAACCCAACACAGTCCAGTACTGTGTTAAATGTAAAGTACTAAAAAAATAAAGGGAAAGCAGCATTTTTCTTCTGCATCGTAAAGGTTCAAAGCTGTATTAAGTCAATGTTCAGTTGTAAACTTTTGAAAGAACGCCATAATGTTTTGTTCTGAGTTACCAACATTTCAGAGTTACGAACAACCTCCATTCCCGAGGTGTTTATAACTGTGAGGTTCTACTGTATTTCTGTGCCATTCAGATTGGCTGGCTCACTGTCTTTCAAAATGTAATGAACTGAATCAGGAAACAACAAGCTGAGTGGAAGTAGTAACATTAGACTGAAAATAATGCGAAGAACAAGATCTGTCCCTGGGGTTTTTCATTTACTTTAATTTTTATCATTATTTGCAGTTCTAAGATTTTAGAAGCACAATTTTTCTTTTGGGATTTACAGCTTATTTTATTGTTTTGCTTAATGACTCTTGATTAATATGATAGAAAATTACTTACACATGTGTCTGTGATCTACAGCATCTAGCTGAACTATAATTTGAATGATTCAATATAGTCAAGCTTCTGTTAGTGTATATGACAAAAAAATTCTTACTGCCATCAGACAAGAAAAGCTCCCTCTCTCAACTTGATTCAAGTTTGTTATGTGTATAGCTCCATGAAGTTCAATAGATGTAAATACAGATTAATTATTTAAAAAGTAATAGGAAGAAATGAGCTTCCAAACATGTAGCGTTTAATTATTTAAAACCTATAATGGAATTTCAACCCTAACTCATCCCTCAGATCTCTCGTGGTGCTTGGACAAATGCCTGAGCTTAACTAGCATGCCCTCCCCACCCCCCCCAACCATCTCCCATCTAGATGTGAAGTACAGTCAATACCCTCAATCATGTTCCCTGGTAAACATGCTTTCCTTAAATGACTTTTCCTTTTCCACATTAGTTATTATATTGCATCCTCTAATTACTGATTTCATGAGTTATATGTTATGTAACAAGGCGTCCAGGGCCGGCTCCAGGCACCAGCTTGTCAAGCAGGTGCTTGGGGCGGCCGCTCCGGAGAGGGGCGGCATGCCCAGGTATTCGGCGGCAATTCGGCGGACGGTCCCTCACTCCGCCTGGGAGCGAAGGACCTCCCGCCGAATTGCCGCCGCAGATCGCGATTGCGGCTTTTTGTTTGTTTGTTTTTGGCTGCTTGGGGTGGCCAAAACCCTGGAGCCGGCTCTGAAGGCGTCTGTGTGTGTACACACGCATTGTGGTCCAAATCCTGCCGACTATACTCAGGTGAAACTCCCACTGACTGTTCAGTCACACAGACGGAATGAGGGACAATAATAATATTTTGTACTGTTTATATAGTGGTTTGAGGCAGCAACTGAACTTGAGGCCTGACTGTGCTGGCCTTGCACATACACATAGTAAAAGCCAGTCCCTGCTTCAAAGAGCTTGCAACCTGAATAGTTGAGAAAAGAAAAAGGAATTATTATTCACATTTTACAGATGGGAAACTGAGGCAGAGAGTGAGATTGAGTAATTTGCCCAAAGTCACACAAGAATTCTGTTGTAGAGTGGGGAATTTAACCTAGATCTACTGAATCCCACATCCATGCTTTCACTACAGAATCATCCTTTCTTGTCTTTCTGTGAATTACTGAATAATCACTTGACCCTGATTTGACTTCTTCAGTCAGTAAAATATTTTGTCGCTCTTTAGTTGTATGGGACAAATATCTGCTTAGAAGTCTTTGTATATAATAACTATTGGTCTTTGACTCACTGACCAGATACTCCACTAGTTTAAATCAGCATAGCTCCATTAAAGTTCTACCCTGTGGAAAACACAGTTACAAAATAAAACATCAGTCTTGCAGTCAGAACTTTGAAGGGAGACCGTTGCATCTCTGTGGAGTTTTATTGACTTCAAGGGAACTCCACAAGGGTCAGCCTGAGTGGATCCAGTTGCAGGATCAGGGCTTAAATGTGTTATTTTGTTCCTTACTGAAGTGAAGCTTCCACAGTAACTACTTCAGTGCTTAAGTTTTAAGAGGAAGTTATCAACGTGAACTTGTAAAGACAACAGTGTTTTGCCATGATGTATTGACATGGTAAAATCTATGGCGTTATCGTGCAGGTAATCCATACCGACAAGAAATGTGTGCCGTGTATGGTAACATAATGCACAACCAAGGGTTTTTTTGTGGCTGTGTTCTTTGCCAAACTGCATGTCTGACTGCCTTGTAGTATAATATGCCCTGCTTGGTCAGAAATGGATACTTTCAGCCAAATTCTGCTCTTAGTTACATTAGTGTAAATCTGGAGTAACTCCGTTGACCTCAGTAGTCATTCCTGATTTACCCTGGTATAAACCAGAGTAGATCTTGGCCCTTTATGTGATATTATGTAAACAGCAGTATGTCTAGTACAACCCAGTGATTATAACTTTCTTAAAACAGTGGGATAAATAAATAACAAGTTTCTGAAAAAGAAATACTTCTCTGTATTTTAGTCTGAATAGAAAGGCCTAGAGAGATTTTGAATCATAAGTTCCCTGTCCACACCTGCATGGGAAATGGGTGGATAAATTACCAAAGAGAAATACATATTTCTCCATTACCTGAAATTAATTGAGAACTGAGGACTTAATTACAAAGACAGCAAATGTTTGAGCTCAGAGGAAGGTTTGCTATTGGCACTGGGTGGGGCAGGGCATTAATAGACTAATCTGTCCACTCTGCAACCTGCCAGTTAGGTCACAAATAAATCTAGTCCCTGTTGACATTTGTCACCATGACACACAATACATGGCACAATGTTTATTCTGCTCAGAGGAAGCCCAGACTACTAAGAGGGGTATTGCCAAAAAGAGTAGAGGTTCATTAGCAAAGGTTTGTAAGGAAGCACAAACACTTACCTACAATATGGTTGGCTCTACTGTGCTCTTAGTCCTTCACCTTCATAATCTCTCATTTCATACATTCAGTACATTTATTGAAAAGGGGAATTTTTTTAGTGATCGGTTTAGTTAGGAACCATACCAGTCATGCTAGGGAACGTCGGAAATCCTCCCTACCGCAGAGAACTTCACGGAGGTTTGGTTTCTTTTTCTTTTTTCCTTGTTCTCTTCTACTTCCCTTTCTAATTTGAGAGTATGCAGGTTGGGCAGAAGATGTATACTCTGCCCTGGTATTTACCTTCTTTCCCCTCCCCATATCTATGGCCAGAGCAGCCGCTGGCCCCCCTGGGGCTCTCCCACCCCTGCCGGCGGGCCCCCCGGGTGCTCCTGGCGGCAACGGGTGCGATGGGCCCCGGGGCATTCCCCCTCCCTGCAGTAGGTTTTGCAGGCCCCCCAAGGCTCTTCTCCCTCAGCGGGCCCCGGGGTTTCCCCCCAGCAGTCCTCCCTAAGATTCAATCGAGTATTTATGGTATATGTCATGGACAGGTCACGGGGCCTGTGATTTTTTTTTTTCTTCCTGTGACTTGTCCAGGAATTTTACTAAAAATAACCATGATTAAATTTTAGCCTTAATTATGAATTGTTCACTTGGAAAAGAGTCCAAACATGAGGATAGTCCATTTATAGACTAGGTCTGTCTCAAATGCTGATTTTATGCTAAGAGACTGGGAAGGGGCTAGAGGGACTCTATACAATCGCCATATTTGGGGTCGGGAAGTAATTTTCTACTGGGTCAGATTGGTAGAGACCCTGGGTTTTTTCACCTTCCTCTGCAGCATGGAGCATGGGTCACTTGCAGGTTTAAATTAGTGTAAATGGTGAATTCTCTGTAGCTTGACATCTTTAAACCATGATTTGAGGACTTCAGTAACTCAGCCAGAGGTTATGGATCTATTACAGGGATGGGTGGGTGAGGTTCTTAAAGTCTATGAGTCTATACATACAGCTCTGGTTGTGATGGTAGTCAGTCTGGATTGGGGCCTAGAGGCAAGAGAAACTGGAGAGATCCAGAATGCTTCCTCTGGGCTGGTCAAAGCCATTTTTCTGCTTTACATCCTTTCATACACATATGCAGCCTCAAAATATTGGACACAAGTGTATTATTTCCCACTTTTCACCCCATCATGCAAGGCACTGTGACAATTCTGAGGCCTGATCCAAAACCCGTTCAAACCAGTGGAAGCCTTTCCATTGATTTGAATGGGCTTTGGATTAGGTCCCTGTTGTTCAAAATTAAAGAGGGCCTTGGAGCACAGGCTTTCTATTTATGCTTTGTAGCTGGTGCTAAGGCAACATGGAGATGGGCACCATTGTAAGAACCTAGTTCAATAGTTCTCAAAATGTATATACTCCTGATGGTCCAATTTTGGAAAGAGCTGAATTACTCTATTAGCAGGTTGAAAAATAGCAAAGCTTGGTCATGAAAAATGTCAACAACTTTCAACCAGCTTTACTAAAAATACATTAAATAACTTCCCAGTATTTATCTTCCACAAATGCAACTGCTATATTCCCCCCAGAGTTGTTATATGCTTGGAATGGGAGGGGACATGGTCTGTGCTGGTGTGAAGGTGAGGTAGACCACGAGACTCTCTTGAGTTGTGGTCCACACTATGAAAATGTTGTCTGTTTGTACCATGCCTAGCCCTGGCCTCCAGGCACTACTGCAATACAAATATTAAGTAATACTAATAAGGTTTGAAGATCCCCGACTTAAATAGATACACCTCTACCCCGATATAACACGACCAGATATAACACGAATTCGGATATAACGCGGTACAGCAGTGCTCCAGGGGGGCGGGGCTGTGTGCTCCGGCCGATCAAAGCAAGTTCGATATAACGCGGTTTCACCTATAACGCGGTAAGATGTTTTGGCTCCCGAGGACAGCGTTATATTGGGGTAGAGGTGTCGATGGAATTACAATTAACAGCACCCAGAGTCTGCTGTCCACAAGCCTCTCACTTGCACTGGGATAAATCAGAAGTAATTACCCTGAAGTCAATGAGAATTACACCAGTATAAACCTGGTGCAAGTGATGGGAGAATTAGGCCCAGAATTCTTCATTACTGATAAATCACAAAGATTTATCAAGGTCTCGACTTACATTTCCATTTACTATTCTATGGACCTACAATATTTCAAACTTAGATTACAGTGTTATTCACCACACTCAGTAAATAGTACATTTAAGTTTGACTGATTTAATGGGTGTTCATTGGTGATTTTGGCTCAGACAAAGTGGTATTAGCCTGAAGCAAAGCCTAAGGCTAAAAGCATCATGTGAGAGCAAAAAACATTAACCTGCCCCTCAAACCACCTCATTATTACATTTATATTCCTGTCAACCATCTCATGGGATATTGGAAACATACTGGAGAAGGGATTGTTATTTTTATATTCACTTGGAAATAAAAAAGAAAATATTAGAGAAAATACATAGAAGAAAAAGATATTACAAGATATAAATTCTAGACAGATGAGCCACATGGGGTTTTTTCCATCTCAAAATGTTATATTGCTGTAGGACTAGAGTAAAAGTTTATACTGAAAGGAGGGAGAACATGTTTATTCAGGTGCTGACTAAAGGAGTAAATTAATTACAGAATAAAAATCTTTTATCAGCTTTCTAATATTATCTAAAAATTTGACAGTACAAAACTGTTAGGTTTTAGTGTTTGTCCTATGGTGAGATCTCAGCCATTCATTAAATAATTTGGAGTTAGTAAGTTGGCTGCTTCCCCTTTTACCTTTCAATTTCCCCATTTTTAGCAATGTTCCCAGTTCTCAAAATGATCTAATACATTTTCAACACTAATTACTCTTAGGGTGAAAGTCACTTCCCCTTCCTGATTACTGGGGCTTGGTGCAGAGAATTCTGCAAGGAATAGCAAATATAGAATCCATTCCCTCAACCCGGTGGTCAACTCTGGGGCTGCAATACAGACCTTCTGCAGCTGATATTCAATCCTGTTATCTGGAATAGCAGCTGCTAAGTCGTCATGCCTCTTCTGTAGGAGTTTGGGGCTGCTGGAGCCATATAAGTGCAGATCAATTGCCTCCCCCGTGGATGGCCCCAACAGCTGCTCCAAACCAGGGCTGATATGGAGCCCCACATTTTCAGTGCCCAGGGAATGAAGAAGTACCCTTGCACAGCCATCCACCCATGCTGACTCCTATAGAAGAGCAGCAGAGACATATGTGGTTAGAGGGCCTTGCATGGACATCTCTGTGAACTTCATCCTGTATAAAGAAACGAGTTTCCACTCTTTCTGGGGATTTTTCTTAGCGTGCCTTTCCACTCCTGCACCAGAGCAGTTGAAGGCATTGCACATGGCGGAGGAGTGCTTTATAGACTCCAGAAATGTTTTTCCAGCTGTTACTTTGTGACCTTCTTTCATTTTATTTCATGAGTATTCAAAGTCGACAATTTTTGTCATGTTCTCAAGGTGCTTAAAATGTTCCTCACTTTTGATATTTTGAAAGGCTGCAGTAGCAGCAGTTTGAGGCAGAAGTTCATGCTGTTTTCATGAGGAAACAATGGTCTCCTTGTGGTGCGAATGGCTTACAGATCAGAAAGGAAAATCACCAGTTTTAGGAAGCTGTTACAGTAGTTCAGAAACACAGAGAGCTACACCTATGTAATTTAACTGTTGTTTCTAGTCCCTTAGTTTTTCCCTGCTAAATTTCATGATGGTGAGTATGAATGTTTTGATAAAGGAAACTTTAATAACACACAGAATGAAAGGTCTTGACCCTGGTTTCGTTGAAGTCAATGGCAAAACTGTAGTTGACCCACATGAATTAAGTTGAAGGCTGGAGGGTAAAATTTTCAGAAGTGCCTGAATGATGGAGGAGCCTCAGTCTCATTAACTTTCAGTGGGATTTACACTCCTAAGTCATTTAGGTGCTTTTGAAAAATCTACCCTTGATCTAGTTCCTTGTGGGCTAGTGTCTGAATCACAAAAACTGCTAATCAGAGTGAACCCCCTTTTTAGCAGCTCTGACTCTCCCTCACCCTCTAGTCTCTTTATGCCATATGTCTTTCTAGCCTCTCATCTTACAAACACATCAGATCCGACAATGGAATGGTCATTTCTTTAGGGTGTTTCCAAAATAAGTTTTAAAGTGAGCGTGTAAGTGGCTGGATGGATAGGCTGGAAGTTCTGTTTCTCAGAGGGGGAAATTCTACCCAGTCCCTGCAAGGATGCCAGTACAGGGGCTCTGAACTCCTCTGTGCTGTAGAACTGCACTCTGCATGATTTGCCTATAACCTGCCCCTCAGGGGATAGGGCAGGGCCATGGATTCACAAGTAAGAAATAAGTCCCATTGGCCAAGTCTCCTTGGGGAAAGAAGTACAATAGACATAGGGGCTACTACAGGAGAAGCTACGGAGTGGCTCCTCTGTTCATCCACGGCCCAGAGGGAGGATTCCTTCCCCTCAAATCCTGGGGAACCAACCAGCACGGAGACCAGTTACTTGGGCTGAATCCTGTGATGTGCATTTTGGTCCACAGTGCAGTTTCAAGGATTAGCATCTAAGGGGCAAAGAAGAGTGATGTAAATTGTATGCACTCTGCCAAGCTAGCCTGAGAGTAGCACTTGTACAACTGTCTTAGACTCTTCCAGGAGACAGACGTTCAAAATCATTCCAGCATTTGATCACTCTGCCTGCCAAGTTGTCCTGTTGACAGTATTTAACCGCCCCCTTCTTCCCCCAGCCTCCCCCGAGCTACCTTTACATCTTCAGCAAGTTATTATTTTATTCTTTTTAGGATATTTTCTCTTCTAGAAGTATATCAGCCTCACATGAAAGAGTAAGGTTTAAATGCCATTACTAATTGCTTTCTATAATATTTTAGTTAGGAAGATTTCTGGTGCTTTCTTCTTGGTGAATGCCACTACACACTACATTCATTTTCCCTGAAATCTTGCTTTCCAAATACTGTGAGCTTCACCGGTGGTTTCAGATCCAAAGTTCTTACTTCAGTTTCAAAGCCTCAGACTGGAGTTGGAAAAAAACAGAGCTCAGCTGTTTATATACAAAATCAGATGTGCAGCCATTCTGATGAAATAAGAACCAACCTAGATTTCCACTGGGTATTCACATAGCTTACATTCATTGCTTTTGACTGGAAACATTAAAAGAGCCCCCCTCCTCCAAATAAAGAAACACAAGGGCTTTGAATAGAGTATGTTTTAAATACCACAAATGACAAGTGCAGTCATTCAAAAATGAAATCAATTTATCATTAGCCATTAATTGCCAAATAGCTCTATTCTCTCCTTATGCTTCATGTAGCATAGACTTTTGCCTAATTAGAATGAAAAATGGAGACAGAGTGGGTCTCACATTTAAATGACCCAGTATTTCCCTCTCAGAAAACTGTGGTAAAGATTTGAAGAGAAGAGAGTGAGGAGAGTCACATCACCAACAGGACATGGGAGTCGTATAAAATGAGGAGAAAGAAAAAAAAATCAGTCCTCATATTCTTCCTCTTTAAAATGTATGTCTTTATAGTATAGAATGTAGTATCTAGACTTTAAAATTGTCACAGGACAGTTTTAAAATACAGGCCACTGCAATGCTCTATCTTGTAAACTGTTTCATGCAAAGTTATAAATAATGTAATAACATGTTTACATTCACACCTAATATGATTTCAAACTGTATTATAACCACATTCCTAAAGTGTGCTAGAACCTGCTTTAGAATTCTTTTATAGCAGTATTGCAGCTGAAATGGTTATTTAAAAAATATCCCTAGCCTCATTGGACAGGGAAACCCTGCTACAATCTCTCTTGCAATCACCATGTTGGAAAATGGTGATCAAGTATGGAGAACTGTGCTGAAGCACTGCTTTAGAATATGCCTGTTGCCAGAATTGTTCAACTCATAGTATTGACAGGACTTCAGGCCATATCTCACTTTAATTACAGCTGAGTCAGAGGGCTTGGTTACACTCATGTTGAAACCAGGTTCTGTGAATTGGTAGTAATTGTAATGTACACAGGGCCTTAGTTACACAATGGGAGTTCTTGGGTTACATACCAACATTGAGAAGATATGCCACACATTCAGATTCTTATAATAAAAGTAATTCATGTCACTGAATAGACAGCAGTAGGAAAATAGCTGAAATAACATTACAGCAGGCAAATACTTTTAAAAACTTTAGTTATATACCTGTGCACAAATACGTGTAACCACTTCATTATATTAAAGAGACATTATGGATTAGATTGTCAGTGGGCATAAATCAGCGTAGCTCCACTGAAGCTATGCCGGTTCACACCAGCTTAGTGGCCTCGGTGTGGTTCCTAGTGAAGGCATACAGACGCACACACACTCTACCATAATTGCCACCCTTCTTTGTTAGCCTCAGCCGAGAAGCCAAAAGCTGGCGGGGTACAGAGTCTGAACGGCCCTCTCTCCCCTAGAGTTGCTCCCTTTAGCTGAGGTTTGAGACATATCGGCAAGGTATGGAAAGGAAGCCTTGAGCTGCCACTGGCTAGGCTGTACCTATCCTATCAATGACTAGGAGACCTAAATGTCCAGGGTTGTCAGTCTAGCACCTTTCATAATAACTAAATTCACTGAGAAAGAATAAAACATCATAAAATAAACAGAAATCTATGAATTACATGTCAGCTGTATGGAAAAATCCTGATTTTTTTTATTATTCCCTCCATTTTATTTGCTGTTGTCTCTGGGCTGAGTATGTTCACCCCATCTTCCCCTCCTCTGCATCACTCCAACCCAGCTCACCTGTTCAGACACCTTCACAAGCTCCAGTCCCTCAGCAGTACGGGGCAAACTATACAAACAGCAACTGACAAATATTTCAGTGCCCTAGTTTGTACTGCTCAATACTCATTTTTCATCGGAATCAGAAAACACTGAAAGGAAATTCTAGTGTGCTGGAGTGATCTTTCTGTCAGTCAAACTGCTGCATGTTTGTTTACGAACAGTTCAATGGCATCTTTCCAGTTTGACTCGAGGCTTTCCTACCACAAATGCAGCTTTAAACTGGAATCCTCTAGTGAGGTGCCTAGGGTCATGGATGAAGTGCCAGCACAAAATTCAGAGTTATTATTATTTGCATTGTGATACTGTCTGATAGAGCGTGATCAGGGCATTGGGCTCCTGTTGTGCTAGCTGCTTATGTGTGTACACACACACATAATGAAGAGATTCTTACTCCTGAGGACATTCTGCGCCAAAAAAATAAAAATTCTGCACCAAAAAATTAAACATTCTGCACACTATATTTTAAAATTCTGCAAGTTTTATTTGTCAGCAGGACAGTGGGGATCACAGGCCACTGGCTGCATGAAGGTGGGAGCTCACCCCTCAGCCTCCCTACCTCTCACCTCGGGGACACAGACTCAGTGGTGAGGCTGCACCCGACCCTGACACAGCACAAGGCCAGGGCCTGCCCCCAAAACACTGTGGGGTCCTGCTCCTCTGCACCAGGTGCACCAGGTATGGGGCAGGTAGGCTCAGGTGTGGAGGGGCTAAGTGTGGGGGGATCCAGGTGTAGGGTGAGAGGATTCTATGTGGGATAGTCTGAGTGCAGTGGGTGTCTAGGTGTGGGGGGATCTGAATGCACAGCAGGGGCAATTGGACTCTGTTGGGGCTTCCAGGTGAAAGTGGTTGGGGCTCAGCGGAGGGGTCTGAGTGTGGGGGTCTCAGCAGGGGGGGTCTGAGTGCTGGGAAAGTGGGGCTTGGTGGGGTGGCGGTCTGGGTGCAGCTAATTGTGGGTCAGCGGTGTGGGGGGTCTGCATGTAGCGGCTCACGGTGGTGCAGGGGGTGGGGCATCAGGGTGGGGGTTTGAGTGCAGGGAGCTCAGTGGGGGGTAGTCTGGGTGCAGGGGTGGGGGTCCGGAGGCAGGGGGTCTGAGTGCATGGGGTCTCCAGATGCAGGGGTTGAGGTTCAGTGGGGTGGGGTTCAGGTATGGAGGACTAGGGGGGTTCTGGGTGTATGGGGTGAGGCTTGGCAGGGGTGTATGGGTATTGGAGGTCCAGAAGCACAGGGGTTGGGTGGATGGGTGAGCAGCTCTCCTTTCAGTGACTCCTCCCCCCGCAGCTGAGGAGTGATGGGGGCAGGAAGCAGGGGAGGATGCTGAGCTTCCTGTAGCTGGGGGAGGTTTCTGGGGGTGGGTCTGGCACAGCCCCAGCCACTCCTTGCAGGGGAAGAGGAAGTCCCGTCTTCTCCTGCCTCCAGCCCAGACAGGACTAGCAGCTGATCCCAGCTCATGGTAGGAGCCACTGCCTGGGGTGTCCCCTGCCCTTTGGTGATTTATCTCTCCGCCAGCTGCTTTGGGTGCCTGAAAGATGTACCCGCACAGCTAGGGAGTGGTGCTCTTGCAGCTTGTGACTGCTCTTGCAGCTTCCCTTTGCTTCCCTATCAGAAAGTCATTTTTCTGTGGGGAAGCAAAGAAATCTGCAGGGGTCATGAATTCTGCACATGCATAGTGGTACAGAATTCCTCCAGGAGTAGGAGATGGCCCCTGGTGCAAAGAGTGTATAATCTAAGGAGTGGGTCATGCAAGTGGATCTGCCTGGGTGCAGGCACATGCAGCCTCCAGCACCACGTGTCTTATCTGTGGTACCATAACTCACCAAGAAGAAGTTACTTCCCTGTTAGACTTTCCTTCTATGGCAGTCAGGCTCATGGGAATAACTTTGGTGAATGTCTCCCTGATACATCAAAATGGGCCTCGGCTCTGTCAGCTGGGGAAGAATTTTAAAGGAGCTAGGGCCAAGAGATATTATCTTGGCTGGCAGCTCCATAGCAGAACTCAGCCAGGGAGAAAAAAAGGGGCCCATTATAGCAAAGGCTTTAGCCATTTTACTCCTCCAAAACCCAGTGGTGTTGGGGAGTAGGAGAGCCCTCACTTTGATCGATGACGACCTCTGCAACAGCAGTGGGACCTCCTAACACTCTTCTCTGGTTGGAGGTTGGAGACCCTTCACTGCTGATTATGGTGAGCAACTGAGACACCTCTCACATGCAAAATAGGCTTCACCCCACAGGCCCACATGCTTCTCCTTTTGAGCTGTGCATGGCACTTTCTTTGCAATTGCTCCATAACTCCTGAGCAAGTAGGGCTGCTTTTTGTCCATCAGAGAGGCTAATTTGTCTCCTCAAAAGCCTGCTGTGAAGGCACCATACAGAGCCCAGAGGGCCACTGGCCTTCTGTACTTTCTGGCATGCTGTACCTAACTTTTGTGGCAAGATTCCCCAATTTCTCAGCACAATTGGTTCTGCAGTATACTTGCTATTCTGTGCATAGGAAAATATTTGAAAAACAAGGAGGTGTATTGAATTATATGCAACAGTCCTGATTGTGACTCATTTGAATATTTACTAGACACTTCTATATGTGAACAGTTCTCTGTGCATTTCAAGCCACCTACTACTTTCTAGTTTGCTGCAGGATCCAGTGTTGGCAGAATGCAAAAATTGGGGGTCTGGTTGAAAAACGTACAACCAGCCTCCCTTTTGGTTGCTGGGAAGGTGTGCGTGAGAGGATGGTGGCCTTTCTGGCTACTGTGAAAGGGTGAGGGAGGCCTCTGCCTCCTCTCTTTGTATGTTCTGGGAGAGTTGAGGGTAGCTTTGTGTGGGGAGGTAGAGGGAAGGAGCTGGGGCCCTGATTTGGGTTAAAGGAAAGGCAACCATGTGTGGGAATGGGAGGGCAAGGTACTGGGCCAAGTGGGGTTTAGAAAATCTGTAGGGTACATATAACTGGAGCAGTGTTGGCAAGTTAGGCTTCCAGGATGATTACTTAATAACTTAATGAGAGGGGGAAAACTGGCCTGTAGAATTCAGGATTTGTTCTTCCTGTCAGAAGCCCAGCTGCTTGGGTAGTTACTTCTCATAGTTCAGACAATCTTATGCAGTGTGGGGCATGTTCAAAGGAAACAGCTAGAATCTTCCTGTGAGTGGAAGGAAAAGGCAGACAAGGGGCATAACATGGTGCCTGACCAGAATGAAATTATCAGGCACCAACACAGGATTTGTGTGACTGGGTGGAGATGCTAGAGCAGAGGTGGGCAAACTACTGTCCGTGGGCCACATTTGGCCCGTGAGACCCTGCTGCCCGGCCCCTGAGCTCCTGGCCCGGGAGGCTAGCCCCCAGACCCTCCCCTGCTGTTCCCCCTCCCCCGCAGCCTCAGCTCACTGCGCCACCGGCGCAATGCTCTGGGCGGCAGCTCAGCTGCAAAGCCCGGGCCTGGCCCAGTGCTCTGTGCTGCACCGTGGCATGGCTGGTTCCAGCCGGGCGGTACGGCTGCCTGTCCTGGTGCTCTGGGCTGTAGCGCCGCTGGCCGCCGGTGCACCAGGCAGTGCAGTAAGGGGGCAGCGAGCAGGGGGGGTTGTATAGAGGGCAGGGGAGTTTGGGGTGGTGGTCAGGGGGCGGGGGTGTGGATAGGGGGTCGGGCGGTCAGAGGGCGGGGAACAGGGGGGTTGAATGGGGGCAGGGGATCCAGGGGGCAGTCAGGAAGGAGAGGGGGGTTGGATGGGGCGGCGGGGGGGGCAGTCAGGGGCAGGAGTTCCAGGGGCAGTCAGGGGACAGGGAGCAGGGGTAGTTGGATGGGGCAGGGGTCCGGGGGGGGGTGCAGTCAGGAATGAGAGGAGGGGTTAGATGGGGTGGCAGGGGGGTGGATGGGGCAGGAGTCCCGGGGGGGGCGCCAGGGGGTGAGAAGCAAGAGGGGTCAGATAGGGGGCAGGGGCCGGGCCACGCCTGACTGTTTGGGGAGGCACAGCCTCCCCTAACCAGCCCTCCATACAATTTTGGAAACCCGATGTGTCCCTCAGGCCAAAAAGTTTGCCTGCCCCTGTGCTAGAGGCACCTTATCCAGCTGGCCTAGTCTGTAGCCAATTCTGTGGCTTCAGAATCATAGAGATCAACAGAGCCTGCTGCAGTGGGCTCTAAATGTTACTATTGTTATTTATTATTTGTAGTGCAATAGTCCCCTAGAAGCCCTGGTCGTGGATTGGGGCCTTATTGTGCTAGGCACTATACACATATAACATAAATACAGTGCCCCAAAGGCTTACAATCTGAGTGAAATCCTGGCTCCACTGAAATCAATAGGAGTTTTGTTGTTGACATCAGTGGAGCCAGGATTTCATCCTAGCTGCATACAACAAAGATACAGGGGGAGCACAAGGTAACCTGTAAATGTAGTTAAATGTGTAATTTTATTCCAAAATACTTTGACAGGCTACAGCCTTTTGCTATTGCAATGTTTGATAAGGACCCAATCCTGAGGGCCTTACTTAGACAATCACGCACTGAAATCAGTATATGTGTTTCCCTGACCAAGGAAGGAAGTTTTGTTCCTCATTGTCTGGTTTTGGAGAAGCAGAAAAGCAGATCATCTTTGCCCTTATGGTCCCTGTCTTCTGTCTGTCTAAGCTCTACAATGGAGCTGCCATTGATGCAAAATACTGTGGAAGCATGGGATAACACCTGGATACTCTTTTTAATTGTGGCTGTGTTGTTTGAGTGTTACTAATGTGTGATTTCTCTTAGGCTGATGCAAATATCTCCACAGACAGAGAGGTTTTAGCAAATGTGTTTCTTAATGTAATAGTGTCTGATACTAGGTTATTGCCCAGAGGTTAGTGGTGGGCTGCACTAATGGATGAACTTCACTCCTGCATTTGACAGCTGATTAAAGTATTAATTATTCTGAGCCCAGGGCTATAAGCATATCCGTTTAAGAGCAGCAGAATGTGTACATTGTGCTTGTGTGGGTAACCTCATGGCAAATTTTGGACTCCACTTTGGATGTTTCTATCAAAATAAAGGCTTGACTGCCAACATGAATAGCTTTCTTTCTGTTCTGAAGAAATACTAGATGGAAAGAGTTATAGGATCCCACAACTCTGGTTGTTTTTTTTTGGTGTTCCCATACCAAGAGAGAGTAATATTTCTGCTGATGCAGTGTCTTCCGAGTGGTCTAGTGGTGTAGAATGCCACACATTTCACAGGAAAAGGGTGAGTGATATCAAGCCATTGGAGCTGATAAGTAGTACATTGGCATCCTGCCACTAAAATATAAATACATTAAATGTACTAAAGGAAATGTTCATTCTGTTGTTTAGAATTGGACATGCCCCAGTAAGGTAAATTTAATCTTCCTGAGGGTTGCTGTGTTACAGTCGAATGGGATATGCATTTATCTCGTTTCTGATCTTTCTGTCATTCAGGTCTTATATTATGGCATTTGAGATATGAAATGTTCTAGTTGGATCTAGGGATTGATGCTGGAAGGATATTCAAAGGGAGATGAAGGCGCTCAAGAGGCAGTGAGCACCTTGTAAGATCAGACTGTTCATCATCATCATTTTCATTATCACACATTATTCATTAGGCACTAATTTGATGGCCCCACATCCCTTTTTATTAGAAATTTGCAAATAGAAAATGCACCTGGAAATGGTTGTTTGTAGAGGTTTGTTGGGAAAGGTTACATATATAATCATTTTAGCATTTTGCTTTGCATTCCCTTATGTTAGCATGATGAACTGAATTTTATATCTGTAGAACACTGTGCAGCTACTTAGAAAATATTCTGGCCCTGCTTCTGACCCTACTGAAATCAATGGCAAAACTCCCACTGATTTCATCGCAAGCAGAGGCTAGCACTGAGGGCCTGACCTAAAGCCCATTGAAGTAAATGGGAGTCTTTACATTGTCTTCCCTGGGCATTGAATTGGGCTGTAAGAACTTGATCCTGCAGCCTTAAATCACATGAGCAATCCCACGGAGGACTGTGGGACTACTTTCCTGCATAAGGATTACAGCATTTTACACACAGCTGTTAAAAAACATTCTGTAGCAGTTTAACTCCTCACTTGACTGTACAATAAAGGGAAAAGATAATGCAATAAAAAAAGAAAATGAAAAGAGGGCACACAGATTTCAAGCAGCTTGTAAAAATTATCACAGAGGATCAATCCATAATGCAAGTTCCTTTTTGTTAAAATGACACTTGCTGTATATTTCACAGATAGGAAAATGTTATTTTATTGAACTGAAAGATATATATGTTTCACCTAGCCATCACATCTTAAGTAATCAGCATTGGCTCTTAGAAGAAATCTGTAATTACTTTGAGCATGTCATTAGTTAGATGTAAAATGAATGATACTGCTTTGTTTTATTACCCTGAGTGATATAGCCATTGGTATCATAAATTCATTGACCTCATCTTAAATGATCAATCCTGTAAGACAGACTTGATACATTAATTCTTAATTGACATTTTTCTCCTCCAGTAATTTCCCCCCCTTCGAAGGACTGTTTTTCTCTATTTTTAGCATGATATTCTAGGATGTAATTTTACCAAGAGGTCACACACACTCCTCCCCCTCCCCAAAAAATATTTCAGATAGGCAGGTATCAGTTACTTTAACCTAAACACTTTGGGATGTTGCATAAAATCAGTTAGATAATTATGAGACATTGGTCCATCTAGAACGTTCACAGGAACAGAAATATTGCATCTAACTTTTGTGCCTTTAATTTTTTATCTGATGATAAAATATACTGAACGGGCTGTGATCAATGTGTGAATGAGGCAGACTGGTTTGAGCAATTCTTGTACCTCAGTGAATGATTGAAAACAGGAGAAATCAGTAGAGAATTTCTAAGCAGGATTTCTAAATATTTTAGCAGAGAAAAGAAAATATTTGTTTAGCTGCAGGTGCCATAGGAACCCTTTGGAGACAAACAAATCAATACAGCAATAAAACACTGAGATATTTCAGTGAACTCTTCAACTGATAACCAATAAAATTAAATGATTAGAAAGATGCCAGGAGTTTTCTGCTGTATTTTTTCTTTTAATCTGTTTAGCTAAAGTCACTGAGCTCTTCAGTAGAAAGATAAAAAAGCTTTTTTTTACCCCTTCCTATTTTTCTCAATTATTTCTTTGCCTACAGTCTTGAAGTCTTTAGGAGTAGATTGTTGCTTTACAATGTACCCTGAATAAGGGACAGCACATAGCTACACCATCCTAGGAGCAGACCAGTGAGGGAGTTGTGACGTGGAGTCCTGTTTTCTCCTTTGCTCCATTGGGTGGAGGAGGAAGTATTCTACTGCTGATCTAGATCAGTAGCAGATTACAACCCCTCTGCATTAGCTCAACTCTGCTGAGAAGTGTGTTGGGAGGAGAGACAGAATCAATGTTCTCCTCACCTATCTCTGCAGGAGAGGGAGTAGTGCCTCCCCGTGCTGTAGCCCATGGGGAGTGTAGCCTGCCCAGGAGATTAAGGAGGCACCTTACTCCCTTACACCTAATTCTATACATGGAATGTGAATACCATTTTGGCTAACTCTACATCAAAAATTAACTTGGGCCAAATCCTGCAGGCGTTACTGAGGAAAAGCTTGAAGTGCAGACTCAGAGCCAAATCCTCTCTCCTTCCTGAAAAACTGTGAAAGGGCCAGAAAAGCCGCAGGTTCAGCGTGTGGGGTTTCACCGGATCATCCTGTTGGGGGACAGGGTTTGGCCCCAATGCTCGGCACTACTTCCCAGTCCCCATTTGCCCATTTGGCACTATGGTTGCCTTAGCTTTTATATGCTTTTCCATGGCAGCTACTCCTGTTTGGGGGTGAGGAATGCCCATCCCAGCGAAGGAATCAGTACACTGTAGGAATCCCAGCTGCTCTGAGGAAATGGGGATAATGACCTATGTTGAGTCCATCCCTCAGCTCTCTCTTGGCAGCTATCTACCCCCTTCCCAGTAACCACAGCTCCCCATTCAGTACAAGGGATTTCTGGAGCAGGGGGAAATTGTGGTTTGTGCCCAACTTTCTTCCGGCTTCAGAAATTTACCCCATTTTGCAGGTATCCACTGTGGGAATGTGAATAGGGCAAAATACAGCCAGATCCTCAGGTGGTGTAAATCAGTGTAACACTTTTGACTTCTATAGAGCTACACTGGTTTATACCGGCTGACAATCTGGCCTATTGATTTCCAGATTTCAGAGGTGACTTAGTAGTCAAAGGATCATTTAGTTTAATACTTTTAACATCTTTGAGTCAGGATAAAAACCTAATGAGTGAATAAAAAGAGAGAGAGAGAGAGAGAGAGAGTGCAGAAGAGAAAGAGAGAGAGAAAAATGGTGACCAAAAAGAGATAACCAAATAGCTGCATAGTTAAAAAATAGTATAACAGTATATATATATATATATATATGAATACTCTAAAATGTCACCACTGTTTATATTGAAAGAAAGCTGAGAGTTAAATGAGATGAGTAATCAAATGCCCGACATATGTTGTTTTGAATTGTTTATATGGCCAATAGTTATTAAAATTAATTATCTTTTAAAGCTGCCATTTCACAGTGATATTCTTTTCTTTTATATATATATATATATATACTGTATAAGTAAAGACAGTCATCTTAAAAAAGCTGTTTGGAAAAGTAAGAATACACCCAATATAGTACTGTATTCTGACATGGTCAGAGGCTCAACATCCTGATTATAGAGAGCTCTAAAATATCTGTGTATGGAATATTTTGAGAACGCAAGTAAATGACAAAAAATGGTGGGAGGGCTTGTGTATGTAAAATTCTGTCAAAAAGTAAGGCACTGAAAAATCTGACATCTGTTTATCTGTTTATAGCTATGGCAAGATTACTCATATTAATTCTTGTTTAAAATGCCATATGAAGGAAAGGCATTTGTGCAAACAAGAGTCATATTTGAATTGTAGATCATGTCTTCACCATCTGTGAGAGCTGTTGGTGTTGCAAAATTAATGTGTTAATGAAATCACAATAATTTTTATGAAGTAATGGATTCTGAAGCCTAGAGTGACTATTTTTTGAACTTTGGTGTCTAGTGGTTTACAATTGGGAAAGCCTTTCACAGCTTAATTAGTTCTGCAGCCTTACTTAAAAAAAAAAATTGTCGATGCCTTCACCACACCAGTCATAGCGCAGAAAAGAACAAAATGGAAAAAAGAAAAAAAAAAAAAAAGCCTGTAATACTAACTTTTTGCTATAGTATTTGAAAAGTTGCTAAATAAGACTTCGTCTGCCAAGAAGTTTTACACAGAGTGACTAGTGAACAAGAGTGGGCAAACAGCTCAGAAAATAATTCCAGCTTGTCGAAACATCACAAGTTGGGAATATCTGAACCTTATACAGATTTCATGACTATTTCCAAGTTTCTATTTGGAACGCATACCAAATGATGTATGGTGCTTTTGCTTTTTGATACCATTTAAAATACGTCTCCCTTTCCAACTTATTATCTAACACAGTTAATAATGTAAAATGTTACAAGGTGCTGTAGCTTAGCAGACGTTGTTTGCAGTCATTTTTGTGGAACTTTCTGGGATCCTTTTCAAATTGTTTCTTGATTGTATTTACTGTGTAGCAACTCAACATGTCAAAGAACACGTAGGTTATGTACCATGTAGGTATGTGCGTGCATGTGCACAAACACACACACACACACAGAGGCAGATCTTCAGCTGGTTTAAGTTGTCATAGAAGCTATGTCTAAGAAGTCAGTGAAGCTATGCCAGTTTACAGCAGCTGAGGATCTCCTCCACAGTATGTATATATAATATTTAATGTACTGTATAAGACAGATTTAAGAATAGAAGGGCCATAAAAGTTTGGGACATTTAGTTCAGTTATATTCTGATGTAAAAAAAAATGTAATTTTCACACACTGTTTCTAATTTGTCCCAGTTAGAGAAATAAATCAGATATTTAGAAAGCACTGAAAAATGACTATTAAAATTACATCAAAAAGAGAAGATCACTTTTCTTACCTGTTTTGATTTTGTTACTGTGTTGTAGGTATGTGACTGGTGTAAGCACATAAGACACACAAAAGAGTATCTGGATTTTGGGGACGGGGAACGAAGGCTTCAGTTCTGCAGTGCAAAATGTCTCAATCAATACAAAATGGACATTTTCTACAAAGAGACACAGGCCAATCTTCCAGCTGGACTGTGCAGCACATTACATCCTCCAATCGAAAATAAAGCAGAAGGCACTGGGGTACAGCTGCTGACTCCAGATTCTTGGAATATACCGCTAGCAGATGCTCGGAGAAAGGCCCCATCCCCAGTGTCTGCAGCTGGCCAAATTCAAGGCCCTGGACCATCAGCGTCTACCACTGCCTCTCCATCTGACACTGCCAACTGCTCTGTCACTAAAATCCCCACGCCAGTTCCCAAACCTATTCCCATCAATGAGAATCCAAATATTCCACCAGTTTCTGTTCAGCCACCTGCTAGCATTGTGCCTCCAATTGGTGTCCCACCTCGAAGTCCTCCCATGGTGATGACAAACCGGGGGCCAGTTCCTCTGCCCATATTCATGGAACAGCAAATTATGCAGCAGATCCGTCCACCATTTATTCGAGGGCCGCCTCATCATGCCTCGAATCCTAACAGCCCTTTGTCCAATCCAATGATTCCTGGAATTGGTCCGCCACCAGGTGGTCCCAGAAATATGGGTCCCACCTCCAGCCCCATGCACAGGCCAATGCTATCACCTCATATTCATCCCCCAACAACACCTACCATGCCTGGCAATCCCCCAGGGTTACTACCGCCTCCCCCTCCAGGAGCTCCTTTACCTAGCCTTCCCTTTCCCCCTGTCAGCATGATGCCAAATGGTCCTATGCCTATACCACAGATGATGAACTTTGGATTGCCATCTCTTGCCCCACTGGTGCCACCCCCAACCCTCTTAGTGCCATATCCTGTCATTGTTCCTTTGCCTGTACCTATCCCTATTCCCATTCCCATCCCTCACATCAATGATTCCAAGCCCCCCAATGGCTTCTCCAGCAATGGTGAAAACTTCATTCCAAGTACCTCCAGTGATGCAGCCGGGGCAAAGCCAACAAATAATTCTACGTCCCCTAGAGATTCAAAGCAAGGGCCTTCTAAATCCTCCGACTCGTCACCTAGCTGTTCGGGCCAGTCCTTAAATCAAGCTCAAGTGGTTCAGGAGCATAGTAGAAATGAAGTTGTTGATTTGACTGTCAGACCTAGTAGTCCAATGAACAGTAAATTTAGTTTTTCCAGTGTACTACAGGGTCCACAGGATGGTGTGATAGACCTAACTGTAGGGCACAGGTCTAGGCTACACAATGTTATCCACAGGGCTTTACATGCTCAAGTTAAAGTTGAACGTGAACCTAACAGTGTTGTAAATTTGGCTTTTAGTAGCTCAGATAAAAGGAACTGCAGCAACTGCAGGGACAATTGCAGCCCAATTGAAACAAAAATGTTACCTTGCAGCGACCCAGCTCACTGCGGTCCTGTCTCACTGGCCTCTGGCACTTCAGGACTAGAAACTAGTGCAGCAGTTTGCAATGTCATTGTGAATGGCACAAAGAGCACAGAGGGTTCTAAGAACTCAGAACAATCCCCAGAGCAGAAAAAGCCTCAACCGCAAGAAGAGCCAGCAGTGAGTGAGTTGGAATCTGTTAAGGAGAACAACTGTGCATCAAACTGCCACCTAGAAGGAGAGGCTGGCAAGAAGATTGGGGAAGAGCCCCTAACTGGGGGAGACAAGCAAGACCCCAACCTTAACAACCCTGCAGATGAGGACCATGCGTATGCTTTGCGGATGCTGCCCAAGACAGGTTGTGTGATCCAGCCTGTGCCAAAACCAGCAGAAAAGACTGCTATAGCACCGTGTATAATCTCAACGCCAATACTCAGCACAGGGCCAGAGGATCTGGAGCCACCATTGAAAAGGAGGTGTCTCCGAATTCGAAATCAGAATAAGTAAAGGTTTGTGTAACCACTACTGCCTTCTGTGTGAATAGAATGAATATCAGTGTTTTCAGGTATGAGTCAAACTCATATGGATATGGCTTTTGTAAACAAAGATAGAGATTCCAATTTATTAACAAAAAAATAGAAAATATTATTATTTATGTTTTTAATATTGTCTTTGTCTTGTATCATCTTTGTATCTGTCAATCCTCCACCCATCGGCAGTGTCTTCAGCTTTGTGCTCACAGAACATTCCGTTGTGGTGCTGGCTGTGAAGTTCTTGTGTTGTGTATGTCTGAACTAGTGGATCTCTGCCTATCACAACTTCTAGGTCTGAGCAGTCAATCTGGTTTTAAATATTTAACCCAACTGGGTACCAGCAAGCCATGTCCTCATGACCACAATGTTTAATTATTGTCATTTCCCCTCAGCAGAGCAGACCAACTCCACTGCTTGCTGCTAGTTCAGCGCATGATTACTCATTGTTTTGGTTAACCACAATCATATTACT
Source organism: Terrapene triunguis (assembly GCF_002925995.2). Taxonomy (NCBI): domain Eukaryota; kingdom Metazoa; phylum Chordata; order Testudines; family Emydidae; genus Terrapene; species Terrapene triunguis. The sequence continues at coordinate 6,854,313 of NW_020664393.1, read as the reverse complement.
CCAACCTGCATTCAGAGTAACACACTGACTTCAAGCTGGCACTGTTGGAGTTAAAAGCAGTGTAGGCCCTGGCTATGGTCAAGAGTTCTTTCTTGAGATTTGCTCCAGTGGGTATCTGTGCTTAGACACCATCTCCTATTAGGGATCTTGCCATCTTGTCTCAGGTTAATAGGCAGTGATGTTTATGTCCTGGTGGGCTCTAGGATGTGGAACTCTGCTCCCTTACAGCCCAGACGCCTGTCTCAGTCCATCTCTCTCACTTTTAAAAGCATTTTAGCACTTTTTTTTTTCAAATTTATATTTTTTATTATGGTCCCTGACTGAGGCCAGAGGGCTCTACTGCAATATAAATAATAAATAATAATTTCATCCCCCTGGGGTGAAACAGCGATCCAGAGGCAAAAAAGTTCTGCAACCCATTCCCTTCAACCCCCCAATTCACTGAGTCCTGGTGACAAAACAGTACCTTTATAAAATTAATACTTTAATATATGTCTATTCTTGCTTCAACCGTGTGTGCACAAATGTAATTGCATGTCCTTAGATACATGAGATTGGAGAGGTTCTTTAAGAAAAAAAGGAGTGGTACGTGTTACAAGAACCCATTCAGAAATCAAATACTGATGATTTGCCGGATATGGCTTGGTGACATGCCAAATTTTATTACAATCTGTAGAGTATTCCATAACCTCCAGTAAATCATATTTTGTGCTGTCCATTGTAGTGCAATAGTGACTCACAGAAGTTGCCATTAACAGCTCAGTATCCATTAACAATTAACATGTTGTGGTATCTGGGATACTGCAATATTCCTCTATGCTAATAATAAAGAATAAGTGCACAATCACAGACACTGTGATGTGATAAATGCTAACTTTTTATATGGGGACCACTGTATTTCCTGTTCTTGCTCTTACACCCTTGAATACAGAATGAGCTCTCTCTTTGCTCATACAGAGTACTTATTTACTTATTTTAATGTCCACACTCGTTCAGTGAAATTGAACCCCTATCCTATGCTCCAGGCACATACTGACATTTAAAAATACACTTATTAAATAGACTATACCTGTAAGTTTCTTAGACCAATAATTAACATATATAATAACCCAGAAGCTGAAAACATATTTAAGATCTTCCAGTCCCTCACAGCTAAGGAAAACAAATGGACCTTGCAGTATGCCTATTATATTACCTTGCTATTAAAGCATCAAGATCTTTGCTGCAAACACTGCTGTGCTATGCTCAGAGCTCATATCATAGTAAATACTGTTCAAGCCAAACTGTATAATCATACACACAACTATGCTTTATATCGGAACAGTGCTTTGATCTATAGGGAACACTGCTGTTTGACTATCTCCCTATTAATTATTATCAGACTAACCCATGCCTGTTGCATTAATCTCATTTACCCCAATCCACAGTGTCTATACCATGTTTATACCTGAGCTCAATTCACTTTAGTTTAACATCAGTCAGACTACCGCACCTTCCACAATAGGCACTCTAAGCTCAGAAAGCTCTGGCTTCATTCAGATGTTTGTTTGTGATGCTGACACTATTGTATGTGACATAACTTTGCATATAATATTCCACACAGAAACTGGACAACCTGAGCTCAGACAGACAGCACCCAAAAGACAAAAAAAGGATGATTTATGTTGTTTCCCCCACTTCTTAAATTCATCAAGCATCAGCATGTCTAGCACTGAAAACTATCAATTCAATTACAGAATGAGTAATCATTTTTCTGTTCACAAAGATGTGTAGATATAGTTTGGTATTTCTTTGTCTCAGGGTATGGATTGTTTTTGTCACTTATTTTACTGGTAGGTTTTCAGTTCCCAGGTGTCTACAGTGCCTCTAAGAGTTGTGTGTAATAGCACAGAAAATGGTTAATGGTCACCTGTGACTTAAAAGAAAAAAGTTGCACAAAAGAAATGCAAAGGCAGAATCGTTATGTATTTCCAAGGAAAGAGCATAGCCCGAAAATACCCTATAGAAGAAAATGATGTGAATAGTCATCTCCCTCCAAATGACGCCATGGTCTCTGTAAAATGCCAGTGGGTGGTAACCCACACAAACCTGATACTGGTTTGAGATGAACCCTTGAAATGATTTGATTACTTTGCTTCACATAGAACCCAATAATGGGGCTAACTCTCCTTTGCCACTGCAAATAAAAAGACAGCAATCCCAGGTGGGGTGATGTCAGGTCTATGGCAGATCCCCAGTCCCATTCTCCCCCCCCCCCCCCCCTCCCCCGCGTTAAGAAGCCCCTCTGTGAACATTCCACAGGGATGATGTTCTGTGGGTACAGAGTGGTTGAGCATGGAGATACAAAACATTGCTGCCCAGCCTCCAACCCCAGGCCCCATGGGCAATCACTGAATATGTTACTGTTGATACCATCACCTTTAGCTTAATTCTTCCTCCTCACTATGAATCCTGACTCCCCAGCAACAGATGACAGTGGGACTGGGGGTGGCCATGGCAGTTCAGCTCCTCCAGAAGGCATGCTACCAAAGGCCTGGAGGATGCTGCTTCCATGGCTATGTTTAACTTGAATAGCGCTATTGGATTTAAAAGAAGGATAGGCCCCGAATATATTTGCAACCAACTTCTTGAGCTTTGTTCTGATAGGTGTCTGTGGGTGTGAACAGAAGGCAATTCTGAGGCATATGGTCTCTGTGCTAATGACCCTAGCCACAAGCTCTTTTGCCCAATCCCCCTACCTGTTCCATGGTGAGGGTAGAGATAAAAAACCCCTCCCTGGGCAATGGGATGAGGAAACTCCACACGTACAGACAAACACACTCAGCTTCCTGGTCCCCGTGCAGGAATAAGCTACACAGGGGAGGATTTGGTCCCTCATTTTTGATGACCTGGGCCCTGGCAGTTTAATTATTATGCTGGTCCCAGAATCTCATTAACTTGTTAGAAGAAACAGTCCTGAAAGTTCTCTCTCCCTCTGGCTCCCCTAATTGGGAAATCTGAACATATGTGACATAATATGTAACTTTTCCTGAATTTAGTTTCCTATCAAATTGTATTAATTGAGGGAAATGATCCAGATCCATCCATGCTAGAGTTCTGGGCAGGCAGATAGAATCTAAGGAAAAGCAACATAGATGGCTGTAAAAAGGAATCAGTGCAAGTGCGACCTTTTGGGGCAAGGAGCCAGACTCTAGATTATATAATGTACCAATTACTTGATTATTGGAAATGCTAATCAGCAACATAATCTTCCATGTTAAAGTTTAGCCTCTCCATCAGGATGTAGACTGTCAAGCTGGTCTAGCTTGATGCAATTCAAGCAACCAGCTAAAAAGCCTCAGTGCCAGCTCCACAGTGCGAGAAAGGCATGCAGCTCGTGAGAGGAATATCTTGCTGGGTGTAATTGTTTCAGTTTGAATGGCGTGAGCTTTCTAAAATTAGCAGTGTTAGTGTTGGCCGCATGCACATAGGACATCCAGGCAGGATCATTTTAACCCTACAGTTTCAGTGTAAGTAGTTTTTAAGGTGAACAAGTTAAAATGCTACAGACCATTTGGCTTTCATATAATACTTCAAGTAAATTGAACTATAAAATTAAATGGCACACATGGCTACACTCAGAACTAGCTCGTGTGTGTGTGTGTGTGTGTGCGAGCGCGCGTGCAGGAAGCTGAGGTGGGGGCTTCTTACTCCCTGCAAGCAGAATAGCTTTGTAGCTCTACAGGAAGAGCTAAGAGCAGACCTACTAGCCCATGCACCATGTCCCCATGGGCTCACAGGCTGCTGAGTAGGACATATGCTTAGTCCTGCAGCTGGCTAGTGCATATGTTGTGGTCATAAAGACACACATGATGCAGAATTCTTCTTTTCAGGGCTGAAATCATATGTATCCCACTGTGAAATCCCCTCCTCTCCCACTGGCCCAGCACAAGAAATCCTGCTGTGGGAGGTGGGATTCTTGAGGCAGAGATCATATCTACTCACCTTTCTTCTGTCTGACAGTTTTCTATGATGCCCTCACTGTAGCATCTCTGTGTATCTACCAGCATCCTGTTCTCCCCTCAATGCACTGACCATGATAGGATTGGGCCCTACATGTCTAAACAAAAACATATTTTATATATTTACATGGTTCCTGCTAGTTATCTTTGTTGACACAGCACTATAGGCCAGATTCACAGCTGGGGTAAACTGATGTATCTCTACTGGTTTCAATGGAGCTATGGTGATTTACATCGGTTTAGAAACTGGCCCCATATATTTAACACAGGCGAAAGCTGTTCCAAAAATAACTCCTATACCTGACATCTTATGAACCTGATTTTTGCCAGTCGTTCTGGGGGAGACTGTTCACATTACAAACACGTACATGTTTGCCTGGAATTGAAGTTCAGCCCTCAAGAAATGCCTGATACTTACAGCGATCTTACATTTGTGAATCACCATGGCAGATAGCACTCAGATATATTAAATTAAAGGAGAGTTTCCCAGAGAAATGATTCTCTAAGTGGTGACGTACTTGGTATTAGATTTCAGTTCCCACATCTTAGGGTACGATCCCACATCTATCGGGGATCGATTTATCGCGTCTAGTGTAGACACCATAAATCGATCCCTGATCGCTCTGCTGTCGACTCCTGTACTCCACCGCAGCGAGAGGCAGAAGCAGAGTCAACGGGGGAGCGTATCTTAGGTCAATCCCCCACCAGGGTAGACCTGGCCTTAGACTGTCAGGCTTTGAGTGCACTAAATTCAGCCTGCATGGGAGTAAAGTAGCAGACCACGGTCCAGACCCTCAGTTGTTGTAGATCAACATAGATCTATTGAAGTCAAAGGACCTGTGCTGATTTATACCAGCTGAGGATCTGGTCCTTTTACTCTTCCACAGAATCGACTGCCATAGGCCACAATTTTCAACATAAAACCATTCTCTTGAATCCATATTTAGCCACCTACGTAAAGATGACCTGATTTCCAAAGGTGCCAAGCACCTGCACCTCCTTTCATATAAATTACAGCTCCTCAGCTGGTGTAAACTGTCATCGCTCCTACTGAGCTAGAACAATTAACGCAGGCAGAGGTTCTGGGCCATGGAGATTTAAGGCTACTTGTGATCTTCAAATATTTCATGACTGGGACCACTGAGTTCAATGGGATTTCCCCAAAGACTACTTTGGCCGCTACAGATGTAATTGTCCTCTGTGACTTTTGTGAGAAGGAGCTTATTTTAAAAAAACAAAACAAACACCACATCCAAAGCATGCACTAAGCCGATATGACCCCCTATGCACCACATGTGAAATGTGGGCATCCCATGGAAAGAGAAGAAAATCCATACTCTTTTTAGGAAAGAGAAAACCAATGACTTGATCCTGCAAACCCTTGCTCATGTGAGTAGGCCTCATCCAGATGGATTGTAAGCAATGGGGTTACTCACGTAAATGATTCTGATATCAGGCCCCAAAGAAATAAACATTTTGAGACATTTAGGACCTGATTATCCTCCCATTTACATCAATTACATCAATTCCATTCAGTGGAGTTGGTGTAAAATGGTTATGAAAGGAGAATCAAACTCCTCATTTTGTCATTTACTCCTGTACTATTTGGATACAAGGTTTCTGTATCACAGGGAAAGTCTGGAAAAAATCACAGTTCATGCTCAAATGCAGAAATCAGAACAGGCAGCTGTTCTGCAATACATTTATGGATCTTTACCACAACAACTGAAGGCTCTTGCAGAAACATCATCAGAAATTACGAAGTTATTATTGCCTTCATATGCAGGGGGAGAGACTAAAACAACTATTGAAAATGTCCAGGCAAAAGTCCTGACCTGTGGGGAGAGCTGGCCCTAAGAGCTCACATTATTATTAGGAGTGCCTCCCAAAAATCCTGAACTTGGGTTGAAAACCAGAAGAAATAGTTGGGCAAGAGATGAACATAATTAAACAGGGAGCACTAGGATTTAGGAAAATCTATTTTAAAATGCAAATGCACATAAAAAGCAGATAGAAGATTCATGTGAAGTAGCAAGAATGTCTTCCCAGATTCCTGACCTGGAAAGTGTTGAACTAATTGTGACAGAGTCCCATTGACATCTAAACTGCCAGGTGACTCTCCTTGTCTATCGTTAGGCCCCATCCAGCAAAGCATTAAAGTTAAACGCATTCTTAACTGCTTTACCGGATCCAAGCCTTGCTACTCAGTTGTGCTCCTCATTGTACATCAGGTACATTTGTGTTCTTTTGATAGTGAACTACGTTATACCCATGTGAAAAGAGCTTGGGTTTGGGAGTGTATTTGCTGATCCCATGAAAGGAACAAATCAAGTGAACATGGAATCGGTACAGAGCCAGCAAATATAAAACATTTGCTTCCAAAAAAAAGCGTATTAAATCTATGGACCCCATCCTGCAAGAGGCTGAGCACCCTCAGCTCCCACTGCCTCCTGTGAGAGTTGAGGGTGCTCAGCAGTTTACAAGGGTAGGCCCCATCTCGGTCTCATTTGCATGGATTTGCTTCCCCAGACATATTTTTGGTATTTGAAAAGAATGGTATTCCTGTACAACATGTGTCTCAATTTGTCATAATATCCTTCCTGCAGCTGGCTTAGTTTTCCAAGTGTTTCTAAAATGTTACTGTCTTAAATTTGAGCCAACCTACAATAACAAATTATCTAGACGCAAAGTGGCTGAACTGCATTTGTTGGAAGAACACCCCCACCCCCGCTGCATTTCATCTTCCAGTCCTTGTTTTGGACATTCAAACTGTGTAATATAATCATGCTCTATGGAAGCACATTTTTTTTAAAGTTGTGGAAATTGGGTGGTGTAGAAGGAAACAACTATTTGGTTCAGATTTCTTTGCAAAGTTCTGCAGCCCATCAACAACATATTGATATTGTAAACCTATGTTTAAAGCAATTTTCAGCTATTTATTTGGAGCCCTTGTGGCGAACTGTAAATCTTTATATTATTATGATTTGTTGCATGCTCATGCTTCAAATATTTATACTCTTTTATGATCCACTTGAGCTGCCCTTTTTAAGTACTTTATCCAAAACCCCCTTTCCCACAGGAATTCTGTAATCTAGTGATGTCCGAATACTGATATAGAAGAAGAGATACATGATGAGGTCACTACAGACTTGAATGCTGTCCCCAACTGTCTGAGTTCAATTAAGATGCACATTTTGCATGATATGGCAGTAGTTTACCAATTACTGCTGAACCAGCAATAAAAATATTGTCTCTATATTTGTAGAAAAGTTTAAACAATGGCAAACTCTGCAACAATTACTGCTAGTTTAAACTGTTACCAATAATCACAAGGGACACTCTAAAGCCGCTGGCACTGCACCTGTGAAATGTTCCAGCTATAAGTTATTTGCTCCATACATTCTTGATTGTTATCCCCTCCTCTAACATAATCTGCAAGACTTTTTGGCCACTTTTTGAGACCCTATCCTGTACCCATTAAACTCAATAAGTCTAATTCTGTTCTCAGGATTTGATCCTGCATGACTGAAATGAATCAGAGCTTTACCGACACTAGTGGGAGATGGACCAGGCCCTTACATTGGTATAAATCAGGAAAAACTCCACTAAAGTCAGTATAAAACCAGAGAGAGATCAGAATCGGGCCCCTGGTTGCAGCCTCAGCGTCTTGACTACAAAGGGGTTGATTCCTCAAACACATGCCTGTGGAAGTAGGCCTTACACAGACAGGTAGTCCCATTGGCTTCAGGGTGGCAAGAGTTTGCAGGATCAGGACCTAAAAGTCTTTGTTGTGGCTGCTGCATTTTGATTTGCGTTTTTAATATTAAGAAATCCAAAACATTAGTTTTTTAAAATGTCTCTTTTAATATAACCCAAGATCATATAATTTGTGTAAATGGAGTCAGAAATGGTAACATTTGTACAGAAGCAGTAAACAAGTCAACAAACCCGGAACACTTCCGTAGGACTTTTCAAGCATTAACTAAGGAACCCTCACAACAGCCCAGCCACATAACTCAGGATTATTGCCCCCATTTTACACACAGGGAATCTGAAGCAGAGGGGCAGATTCTGATCTCATTTACATTGTTGTGACTTGACTGACTTCACACCCAGCTACCAGCTTCTGTGCCACTCCATGTATAATACTTTATGCAAATGAGCTAGAGGCAGCTAACATTTTTGCAAATAATTTACATATGACCCTAAACTTCAGTTTACGGTCAACACACCCATCCCGGAGCACGGGGCAGGGCGCTATGTGCACAAAACTTGCAGATGTAGCTAGCGTGGGTGTATGGGTGTGTGCTAGCGGGTGCCTGGGCAGGGAGCTTAGTGGGGATGTCTGGGGGGCAGCTGGGGCACTCCCTAGCCCCTCCTCCTCAGCTTCTGCCTGCTGCTGCCTCTTCCCACTGCTGCTGCCAGCTGCTCCTCCTTGCTCCTTTTCCACTTGGCTCCAGCAGGGAAAACAGCCTGAGGGGAGGCAGAGAGTCAGCGTGCTCAGCCCTGGCGCCACAGCAGCTCCTGGAGGCCAAAACCGGCAATAACAGGCCAGTTCTGCTCAACCCATAAGGTTTCAGCAGAGCTGGGGGAATGCTCCACATTGCTGCCAAATGTGGCAGGGTTGCGATAGAAGCGTGACTCTTGGCAGCCTTGCTTTAGTGCTGTGACATCAAACAACCTCAGTGTAAACAAGAACAGAGCCTGGCCCAGACAGGTTAAGTGATTTGCTGTAAGCCCCAGAATGAGTCAGTCTTAGAGCGGAGATTAGAAGTGCAGAGTTCCTCTGCTCATACCATGGCCTAGCTTTTATGCATACTGGCTTATGTGTCCCTCAGTGTCACCAGAGTATAAACCAGTGGGTCCCCGTTTCAGTGATATCAGTGGGAGATGGTGCCATGGGGAGTGGGGAGGCCACAAATGCTGATTTTTTTAAAGTAAAACTGAAAATGTTTGTGGCGCTTCATTAATCTTTTGATCATGATCTGCAGAGTGTTAAAATCTGAAAGACTTTAAAATGTGTGTGAAATTACACAAAAAATGTATTAAATGAGAATTGGCTAAGAGGAAAAGATTTTGCTTGTTTGTAGGAGACAGGGTTATTAATGTGAGAGCGTAGGAACACAAATTGTTATGTGGAGTGGATTTGCCTCAGCACAAAAAACTTATTCAAGGCCCTACACACTGTGAAACTCTGTTTTAAGGATTTAAGTGAGACATGGGAATGGGATGAATTTTACCCTAGTAGTGCACCAAGGAATGAACAACAACTGTAAGGGGGTGGGGGGACAGGAAGGGACATCAGACATAAGCAACAATCATTTTTGAACTAGCCATAGTTCATCAGCATTGATAGAAGTAGGTAGTAATGAATGTAAATATAAATCAGAAGTTAGGAATTGTAGAAAATTGAATAAGGGAAGCAAAGTGACACAAGAAGAAATCTAAGGCCAGCAGAGTTAAGGACATTAAGGAGTTTTTTAAGTATATTAGGGAAAAAAAGAATCCTAACAATAATATTGGTCCATGGGGAAAATGATAGAATTATCAATAATAATGCAGAAAAGGCAGAAGTGTTCAATAAATATTTCTGTTCTGTATTTGGGGGAAAATAGATGATGTACTCATATCATATGATAACACTTTCCATTCTGCTAGTATCTCAGAAGGATGTTAAACAGAAGCTACTAAAATTAGACATTTTAAAATCAGCAGGTGTAGATAACTTGCATCCAGAATGTGAAAAAAAGCTGGCTGATGAGTTCACTGGACCGTTAATGTTAATTTTCAGTAAGTCTTGGAACTCTGGGGAAGTTCCAGAAGACTGGAAGTTAATGTTGTGCCAATATTTAAAAAGGGTAAACACAATGACCTAGATAATTACAGGCCTGTGAGGCTGACATTGATCCCAGGAAATGTAACGGAGCAGCTGATATGGGACCCGATTAATAAAGAATTAAAGGAGGGTAATATAGTGAATGCCAATCAACGTGGGTTTATGGAAAATAGATCCTGTCAAACTAACTTGATATCTTTTTTTGATGAAATTACAAGTTTGGTTGATAGAGATGTATAATAGACGTCTGTAGGGCATTTAACTTGGTACTGCGTGCCATTTTGATTTAAAAAACTAGAAAGATATAAACAAACATGGCACACATTAACTGGATTGAAAGCTGGCTAAATGATAGGTCTCAACATATAATTGTAAACTGGGAATCATCATTGAACAGGTATGTTTCCAGTGAGGTCCCACGGGGATCAGTTCTTGGCCCTATGACATTTAACATTTTTATTAATGACCTCGAAGAAAAAATAAAATCATCACTAATAAAGTTTGCAAATGACACAAAAATTGGAGGAATGGTAAATAATTTAGAGAACAGGTCACTGATAAAGAGCGATCTGGATCGTTTGGTAAGCTGGGAGCAAGCAAGCAATATGCATTTTAATATGGCTAAATGTAAATGTATAAATCTAGCAACAAAGAATGTAGGCCATACTTACGCAATGGGGAACTCCATCCTGGGAAGCAGTGACTGTGAAAAAGATCTGGGGGTCTTGGTGGATACTCAGCTGAAAATGAGCTCCCAATGTGACACTGTGGTCAACAGGGCAAATGTAGTCCTTGAATGCGTAAACGGGAATCTTGAGTAGGGTAGAGAAGTCATTCTACCTCTGTATTTGGCACTGGTGCAACTGCTGCTGGAATACTATGTTCAGTTCTGGTGACCAAAATTCAAGAAGGATGTTGATAAATTGGAGAGGGTTCAGAGAAGAGCCACAAGAGTGATTAAAGGATTAGAAAACCTGCCTTATGGCGATAGACTCAAAGAGCTCGATTTAGTTAGCTTAACGAAGAGAGGGCTAAGAGGTAACTTGATTACAGTCTGGAAGTTGGAACTAGACAAATTCAGACAGGAAGTAAGACCATAATTCTTTAACGGTCAGAATAATTAACCATTGGAATAATTTATCAAGTATCATGGTGGATTCTCCATCACTGACAATTTTAAAATCAGGATTGGGTGTTTTTCTAAAAGATCTGCTTTAGGAGTTATTTTGGGGGAGTTTGAAGGCCCGTGTTATATAGGAGTTCAGACTAGATGATCACAATAATTGCATATGCCCTTGCAATCTATGAATCTTGGCTGAAATCTGTGTGTCTGCCCTCCTGATCTTAATAACACAAAACCATGAGGGAGCGCAGAAGTGAAAAGAAATGCACTTCAGCAAGATCAGGCAAGAAGCTGATCGCTGATGTTAAAAATGTTTAAAGTTTAAAAAATAATTGCTCCCTGCCAGGACACAGACTGCCCAATGAACTCAATCACAGTCCTAAATAGGGAGCAGAAATGCCCTGCCCCATGGATGTGGAACAAATTAAAAAATAATAACCTAAAGCTGGCCCTTTACTTTATGGGGTGACAGTCACACCATACCCAACCCCCACTCCATGGAACCAAACACAGGGCCAATTTCTGCTCACTAATGCACACACGTGAATCTGTTCTCATTGGCTTTAAAGGAGAGCTACATATGCATTCAGGGCTCAATATTTATGAAGGTCCCATTGTGCTTGAGGCCGCGTGCGTGTAGGATATAAGGGGGAGAAGAGATTCCATTTATTCTCTCCTTATGTTCCCTTACCTCACCTGGAGCTGGGAGCCATGTCTATAACATCCATACAGTGTGGTCCTATCTGTCTTTGTGCTGCAGTAGTCACAGCTGCTCCTTAGAACCGGATCAGAGCAAAAACCAAAGCAATAAAAAAGGGTAACAAGTGCTATTGCTAGGTAGACAAATTTTCAAAAGTTGCCCCAGATTTTGAGTACCTCCATTTCTGGATGTTCAGCTTGCTTTTCAGAGATGCCAAAGGCCCACAAAATTCTCTTGTTCAGCTTTGAGGTGCTATTCAGCACATGACCTGACTCAGTGTAGAAAACAGAGGAGCCTCCATCTCAACTCTCCTTTCTTTGGGTGGGGTGAGGGGCTCAGAGCAAGATGCTATTGTTCATCCTGCACCTGCCCCCAGCCTCTTTTCTTTTCACAGAGCAACATGTGTGACTTTTTGGCAAAAGATTCTATTTTTTTCTTCCCTCTCCTTTACCTATTGTGTTCCTGGTTTTATCTGCTCTTCCTTTCCCTCTTTTGTGTGGTAGGAATTTCTCCTCCTTATACTTGGATTGTCGTTCCTGTATGAAAGGTGTAAAGCCCAGGAGTGCTGTTAAGAGTGGCCAATGGTCTCACCTGCCAGCTCGGCTGCTACCTGTGGCACCTGTGGGTGGGATTTCTCTCCGATTGCTCTTCCATAGGACTTGCTCTCTGGTAAATTTGGAAGCACTGCAACCACCACCTCCTGTTAACTCCCAAGTTCCAGTCCAGACCGAGGGACTCTGTGGGTTTCATTTGCTCCATTTTTGCCAATGATTTAGTTGACTTGTGACATACAGGAGTACTAGTAAAAGTCTCAGCTGTATTTCCTGGCTCTAATCACCTGACAAGGATCAGGCTAATAGCCTTGTCAGATGGCAGAAGTCAGGATTTACCAACTCCAGTGGCTAATTTAATAGTAGACCCTAGTCTAAATGGATAAACTAAATTAGGTTAGAGAAGAGGATCCAGAGTTAGACCTAGTTTAACCTGGTGCAATTTCACTGAAGGCTTTTCTAAGAATAGGTGCAGTTCTTACACAGAGAAGCAATAGCTAGCAGTTGGCATCCTTTCTCCTATTCTTTCCCAGTTTCTCCCAGTAAGTTCTTCCCTAAATATAAAGTTGACAGTAGGGTGACCAGATAGCAAGTGTGAAAAATTGGAATGGGGGTGGGGGTAATAGGTGCCTATATAACAAAAAGCCCCCAAAATCGGGACTGTCTCTATAAAATCGGGACATCTGGTCACCCTAGTTGACAGAGACCATTGCATTATCTACAGGCAAACTCCATTGTATCTTTATGACAATTCAATAACACAGTTCCCTTACGAGAATACTGTCTCTAGCCCTTGCTCGGCCACACAGAGTAAGTCCCAGGCATGCCTGTTTGGATTTTTAAGGTCTGTACAGGTTACAGCTCCAACTGCCGAGAGTGGGAGGCCAGGGGCTGCATATCTGACCCATTGTTAACAAAAGACCCAGAGCTTGCAGGACGTGAATGAAAAAAAAATCCCTTTGAAGTTAATGGGAGTTTGTCTGGTAAGAACTGTGTAAGGAACTCTGAATTTGAGCCCAGCTGACTTTCTCCCTGAATTTGGGTCCCCTCTGAAATAAAATGTCAGAGCTCTGTGTGCAGAAATGCTTCCCCCGGCTGCAGTGATGTGGTGCCTTTTCTGTAATTTCATGGAGAGGAAAGATAAATCACTCACTGTTCAAAGGGGAAGGTTTTAATGGTAAAGCTTGAACTACTTGAAGAGTTGCTAAAAAGCACCGAGCTATTACAAATAACAGATGACCCCAGCGTGTTTACAGGGCTGAACATGCTCCCATGCCTGCTTCAGCTGCACTCTTGTGGTTTATGACCTCAGCAGAGCCTCCTTGAGAAAATTATGGGCTTGCCTTCGCTCTGGGGCCATTTATGAACCAGGCGTCTTCTGGCGCATCAACAGCTTTCATGTTCATTGCCTGGTTGAATTAAGTACTGTGTTAAAAGATGGAAAGCTCCACCAGCCCACATCAATGATCACCCGGGACTAAGTTTAATTCTCAGTCGCCATATTGTTTCTGAACAATTTGATGCTGCGGTTGGAGTTGAAGACTGAAAAAAGTAAGAATGGCAAAAATTGTTTTCCTTTAGTGTTTTATACCCTCTCGCTATATATATAGATGTGTAATGTTTTATATCACAGAGCTCGCAGCTCAAGTGTCTAAGATGATCACAAACACTATTGTAACTGACTCTGCTTAGGCTGACAGCAGGGTATGAACCCAGGAGGACCTTCAGTGCTCAAAGCATGAGCCTCTACTGCTTGAGGTAAAGGGCTGTAGCTTCATTAATTAGAGGCAGAAGTTGATCCATAAACCTCTTATGTGGACTGGCCCCTAGAAGGAACAAACTCCTCACTCTGCTGCTACTGTGGGTTACAGTATTATGCAAGGAGTTTTATCTTCTACCTCTCCTGCATGCCTATTCCCTACCTGTAACTTCATCTCAAAGACTATAAAAGTAAATAAGCTAATGTGTATTTTCTTAATTCTGTAAAACAGTCCCTGTGCTTTGGGTGCACACTGAGACCATCTTATGGCCTGGACTCCATTATTCTCTAAAACCTTAGAGGAAAATCCTGAAGCATATTATCAGTCTCCGTTTGTGCACTGGGCAACATTTCCCTCCTCAGTCTGCATTGTTGTTCCCTTACCTGCAGTGTGAACTTGTCTGATACCCTATGTCTATGTACTCATGTCCCATGCAGAACTTCTGTTGTCCTCATGGCCAAGAGTGGAAGAACCATAAAGTATATTCAGGGCTGGCACAGAGAATGGTGCCAGCAGAGCTGCCCAGGTCATCGGGGCACTGCAGCGAGGATGAGGTTTAATATGCACGTTTAAATGCCACATGGTTGGGAGAATAAGCAGCAGCTAGAGATCTCTGGATGATAACTGAAGCCCCTTGGGAAATGGGAGGTCTCCCTGTGCAACGCTGGGATACATAACTGCTCCCTGCCCTTCCGTTTGATATGTAATCTTGACCCACTGTTCCCCTAGTTCCCTCCATAAACACTAGTTCTCCACTTCGGCATATGATGCCTGCTCCCCTATTCCATGTCTCCACGCTACTCTCATGGAAATAAACTCACTTCATCCTCAGCTGGCATGGCATTTGCATGGGGTGGGGTTAGGTGGGGGAGAGAAAGTGTCACACTGCATCTTGGGGCTTTCAGCTGGGAGCAATCACATGGCTTTGCAAGGGGCCATGCATTTGCTTGAGTCAGCCCTGTTTATATAATAGTATAACTGAAGAGGTTGGCAGAAGGGCATTCTAGGTGAGGAGCCTGGGCTCTGGCCCTCTCTTCTGCCTGTTCACCAGAGCCTGGAGTTGCTGATCTTTAGGACACATGGCCAGACACTCCTCTGGGAAGACTGAGTGAGGAGGGAGAGGGGGGTCATCGAGAAGTCTGTCATGCAGGGTATGATGGAGGCAGGGCTGTGATGAGAAGGTTTTCTGGGCATGGTGCAAATTTGTTAAACTTGCTCTAATATTCTTTATTAAGGTGTGTGTTTTAAAAACCTCTAATGAGCTTAGAGAACAAGTGCACAGTAAGCCTAATTACATGAATAAACAACCAAACTCTAACACTGGTGTCCAGGGTGAGTTGTTCACCTATCACTGCTGGGTCCAGTTCTCCAATTTTTTAAAATTGTGATAGCTTAAAAAAGGGGAGGAGGGATAGTTACTGGGAGACAACCAGTAATACAGTATAACCTCATAGTTACAGGAATGGAGGTTGTTCATAACTCTGAACAAAACATTATGGTTGTTCTTTCAAAAGTTTATAGCTGAACATTAACTTAATACAGCTTTGAAACTTTACTATGCAGAAGAAAAATGCTGCTTTTCATCATCTTAATTTAAATGAAACAAGCACAGAAACAGTTTCCTTATCTTGTCAAATCTTTTTTTAAACTTTCCCTTTATTTTTTTTAGTTTTCATTTAACACAGTGCTGGGCTGTATTTGCTTTTTTTTCTGCTACTGCCTGATTGTGTACTTCTGGTTCCAAATGAAGTGTGTGCTTGACTGGTCAGTTCGTAACTCTAGTGTTTGTAACTCTGAGGTTCTACTGACAGTTAAAACAAGCAAGTGAGAGTTAGTAGATATGTGCTGTCTTCCCAATGCTACCATTATTCCTGGCACTGTGGGATCCTGGCAGGGCCGGCTCTGGCTTTTTTGCCGCCCCAGGCAAAAAAGCCTCCGGCTGCCCTCCCCCCCCCACACGGGGGGGGGGGGGGGGGGGGGGGGCCCCCGGGGGGGGGGGGGGGGGCGCGCGCGCCCCCCGGCGGCCAGAGTGCAGGGGGCAGGGCGGCGAGAGGGCAGCGAGCTCCGGCAGGGGCTTGCCGCTCTCCCCGCCCCGGCGGCCGGGGGGAGGGCGCCGGAGGGGGAGGGCAGCCAGAGTGCCGGGGGGAGGGCAGCGAGCCCGGCCGTGGCCCCGCTCTCCCCGGGGGCCGGAGCGCCGCGCCACCCCCCTCCAGGTGCCGCCCCAAGCACCAGCTTGGTGGGCTGGTGCCTGGAGCCGGCCCTGGATCCTGGGCAAATCAAATATCCTCCGTGGCTCAGTCCTTCTATCTGTTTAATGGAGATAATGATACATATACTTTTGTAAAGTACTTTGAGCTCCATAGGTGAAGAGCACTGGATAACTGCAAGAGATTATTACTCACCTTTGATCTGCTAGACTAAAAGGAGGGAGGCAAAAAGTATTAATTATGATTGTATCTCTCCCTAGCTTGTTTTAAGGAGAATTCCTCCATGTTCTAATATGCTTCCACCAGTCTTGCTGCAAAGGAGGCTTTGCTGACTTCACCATGTACTCACAGCCCTGGTAGTATCAGGCAGACATACCTGAGGATGAAGCAGTGAAACCGGTGTCCTTACATAAGCTGCCCTCACAGCTTTAATCTGCATTCCCAAGCTCATGCTTGTGCATACATTCCCTGCAATGAATCATCCCCAACTCTTTCTGACCAGCTCCTCTTGTCTGTTTTACAGGAATGCTCACTGACAGGGTACCTTGAATGGAGAAAGGGAGCAGAGCAAACCATGTCACTTCACCGAATGATGCCAGCTGGGCTGCTCACCACCCCATCTGACTAAAAGTCAAACAAATAAAGCAGCTTCCTGTCATTAAGTCTCTCAGAGGAAGCCTCAGTCCCACAGGTGCCTTTGGCCCAGAAGACAGCCTATCATGGACCTGCGCAATGTGCTCCGCATTCCCACTACCACCTCCTCTTCTCCTTGGAGGAACATGTTTTCCTCTTGGTTTCTTGCTGGGGAATTTTTCCCTCTGGTTTCAAAAACCACCCGGACCAATGTAGGTACTTTTCCTTCTCTGACTTCAAGGTTCAGATATTTGAGACTGGACAATGATATGGATTTTTTTTTTTCAAAAACTGCTGTGGTTTTGCTGCTACACTAAGAATCGTGATTTGCATTGTATGGTTTTGGACCTAGTCACGTTTTGATGGGGGAAAGGGGTTTTACTGGAGTAGCAACGCTTCAGAGTCATCTCTGTCCTACCCATGATGCACTTTTAAAGGAAGAGTTAGAATATTTTATTGGCTAATATACTTTCCTTGTTATTTTTACAAAGGCCACCTTTATTCTTTTTAATGCCATATTTTCAGTGTTACACTTTTATGGCTTTTAATTTTTGATTTGACAGATGTAAGAAGCAGCATGAATAGTTTATACTGTGGTTTTTCAGAGCCTGAATGCCAAGAGAACTCAGTAAATGTTTATTCTTCTCAGCTTTCTCTTTAAATTCCCCTAAATAGCGCCCCATTTGGGAACAGAGCAAGAGTGTTGAACTAAAGACCAAAATTCCCTCAAGGTGTAAAATAATCTGAGGGGAATATTTGCTGGGCGTCACGAAAGACTTGGATGAAATTTCAACCCTGATGGTTTTCAGTGATCCAGGAAGCCAGTGAGACAATCTCTCCATATGCATAGCCCTTTCATGATAATTAGAATGGTATGGACAAACCAATGAAAACAAGGGGTAAAGTGAGAAAGATCCCCCATGATTCTGTTTCACTGTTTGCTTTCTCCTGTCATGGTTAAGAGAAATGTGCAATTCGATCCTCAATCAGTGGGTGGAGGATAACAGGGTAGAATTTACTTGTGTGCACTTGTACAGTTGTAGCCAAGAGTCCAAAAGTACACTAGAGCATGTATACTGGCACTGAATTGGTAAGACAGTTGTGGAGTATCCCATTCTGACAAATACAAAAAAGAAAAAAAAATTCAAATCACCTTGTGATTCAGTGTAACTGTTTACTAACTTGAATAAAGCAATTGTTCACTCTCAAGTGTTCAGAGTACACCTCTTCTATAAGGCTGCTGTTAGGAACTAAGAAGCAGTTTGCAAAAGAAGTGTCCCTATTAGTCTCAGTGAAGTTGGGAGCAGGGTATCAAAGCCAATCACACCAGAGCCTTGTAGTGATGGTGCACTATGAGCACTATGTATATACTGTATTTCTATATTTTCCTTTGTACAAAGTCACTTAACAAGTCAAGCTACTGTTTTACAGGTGCTCCTTATTTATTAGAGCTGTGAACGCTTGGAAAACACACCGGGCGAGCAAGCTCGCTTTTTAAAAAATATTAAAAAAAAAAAAAAAAAGAGCTCCTGAGCCTAGGGGAAGTTACTAAGAGCTACCAGAGAAACATCTCCAAGAAAACAAGAACACGAAGCACTTCCAATGTGCTCACTTTCTTTCTGGGCTCACAACACTTCTCTCTCTCCCTGACTGGTGTCAGATTGATTAAAAGAAAATAAATCTCCAAGAAAAAAAATGCACTTAAATGTGCTGTTGTTTTATTATTATTTTTTCCTGTGCACATAAAGTTGTTCTTTTCTCTCCCTGACTGATCACAGATCAAGCAAAATTCAAGCTGAAATCTAAAAAACAAAAACACCCTGACAAGTGTTATTTTTATTATTACTTGTATTGTGGTACTGCCGAGGAGCCCTAGTCATGAGCCAGTAACTCACTGTGCTAGGCACTGTACAAATACAAACCAAAAAGTCAGTCCCTGACCCCAAAGCTTACAATTTAGGTATAAACCAAGAAACAACCATTGGAGACAACAGACAGATGGTTCTTAGAAGCTGAATCTATGTTCACTCTATTTCCTCTCTGATGATTTCTCAGTTTCCATAGTGATCATGGAAGGGAAAAGCACTTCAAAGTGTTGAGTTAGGCCCTGATCTTGCAAAGAGCTCCATATGGTTGGACCATTACGCTGGGCAGAGCCTCATTGACTTAAATGGAGCTCTGTGCAAGTGTTGAAGCCTAATTGCCCTTCACTGCAGGATTGAGGCTTCAACTCATTTCTTCCATCTTCTGTAAGGACACAATTCTAAGTATCTTCACACACTGAACTCTCATCTAAGTCTTGTAATATCTACACACATTCCCACGTATTAGGCTCTGAATAATATCATACAGTGGTGTTCACCTTTCAAGTGTTATCCTATGGATTCACGAATGTCGGTTCCTCACTGTTAGAGGACTTTGAAATGTCTGGCGAGCTCTGTTGCTTTTGAAGGCATGATTTCATTTACGCTTCATGGTAAGCACAACAAGCAAGGTACTGCGCATGCCAGCTCTGAAGGAACTGTACACCAAAGCTTGCCTCCCTAGTAAGCAACTTCCTGTATCTTTAATTATTTAATCATCTGAACTTGGCGATGACAGGATGGCTGTGTATATTGATTTTGCTTTTGTTAGTTGTCCAGGATTGTTAGCACACATTTTGAACCTTCTGAAAACCCTTTTGTTTTCAAGATTACAATCTCTCTCTTTTTCTCTGTAATTATTTTTTCCAGAAATAAAATAAGTAAAAAAAAAAACATAAAGTAAGCAAGAGGTTCAGAAAGCAATACAATTTGAAGGTGGGCTACACAAAAACTTTGGATTTGTGAAAATTTGCCTAGATAATATTTATCAAACCATCCCAATTTCTAAACCAGAGTTTGGGTAGTCTGGTTGGTTCACTGTTTGCCATCTACAGCTGTACTCCAGTGAAGAAGTGTCTGAGTACACATGAAATTTCAACTAACTGTAGACCAAATGGTATGATACATCATGCAAAGGAAAACTTTTTTTTTTTTTTAGCCCAAATTCATTCTTGGTACGAACCCAACAAAATGAGTGAAATTACCAAGGGATACATTTGTTTCTTTGTGATTAATGGGATCTCAGCAAAATAGCACACCATTTTGATCGCTCACTATTATTATTATTTATTACACACAATATAGCCACAATGACCAAGCCAGTTTTTTTCTGAGTTTACTACCTAGAATGCAAACAAAGAAAGGCAAGATGCTCTGAGAGATGCACAGGTAGGTTCCTACCCGTAACAGAAGTCATTCCAGTTCTTCCAGTTCTGAGATACATAGAATCTCTTCACAAGGTGAATAGAAGAAGCTTTAGATAGGTCTCTAACAAACTGTATCTCAGGCCTGCATTTCTTCATGCTGCCATTGAAGTTAACGAGAGGTTTTTTGTGAGACAGCAGCATAGGCTCTCATTGAATAAAGGCCTGTTTCTGCTCTCATAGAAGGCAGGACAGAGCCCTATAAACATCCTTAATTAATTACCTTCTGTACTGACTGTGGGGAGATTCAGAATGAAATAAAAAATGTAAAAATATTTACTCCGCTTTTGTGAAGTAAAATGTCCTATCACATGAAAGTATTTCAGTAGTTTTTCCCTTGCTAAATGTTTGAAATGAATTTGCTTTGTTCAAATAGGCACTGTGGGCCAAATTTACCAACATAATTATCTAAATAGGATATCTCATTCCCAAGGCCTTACTTGGACATCCAGATACACACTCGCCCAAATACACTTGCCCATTTGGAGTGCCCATCTATGGAAGTGGCGGCCCAAACTTTGATGCCTTGCTTTTAAAAATGGGCTCAGAATATGTAGTGAGACAATCACAAGGCTTCATTTAATAACAGTTATGACACTCTTATTTGTGTTCAAATGAAGAGCCAAATTCTGCTTTAATTTACTCTGATAAATGTTGGTTTCAGTGGAATGATTCTGGATTTACAGAGGTGTAACTGACAGTGGCATTTGCTCCTAAGATGACTTTATTTTAGGCCCCATCGCATCCTGATCAAACCCGACTGTACACTTGGGTTGTGTGTGTCCACGGACACTGCACCGAGCATACAGCCCTATCTGTTGAGGGCTTGAGTCTGATCTTAATTGCACTGGGTGCAAGGCAGGAGCAACTCCCTCAAAGTCAATAGATTTGAGTTATACTGATGTAAGCCAGAAGAGATTCTAGCCTTGCAAGTCTGTCTTATCTGTGCAGACGGACGATGCCCCTTGGTAGAGTATTTTGAAGTGTGGTAGAACAAGTACACACATATGACATGCCATTGGTGCCTCATTGATAGAACAGTGTCTGCTTGTGCATGGCATGGGTGAGAGAAATGCAAAGTTAGTCTGAGCACTTCTGGAACTTTGACTTGGAAGAAGAGGACACACTAAAATCAAATTTAAATAATAATAAATAATAATATCTGTTATTCTCTAGACATAGTCTAAAATATTGCCATTCATAAGAGCTGTAGGATACTGTAGTAGCAAAATACTGCAGAACTTTGAGTGATTGCTGTAGTCATTGTTATAAGGACATACTCCTGAGCCTGTAGGCATTTTGCATCTGGCATGGATAATAAAGTCAATAGACAGTCTCTGGGCTTGATTCTTCACTGTGTTTACTCCAGTTTTACATGGGAGTAACTCAGTGAAGTAATGCAGTGGGGTATCAGGCCCTCTGTGGTAGCCAGGCCTGAAAGTTTGGCAGTACAGCCCACTGGATAGAACACTGGACCGGGAGTCAGGAGAACTGGGGCTTATTACCTGGTCAGTCACTGACTTGCTGTGTGACCTTGGTCAGGTCACATCACTTCCTTGTTCCTCAATTTCCCAATCTTTAATTTCCTGGCCTCCGCCGGCAGAACTTCATTGTCTTCAGTCTGAGCACCAAATGAAAAATGACTTCGCAATCAGGAGTGTGACCTTATACAAATTAAGTGCAATAATCATCCAAGACACTGCAAGATTTTAACTGCTTAAAGACGGCAAGTGAGGCTCAGGTAGCATAAATGACTTATACATGTCACCCACCTTTGAGAATTAATAGTACTCCGTAAGTGCAAAGTGTGAAGAATTATTAGCTACTAATTGTTATTATTAGTCTGGGCCTTTGAAAAAACACCTCAGTGGTATGTATTAATGGATTATAAATCATTTCGTGCTCCTCTCCTCCCCCTCTACAGTGCTCTTTTTAGTGTACAGGTAGCTTTTTAAGGAATGAACAACTGTCTCCGCTATGATGGAATGTTCCACCAGGAGAAAAAACGAACCCACTCAGCAGTCATTCAGGATGCCGGAGCATTTGGGGAGTGGCTGGAGCAGTCACCAGGAGCAAAACAGAAGTGCCTCGCAGCCCTAGGGAAATCCTGCCGGTTGACTTGCTGGTGGAGAGGTCCAAAGAGAGATTTACAAGCAGGGTCAGGTAGAGGAGCTTGACACAAAAGGGTCAGAGAGGAAAGGAGACGGGCCACAGGCTGATTGTAGGTTGACATCCAGAGAATGGGGGTGGGGAGTTGAATTTCTTAACAATGAGAATTATAAAATCATTTCCTGTGTTAGGGGTTAGGAAAGAGAGAGGAGGACCCAGAGATCTTCCACACAGAAAACAGCTTTTGTTAAGGCTTTTGGCCTAAGGAAGCTGGGGGTGGGGTGAGGAGGGAAAGTGCTGGCATATTTTTGGCTCTATGCCCTGGACAATATTTCTTTTTAATCCCAGTCTTTATATTTCAAAATAAAGTGATCATGAGGCAGCAACAATGACGAAAAAGAGAGTTAAAATTTGGTTGGCTTTTCTTTCCCCTCTATCCCCCCATTTTCTGCCATGAAACACAAAGTATCTCCTTTATTATATACAGTAGCTGGGTTAAGCCATCAGACCAAAGGCCAGGAATGCAACAAGATACTTTTATACTTATTGATCCTTTTTTAGGGAGATTGTTTTCATGAAAGTTTAATTCACCTTTTTAGTTTATCGGCTACACATTTTATCCTGCTTCTTTGTGAAAAGCTAATCCAGCAGTAGGTTTTAGTTTTCCTGGTGTAACTTTTCAGAAATTGTATATCTGCATAGCAACCTCACTACAGGCAGCTTATGGCAGGGTATCACATGTCAGAAAGATGAAAAGAACTCCAAATCTGAGCTGCACCACAAATGTGCGTCCCTGATTCTTGGACATATATATTTTCTGTACTTAATATAAGTGTCAAGGAGGCAATTTCAAGGCCAGAGTGGTGCAAACTTTTATCTTGATGACAAAAAAATGACACAGGACCTCAGTTCAGGCCTGCGTGGACAATCAGATGTGAAACAAAGGTTGCCTTTTTCCTCCCCTGACCCCTCCACCCCCTTGTCACTGTTGTCTGCTTCCAACTGCAACCTGAGCCTGGATCCCGAGCCCAGTGTCCAGATTAGAGATTGTTGACTAAGATTTAGTGGTGAAACTTGAGCCAGACCCTGTTGATGGCACAGCCTTGAAAGAGCAAGTTTACTTAAAGCCAAAAGAGAGATTACATGTCAGACAAGAACCTGGCTTTTCTTTATCACAAACTTCCTGATCTGCCTCTGTTTTAATAGTTTAAAAAAATGCCCACTTTCAATTCCTTCTATATGGTGTCATAAATCAGGAAATTAACAAGTGTGTAGCTGGCCTTTGCCACAGTCAGAGACAATGAGGTTTCTGTGTTTTTAACCAGTGGGTAGCACTTAACATAATCAATGCAGAGCTACGTGCAGAAAGGATGAAAAATGGGGGCTTGGTCTCACCACTGACAAGGTATTTCTCATCACCAAGCAAGCTGCTTTTATGAGAATATGACATGCCCTGGAAGCTTGCTCTCCATTTTGCAGGAGAGTCATTAAAAGAAATCATTGCATCTTTTTTTTCCCCTTTGGCATGCACGCTGCTTTTCCTTGGCTTCTGATTTCATCCATCTTTCAGGCGCTTCGTGCCTTTGGTAATTTATGTGCAAGATTTTTCCAAACCTCCAAATGTTTTTCCATTTGGCAAACTCTATCCTGAAGCCTCCACAGAATGTAACTGTAGAGTTTTCTTGTACTTGAAAACATGAGCTCTGTTAGCACAAAGATGCATCTAATACTTGTAATCCTGTATACCGATGCTATGTATTTATACAGAGCAATCAAAGGGGTCATTCCCTCCAATAAGTTCTTACGAACCTCATTGCTATCGTCCCCTATTTTTTATATAATAGAAAGATTTCTGTTACAAGAGTTGTTGTTTTTTTTTAACTGTAAATTTTGGAAGCTTCAGAGTACCATATGGAGAACTATTTTATCCTACTGCTGGTGGCTTTTGCAGTACTGACTATAAATTAGCTAATTGTCCTTATGTCTGGTGCCATATATTATCATTCAGACTTGTCATCCCTTACACCAAAGTCCTACAGAATTGAATAGAAGGTGATAACCTTGCAATCATATAGAACTTAATAGAAAATTGTCTCCCTGCTGTCGAATTCTATAGGATGGCTAAGAAACAACAGACAGGATTTCATTCTCCATTAAATTCTATAGCTTTCAGAGTAATTTTTATAGAACTTCCCTGGGTTTTATCCTTATTAAACTCCATAGGATTTTTCCACAAGCGGTGCTGATTAACAGATGCTCAGGCTGGGATCTTCATAGGAGCCTAAGGGAGTTGGCGCTCAAATGCCATTCAGTTTCATGAGACCTGGGCAGTATTAGTGGGAGAAGCGATCACTGAGAACCTGGGTGGATTGGCACCATAATCCAGCTTGACACAACATTTTTCAGAAAGGCAAATCTTGTGGACGATTTCATGAAATGTTTTCTATAATTTAATCCATTGAGTGACATCCAAAAATGCTATTGTTGAAAAGGTTGGGAATACGATCAAGATAAGACAGCTGGTTCTCCTCCAGTCTACACTCATGGGAAATTATAGGAGAGTGAGGAACAACAGCAGTGGCTTTTCGTGTATATATATATATATATATTTAAATCACTGTGTAAAATACAGGATTTCCCTATAACACATTTTGATTTCTTGAACTAATTTAATTGAACTGAGCAGCTGAGAAAAACATTTAACAGACCAGGCAGCTTTTACTCAGGCAATACTTACATTAACTTAAATAAGAGTTTCGCCTGTAAAGGATAGCCCGATTGGGCCTAAAATACACTACTTTTCCTGGGTCATGCTAAGTCACTTATATCTGTATACCTACTGCTTAGTAGTCCTGGATATAAATGTTAATTGTGTATACAGAATCCTGGAAGAGGTAGTTCTCATCTACAAATGCTTACCCAAAATATTGGACTGAAACAGAACTGACATGGGAAGAACTATATACATTTTGCTTATGAATGGCCAGACTCTGCTCTCTCTTGATGTAAATCCATTGACTTCAACAGATTCACATTGGTGTAAGAGAGAGGAAAACCAGGGTCAGTGTTAGTGAATTTTTAAAAGGTGGCAGGAACATGAAAATGTCGGGTGTTGGGGTAAAATTCTGCTTTCACTTACATCAATGTCAATCCAGAGTAACTACAGTGATGTCAGTGGAATTGCTCTGGCTTCGCACTGGGGTAGCAGAGAGCAGAATTTATTGTATACATTTCCTTTTTCACTCTGCTGAATTACAGTGACAGCTCTCTGGAGAGACACATGACATCCACATTAATAGCAAAACACTTCATTGTGATCAGCGCTATTACAGTGAATTAATTAATTTTATATCACTTAAAACAAACTATTCCCTGACTAAATCATTAAGAGTATTATTGGCGTAGGCGTAAGAAATGTTTTCCTCTTGAGTAATTTACTTCCTCTTAAGTGATTTTGGGTGTTTGTTTCTCTTATTTGATTGATAAAATAACCTGCTCAATTATCAACATATATTAGAAAATAATATCCAGCCAGCGAGGAAATGAAATGTTTGGGGAATGCCACACAGTAGGTGCAATGGCATGGACATAGCAGGATTTAGTCTCACCTAGCAGATCAGACTGCAGTATCGCAGTGCAGCATTTTCCTATTTATATATTTCATTTTGTTTTGTTTTTCACTGGCTGTATGATTTTCCTGCTCTCTCAAACTCCTCCACACTGCATCCAATTTGCTCCTCCAGAACTAATCGACTAGTATAGCAGGTCACTACCCCTGCTGAAATCAGCCAACAAGCCGACCATAACCCCAGCAGATGTTTGCGTTTTACAGGCCAAATAAGAGCCTTACAGACCAACCAAATACCAGCACCACAGATGTGGAACCTGGCCACTTGACACCAGGAACACAAAGCACTGTCCTGTCCAGCAGTGCTGGGGCTTCCAGAGGAGCAGAAGGTCTGAGAGACTAATTAGCCTGCAGAGCCAACATGTGGGCCCATGCGCCATCATTCTGGTGTGTGCAAAGTCCTTTAATGAAACACTGCATGAGTGCAATCAGATGAGGCCCCTTTCTAAGTTCACCTTTGAATCTGGCAGTCACCTGAGTTCATTATGTTCCCTAAATGTGCCAGCATGCCATGTGGATGTTCTGCCACTGATTGCCGGCTGGATCAGCAGGACTGAAAGGTTGCTATCATTACTACAACCGGAAGAGTGCCTGCAATTTAAATGGCTGGGAAGAAAGAATCCTATAACCCTGACACACTAGAGAAGATATTTCTATTTATTTATGACATATTTCTAGTAAACAATTTACAGCCCGCCGTGGAAAGTCAGAGAAATTGAAGATGGTGGGACCAGTACAGAATGCAGCTTTCTTGTTCATGGCACATATTATGTTTCCACTTGACAAGCAGAACAATGTTGTGTTATCTTCTCTGAGGCTACGTCTTCACTACCCGCCGATCCGGCGGGTAGCAATCGGTTTATCGGGGATCGACTTACCGCGTCTCGTGAGGATGCGGTAAAATCGATCCCTGATGGCTCTACCGTCGACTCTGGAACTCCACCTCGACAAGAGGCGGTAGCGGAGTCGGCGGCAGCGCGGCAGCGGTCGACTTTCCCGCGTCCTCACCGCCAGGTAAGCCGACCTAAAATACGCAACTTCAGCTACGGTATTCACGTAGCTGAAGTTGCGTATCTTAGGTCGGAAGTCCGCTGTAGTGTAGACCTAGCCTGACAGAGATTCTTCAGGGTTAAGATTAACACACCTTTAAATCTCTTCACGCTCCACAATTCCCAGTCATTCCTCTGGTAATAGGCCTAAAGTATCATTAAAGTCTCTTTCAAAGAAGATCTGAGGAGACATTAGTGGTCAGTGTACACTAAAGTGCACCGTATGGCCCCAAATAAGCCATCAGTGTCACAGCTGATAACATTCGTTTTCAGAATGGATTTTTCTTTATATCATTTATGAATTAAAATAATTTAAGATGTAGAAATGGAGACTTTTCGTTTCACTGCGTCTGGGCTTACTGGGCTTATTTGTGGCTCCCTTAGGACAGTTCTGCACCCCATGATGCCTTTAGAAACAAAGAATGGCATTAGTAAAGACCACATTTGCAGCTTTGATAAAAACCACAGTCTAAACACAACTGTATTGTTACATGACCTGACAACCCCCAGAGCAATGTATTTATAAAGGGGCCTTTTAAGCACAAAAAATCTAGCTAGGGACAGTACGCAGTAGCAAAGGGGGATTTATCAATGACTAGCTCCCTACACAAATACGCTCAGCTCACCAGTGAATGATCTTCTCCGTTGCACTTGAGCGCAAGTGCCTCATTTCTCACAGAGCTCCTTGCATTTGCATGTCACTTGAAATCACAGCCAGGAAAAGCCTCAGCTCTCCCACCCGGCTCTGTATAACACCGGGAACAAATGCTGGCCATTGCTGGGATAATTAGCCAGGGCTACAATGCCCATACATGGATTTCCTTCTCTTTAAAAACCTTGGTCTAAAAAACCAAATTCTGTCTTTCAACTGGAAAACAACTGAACCACAGCTTGAGTTTAACAGCTGGTTTCTTCTTAAAAATAAAGCAAACGCCTTTATTTTGTTCAGTTATTATTCCTGGTGAAGTGCCCCACTCTGACTGCAGCTGCAGAAAGCCTTTGGCACTGGGGCGCCACCAAGCGGTGCTCCTTGCGCGCGCTTCCGGGGCTGCGGTGAATCTGCCTGTGGCAGCTGAATCTTCCATCTGGTGGCGAAGGCTCCGTCCATGAAGACAAATTGAGTGCACGAGGAATCAGCCAGCGTTCCGCAGTTAGCTCTGAATTAAATGCGTTCTGGCTTTTGTCTTTATAAACCTGAAAGCGTCTGACGCGTCTCATTGCCTGTTCTAATTAGGTAGGAAAAGGGCAGAAATGTTGCCTCTTAGCCACACGGTGTCAGCAGTGGGCTTGCAAGGCGCCAGCTCCGGGAAAGGACTGCATTGCCTTCAGCAACGGGTGCTGCACTGCAAGGGTTAGCCCCTGGAGCCGACTGCTCCTCGCGGACACCTTGCTTAGTAGCCACACAGGGGGATATTTGGATCTAAGAGCATTGTGGTGTATCTTTGCAGGACTGGTGGTTCTTCCTTGTGGAGGTTAAAGGTTAAAAAGGGACCGTTGCGTGTTTTGTAAAAAGAATCATTTATCCTAGTCACATTCACCTCAATTCTGATTAAAGAATTAACACTAGAGAAACGTGGATGGTCATTCTACAACGATTTTGTTTCCTTATAGGTATAGCTGAATGGCCATCTGAACTGGGGTGCGTAACACGTATCCTTCCCAGGGGAAAGGCAGCTAATCAGACAAACAGAAAGGCTAACATCCTCAATAAACCCTAGTAAAAAAAACCATGTTCCATACTGTTTATGCCCATTGTCCCCACATCATCTGCATACTGTTGTATTCACTCTATTTCTCATCTACTTTTTTCACTGGTTATTTTTACAGTGTATCATTGTAGTTTTCTTTTTATAAACCCTTCTTAAATACTGGACATGAATTAAATGTAGGCGTTAAAAACAATAACAACTGCTTCTTATCACGTGTTGTACATGAAGTGTGGAGTTTTTTCAAAGTGCACAAGTGATTTAGGAGGACAAGTCCTATTGAAAAAAAAATTGATGGAGCTTGTGCTCCTAAGTAATTAAATTACTTTTGAAATCCACACCCTATGGGCCAGATTCTCAGTGGGCATAAATCAGTATCATTCCATAGACTTGGATGGTGCTACAAGGATACACATCAGATGAAGATTTAGACTAAAATATATCACATTTTAAATACATTTCTTTTTATTTGTAGGAGTCAGGAAATGACTGAGTGACTCACTGGTTCCTCAGGTATGTGCCTAAGTCAAGGAAGCAATACGTCAATACTGATTAGTAGGCAGGAGCTGCCAGGTGAGTAAGTGTTCATAGGGTTTGGCCATAAGTGATTTAGGCATCAAAACAACCTTGCCTTCCTCACACAAGTGTAGCAGACAGAAATGGGTAACAAGAATGATTAGAGGCATGAAGAGACTGCCATCTGAAGACAGACAGAGAAGAATGGGACTGTTGGGTTTACAGAGGAGATGAAGAAGAGGGACTTAATAGAAGTCTCAAGTAGAATGGTATAGAGAAGGTAGATCGGACACCCTCATAACACAACAAGAGGACACTCAAATGGAGAGACAACAAATTAAACCTTAATGAAAGTTTGTTTTTAAACATACTATACACTTAACCTGTGGAACTCATTGCCAGAAGATATTGGGGCCAAGAGCTCAGTGGGATTTTAAAAAGTTTTAGGCTTTTATATGGCTAATGAGAAGATTTACAGTTATGTTATAAGGATATAATCCCTCATGCTCTAAGGCACAAGCCACCCACTAACTGACGGGGGTGTAGCGGGGTGGACACCCGTTCCTGCCCTGAGGGGTTGGAAAAGCCCTGCAGAGGGTTGGGGCAGGGCAAGGTAAAACCCTGGCTGATTGGGGGAAGTGGCTGCAGCTGGGCCACACCCCAATCAGAGCCCAGATGGCCTGTATAAAGAGGCTGGGAGCCAGGAGCCCAAGAGTCTCTCTCTGCCTTCAGAGAGAGAAGGGCCTGGCTCCAGGGAGCTAGACAGGGTACCTGTGGTGGACCAGGGCTGGGGAGCTCCAGCCTGGAAAGCCCCAGGTTGCGGCCTAGGAAAAGGCCAGGGGTACTGGGGGTTGCAGAGGGCAGCCCAGGGCTAGACCAAGGCAGCAGGTCCATACCCAACCTTGCCAATGATGAGTGGCCTATACTGCAGTCTGCCCCAGAGAGTGGGGGCTAGTTGGTGACTGGCAGTGGCCTTATTGTGAGGTGGGGTTAGTGGGTGGGGGTTCCCCTGGGAGGGGAGATCTAGCGTGTGTGTGGGTATTGCCAGGGGGCAGCACCCAGGGGAAGGGACACTGGGGTCCTGGGAGGGACACGGAGGTCAGAGAAGAGGACAAGGTGGATCACTGGCCTGCAGAGGGCACTCCAGAGGCTGGTGAGCTAATTCCCTGAACAACCAGCAGGAGGTGCCGCAGGGGTGAGTCCGGACCCTCTACAGGGGATTAAGAAGAGTTATTCTTTAATTGTCTATTAGGGGGATTCTTTGCATCTGCTAATTGCCACTGGCAGAGAGAATACAGGACTAGATAGACCCATCAGGTGCAACAATACCTATGTCCCAAAGTAACCCCATTGAAGTCAATGGGACTACTTGTGTGAGTAAGGCCAGTTTGATTTAGTCTTTACAATATGCTGTAATAGACCTTTATGTCACTGTTGGCATCCTGTTGATGTTCTGTTGTCCCATGCATTTATATTTGTAACTCATCAGTGAAGTATAGGCAGCACCTGACAGTGAATGGTAGCGGTACAATTATTCCCTTGTGTGATAGTAAAACCATCATAACTCACCTGTTGGCAGTAAATGTATCCTAGAAAACTGTAGAAAAATGATGCCTGATATAGCTCACTAGTTTAATAATAAAAAGGAAACAAATTTGGACCCTGAGCTTGGAAAAGTTAATAACCTTTATGGCAGACAGCACATGAAATATACTGTCAAAAATGTGCCCCAAATACAGCCTTCTTCCTACAGACCCTTAATCATAGTTGGGACAATCCCATGCAATATCTTTGGGGACCATACTGTATTAAGTTTATGTATCACTGTGGATCAGGGATAGTATGCAATTCCAGGGCTGAGGGTTATCACAGCTCCACCGGGACCCAAAAGTAGTGGGGAGTGATTACACTGAATCTCTTAGGTTGTAAACACCTTCAGAGAGGCACCACCCTGAGGGGAAGCTTGCTTGGCTCAGACACTTTTTCAGAGGGCAACAGACAAAGAAAGGGCTTTTGGCCTAAAAAGTCTGGGTTTAAACTGACTCGGGGACTTCTTTCTGATCCAGCAAACAGACAGGCCCTTCTGTCCAAGGGCCCCTACCCTTGTGGAAGGGTTGGAAAGAATGAGGACCTAGCAAGCCAAAGAAGACTGAGTGGCCTCTTGTAAGCATTTAGCATATGTTTTGTTGATGTTTTTTTGTATGTCTTCTCTGTAATGCTTTTTCCTTAAGAATAGAATAGAGGTGCTTGCTTAGAAAGAGCTGTGTGGTAACTTGTAACTGCTACCAATACTCTGTTCATAGCCCTTGAAGAGAAAGCAAGGCATAGGAGCTGGCCTTTAAGCAGACTGGCTTGCTGGAGATATTGCAGTGTGGGGCGGGGTATGTGCAGTCTGAAAAGGGAGTGGGACAAAGGTCCATGTCCAGAGACAGGTGACAGCTGGAGACCTGACTGGGCACTCCTGCAGTGGACCATGGAGGGGGAATACAGGTGCAGTTGCCCTGAAACCCTGACAATGGCCCTCGCTTTAAGTAGTTTCATTGACGTCAATGGAACTAGTTATGATGATCAGGCCTCCTAAAGTGAGGCAAGGCTTGCTTTCTTGGGCCAGGACCTACTGCAGTATTCTTTTAGTGCAAGACTCCAGTCCTGAATTCACTGTTCGTGTGTGTGTGTGTGTGTGTGTGCGTTTACACTCAGGCCATAAAGAGTACACATGCACAACCAAATAGAAAGGATTCCTGATGGTCTGGACAGACAGTGATTTTTAATGACTGAGGCCCAGTTTTATACAAGGGTATTTAGGTGCCTATACATGCAGCTAGATGCTCAGTGGGGTTTTCAAATTCACCTCAGTGTCTAACTGCGATTGAAATCACTGGGAGTTGGGCACCTAGGTGCGGTTTGAAAATCCCACTAGCTGCAGCTTTAGACACCTAAATACCTTTCAAAATCTGGCCCTTTATCACTTTTGAAAATGAGGCTAAATTCAGTTAGGCCTTGCCACACTCAATGGAGCACTGCTTTGATACTTTTAAATATCTGGACCTAAATTATTAATTTTTCAGTATTTAATAGTAATCCAACAGCTAGATTTTTATTAGGAATATGTCTAATATAAATCATATCTCGGCCAAATTCTGTTCTCAGTTACGCCCATAGAAATCTAGAGTAACTTCGCTGAGTTTCAAGTCACTGGAGTTATGATGGATTTCTAGCAATGCAACGGAGAGCAAAATTTGGCTCTACACATGTACAAACACACCACATACCTTGCCTAATGTACTGTGATCCTCTATCAAAAAGCAAATCCAAAGCCCCTTGTCAAAGGTATTTGATCAGGAAGGCCCTAGCGGAAAGCCCTGAGATCCAGCATGCAGCATTCTCCCCTTGCTAGCTATGGTGCGGGTCAAGTTCCAGGGTGACATGACGGGGGAGTGGAATAAGAGAACAGGGAATACATCCAGAACTGGTGTTTGGGGTGGGAGTTAGGGAAGACCAGCTCACGTTTCTTGTGGAACATGAGCACAATAACCTGTCATGTGCCCCTGCTGTGGCCTTGGGCAAGTCACTTCTGCTCTCCATGCTTCTATTTCCCCTCCCACCTCTTGTCTATTTAGCCTGTGAAGTCCATCAGCAGGAACTAACTAACTCTTACTCTGTGTTTGTACAGAGGTGTTTATACAAGGGGTCCCCAAACTCAGCTGGGGCTTCTACCATAATAAAACAACTACAGTGAAAATATCTTGTGCACATGAAGCGCCTATCACAGTACCCAAGGAGGACATGAAAGTGCTTCAGAGTGCAGTCAAAATGCTGCGGAACAAGAGCCTGAAGCAGGAACATGAGACTGGTCAAGATGCCACAAACACTGGAAATGAACAGCCCCAAAGGGCCTTCTGAATTGCTGGTGGTTATCTTGAGATTAGAGATGGAAGACCCTCCTTGGGTTAAAGAGCCCAGCCCTGCGTCACTTCAGGAAAGTTTTCGTTAGAGCTGGAGTGTTACTGACGGCTATCATAAAGGCTGCCAAAGTGTTTCTATTAGATTATATCTCTCTGTTTTCAGTTGCTTATAACTATTCAAAAGTCTCACCTAAAGGACTGAAATTTTCCAGGCCTGCTCATTACCTAATGATGAAGGTTATTTGGAAAGTTTGAGGAAAAAAAAAGGTTCAGCTGTTTGCAAGACCACATAGCCCCAGGAAAGGTGATAATTTAAGAAAACAAAATTTAATAAAAGTAAATTGAACTTTTACAACTTCAAAAAAAGCCTGACATTTTGTATTTTGGACAAATGTAACCCACACACCTCCTGGGTGTGGTGTTCTGTCCCATCTAGTGGCGCCAAGACCACTAAGAGATTAATAAGTCTGCTCTACAGCCTTAGCTAAGGGCTAGATGGCTTTTAGCTCACGCAGTAGAGGCTCATGCACTAAGTTCCAGAGGCCACAGGTTTGATCTCACCCACTGACAGCCAGGATCTGTTGGTGTCGCACAAACATTTTTGCTAGTTATTATTTCAAGAGGTTCAGCAAATCCTCCCTTGGGCTCTCCCCATCCTCTGCTTGGCCCACCCCTCTTGGCTGACTCCCTAAACCCAGCTTAGCCCAGCTCCCCTGCCAACTCCTTCCCATCAGCCCACTCCCTTTGGCTGGACCAGTCCCCCCTTCGCCAGCTCCCTCCACTTCCTCCACTCTTGCCAGCTCTTTCTGACTCCTTTGCATGGCCTGGAGCCCTCTCACTGACTCCTCCGCTGGGCCTGGGCCTGGGCCTCCTCGTCACTTCCCTGCCCCTTCTCTGCTGGGCCTGGAGGCCTTTACTGACTCTGCCACCTCCTTCATTCAACCTGCTACCCTGCGTCAACTCCCTTTGCCTCTGCTCAGCCTGGGCCCCTCTGCTTGGCATGGACCCCTCCTTGCTGATTCTCCATTTACTGTTCACAATATGAGAATGCGTTTGTAAGTAGAGTCTGAGCTCTCCCCTGATATCCAGTGGTGAGCTGTGGAAAAGGACTTCAGAAGTTGATCTCATTTGCATGGGCACACCCACCCTGCTGAGGTACTCAGCATGATGGGATTGCTTGCCCAAATTATCACTTGTGGCTGGTGCTGGATCCCCAGTCTCCTTGTTATTGGGGCAGGAGTAATAAAGCGTTGTTATCCTTGTTGTGTGAATTGAGGGCAGCAGAACTGTATCTGGCATACCCCAATGGAGGGACTCACCCTCAACTAAACGGCACTCGCTAGGCAGGGGACATGGGTTCCAAAGCTTAGTGAGTGGAAAGAGAGGCAGGTGGGTGTATCTGATGCTGTGGGTCCTGTTTAAGGGTCCTTGAGACATTTGACTTCTCTCTCTGTGGCATAATAAAAGAGCTGATTTGGACTCAATTGAGAGACTTGTTACTCAAGGCAGAGTTGAAATCACTGATACATAGGTCTAATGCTCTGTTGCAAGAGACTGTCTAGTGTGCACCAGTGATGAGATGACCCCCCCCCCACTAATTGCTGAGAGCTGTGATAAGTGGTAGGCTCTGAAAACATTGTGGTGAACGGGTGGCTGGTGGAGAGATGTGGCTAGTGGAGAGGGCCAAAGCAGAGCCCTGTAGGAGGGCACAGCAAGCAGCTGGTGGGGTGGCAAGTGAGTGCCCAAGCAGCGGAGTGTGTAAGGTGCCTTCTTACCCCCTCTTTGACCCAGGGTGGGAGGTGAACTCTGCAGATGAACCTCTGGACTCTGGGGCTGCACTGACCAAGGACAGTGACTGTGAGTGGGGTGCAGAGAGGGGATGGGCACGTTAAATGGACTTTTGGGTTGCTGGACTAAGACGCTGAGGGGAAAAGGACACTGCCCAACTTACTTAGAGGTGGGTCTTTTGCTCAGCGTTTATGTTTATGAACCTAGTTGTGGTGTTTTCCCAAATTAATGCTGAGTTACTCCCCTCCTTTTACTAAAAGTTTTTGCTACACTCAGACTCTGTTTGCAAGAGGGGAAGTATTGCCTCTTAGAGGCACCCAAGGGGTAGTGTGTAATTGTCCCAGGTCACTGGGTGGGGGCTTGAGCCGGTTTTGTGGTGTATTGTTTAAAAGGAATCCCTAGATATTGAACCCGGCCCTTGTTGCTGCCAACTCTGACTGGCAGAAGGGTTACATAATATATCTGCAGACTATTAAATTCTTTGTAATAAATCTACAATGTAAAAATTAATTAGCATTAATAGAGCTTTTATTAGTGCCAAATGTGTGGTGCCTTCATTGCTCTAAGTATGCAAGCTGAGAATTCAGTGGCTAAGTAAGCTGCAGCAATAAATCACTCTATTTCTGTTTAATTTAGTTTATTTCTTGAACTGGAGAATCTATTGCCCCGGACATTAATTTGAAAATGTTCCTGTGCTAAATTTGTGTGGCAGTTCTGGGTATCTACACAGCGATCTGGAATCTACTGTTGGTTCTTCAGTGAATCAGTTCACCTTTAAAACCTGTATTTCACAAGTCTGTGCAAGAGGAACAACCAGGGACCTCACTAACAGGTCCAGCAGATATTAAAGGAAACCCAGAGTAAGCCATTTACTGTAATGGGGCATTGCTTATGTAACACAATGGCTAGATGTCTTATGTTTCCATCTTGTGGTTGGTCCTCAAGGAAGATAAGAGTCTACTATTGCTAACAGGTAGTAGTTACTCCTTTAGCTCAAGTGATAGCGGCCATGTCCTTTTGGTTGTGTAGGTTCTTCTTTAATCCCAGCTGATAAGCCATGGTGGGGGTCATTACACAAACTCAAGGAACCAATGAACACCCAAATTTAGTTAGTGAAAACACCCAGGCGCGCTGCCAGCTTTTCTGCCGCCCTAGGCGGCGGAAGGTCCCGCCCCGAAATGCTGCCCCCCACAGAGGCAGCGGAAGGTCCCGCCACCGAAATACTGCCCCCCAAATTGTAGCGCCCTAGGCGACCGCCTAGGTCGCCTAATGGGTTGCGCCGGCCCTGAAAACACCAGAGATGGAAAGGCCACCCTCAGGAAACTGAAAATCAAGAATAGAAAAGGATTGGCATAATTGTAGAAAAAGGCTGGAGAAACAAATGGATTTCCAATTCTACCAACACCCTCAATGAATGGATTCCTCTTGCACAAGGGCTAACTCCCAACACGCCCACAGGCATTAGCTAACTATACTACTTACTCCGTGGCAAACAGGAACTCGGTTGGAAGGGCACATGTGACAGGTGGCTTGTAGATAATGTGAACTGTTGCTGCAGAGACGGGGCATGAAAAATAGATGGATTAAAGAGAGGAATCACGAAACAGCAATAGGCTGGAGATCCCTTGGGAACCACAATGTCTCTAGGTACAGATGAGGCTATGGAGACTAATCTAATTAAATTGTTATTGGATATTACCAGAAAGCGTCGGGTGCTGAGGCAGGCAGGATCAGGCAGTCCCTCTGCCCTGATAAGGGAACTCATTCACCTCTGGCTTCAGGCTCTGGTTGCTAAACTGGCATCTTTCTTGCAGGCTCACCAGTAGTATATGGGGTTGTGGGTCCCCTGGGTGAGCAGTGACTGGCATTTACAGGCAATGATCTGACACCTCTGTTCCAAGTTCCATTTCATCTCTTTCTCCTAGGAAAGGGACCCTTTTGATTTCTTCAGAAGGTCTCTGGTGACTTTTCTCAGCCACCGCTGGCTTCTTTCTGAAGAGGCAGGACTCCCATTGGTCTGGCAGTTTGAGCCAAAACCAGAGCTCCAATCAGAAGCTCTTGGACTCTTTTTTTCTTTCTGGTCACTGTTGCAAATGAAACTGTATTAACAGGGCTCCCTGGGACACAAATGGCAAACTCCATGTGGATTACAGGTGTAAATCCACTGGGAAGAGAGGGGCCTTGAGGGCACTGTGAAACTCACAGGATCTGTTCCTTAATGTGCATGTGTTTTGAGGAGCATTCTGTAATGCGCCAGAATTTGGCCCTTAGTTTGTAACACTTGAGGATGTGTGGATGAAAGGCCCTATATACATGGCATTGTGAATGGCCTTAGCAATGAGATACCACGGTCACAAGCAATGTAGATACATCATTATTGGTATAAATTAGAATCCAGTTCAAAATTTCTTCTTGGAAGTGGGGCTGAATGCGACTAAAAATATCTAATACTATTTTACACTTGTAAAGCACCTTTAATTGGTGGATCTCAACGCTCCATATAAGCAAGAGACAAGTGAGCTGAGAAATTAGATCCAGATCTCAACTGAGAGAGTGCTTGGCTTCTGGATTCTGTTGTGGGCTTTTTAGAGCAAGCGCCTGGCTACGGAGTTCAAATCTGAACTGGGAGTGTTCAGATTCAGGAGTTTTGTTCAGGTCCATCTCTAGCTCATACAATAATTGATTTCCACAACCCCACCTGTGAAAGACAAAACTATGGCCTTCTCCCCCACTGCATTTACCCTAATTACAGCCATTAGTGCAAAGCCCTGGTGTAGATAGGCAAAGTCACTGTAAACTTAAGTTTGCACTAGTTCAGCTTATCCTGATCTCAAGTCTATAGCTGCTAGGGTTAGGACTGGTGCAACTAGACCAGTGTCTGGGCCCCACTGGCTAAAATCCCTAGTGTAGACAAGAACTATTATTAACTCCCTTTTATAGCTGGGTAAACTGAGATATAGAGTAAGTGATTGGCAGCACTGGGGAAAGGACCGAAGAACACTGACTCCAGCTCACCTGCTCCCTTTCCTTCCCTTCATTTGGCATAGCTACAACTGAAGAGGAATTTGTAGCTTTCCAGACCTGCTCTCTGGAACATGGATTTTGTGTCTCTTACAATTTCCCAGTTTGACACAGAAACCTTTCAGCTGATACTCAGTTTCCAGGAGACTGATGCAGACAGAGTTTTTCACAAGACTTCCTTGGATGTAAATTTGCTGGCGGAAAATGTTAAGATGTAAGAGAAGAACATGGCTGTTCTAAGGGCTGGGAGGAAAAATAATAATTAAAAAAAGCTCACTGGGCTGAAGGAAGCATACAGTGGTGCAACGAAAAGGGGGAAAATTCTGCATAAAACATATAAAGAAAAACACAGCCAAAAAATACAAGGTCCCACCCAGCAGGAAACTAAGAAATACCAGGGTGTTAACAGAAAAGAAGGGGAAGAAGAAAACACAAGACATCATCAGCTGGCGATGAGGTCAAAATCTTAACTGAAAATGTCTCTGGTTGGTTAGTCAGTGCCAAGAAAATGCAGCGCCAGAAATTCTAAAGACGCTCCGGCATCACTGACAAGGGCAGCTTCATTGTGACCCTGTTCTGTGCTCTCTCTCAGCCAGTTAGAGACACTGTCCTCTCTAGCAGAGGGGCTTTAACGTATAGACCATATTGTGTATTCTCCTGGGTCACATATGTTTCGCCTTCAAACAACTATTGTCTTGCAGCTTTATCCCACTGGGTGAGTAAGCCTCCCTTGGAGCCAAGCACAGTATTTCCTGTCTGCTGCCTGTACACCATTACACCATCTTTCCTTCCACAAGGGTCAGTCGTTCTGTATATATTCCAGAATGGGGCTGGAGTTGATGGATATAGGAAAGCACTTTCTCTAAGGCAGAAAGGCTCGGGTGCTCTGAATGCAGGCTGAAAAACACAGGCATGTAATCATATAGGGGCCTGATTCTCAGCTCACTCGCAGGACTCCAGTGATGCCAAATGATTTACTCCAGATTTAAACCAGCCTCACTGAGTTCTGAGGCAGGCCCACAGGTTTTTGTTTCTTTTGTGACTATCTATATGGAATTTATATTTCAGAGGACAAAACTCTGCTCTCACTCACACCAGTGCTAATGAGTGTAGAGGAGAGCAGAGTTAAACCCCAGGAGGTTGGCAGAAATGAGACACAAAAGGCTGATGACTCTCACTAATAATCATGCAGAACCAAACAAGACGAGCTTTGATTGTAGCAGCTGAATTTGAATAGCTAGAGCTGGAAATATAGTTCAAGAACATTCCACATTGGACAACTCCTTCCTACCCTATAATTATTGGTACTCACCTTCTTCCGTACCCCGGTAATTGCCCCTGATTCTGATCTCAGTTAAACCATTGTAAATGGAAGTTACTCCAGATTTACTCCCATGCAACAGAGCAGAAATTAACCAATTAATTTTAAAAATTCTATAAAGGGTCAAACTTTCCCCCTCCCTTTTTGGACATTTGAGGCCTAAGACTGTACTGACCAGTGGAAATCTGGAATTACTGTGTAATTTCAGTAGAATTACTCCAGATTTACACTACTTTAACCGAGAGAAGAAGCTGTCCCATAACCAGCATATCATATTAAGTACAGTCAGTATTAAGTAAGTACAGTAAGCTTTTTAAAAATATTGTGCTAGTGACTGGACCAGATTCTGATTTCAATTACAGCTGATTAAATCTGACTTCAATGGAGTTGCTCTGGATATAAACCATTAGTGAAATCAGAATCCACTCCCCTGTGTTTGCTTTCTCCCTTCATAAATACACATTTTAAGCCAATAATAAATACTTGAACAAGAAGACATATAATTTCAGTGACAGAAAAGCATATTGATGCTGAATGTCTATGACACTCTTTCAATTTTCCTCTTGTTTTTCCTGATAGTGTTTTGTACTAAATGTTATAGATGCAGATGCAACATTTAAAGAACATTTTCTCTTCAGCACTGAGAAACATAACATGTAATTTGTAGCTTCAGCCAAGAGTGATGGCCTTATTAGTAATGGGAATTTACTGATTAACTGCTGTTAGCAAAACATCATCTTCAAACCTGTTAGTCTGTAACTGGCAGCCACTCTGCCGGCAGGGGCTTTTTTATTTCATCTCAGGGGAATTGTATAGAAATATTTTTCATTCAAACAGCTTTAGCTTTGGCCTTTCAATAATTTTTATGGCCTCAACTAATAGGTTAACAATTAGTTAAGAGCAACTACCAGACTAACATCAAGTCTTTCATGGGGAAATGTTCAAGGAGAGCAGTAATAGTATTTATAAAGATGTTTTATTTGCTTTTGAGCAAAATGTGCATATTAGTTTTAAAAGTCACTGAGGAAAAAAAGGAATGCAAAATAGAAGTCAGTGATCAGAAGGAAAGGCCTGCTACTGGGCATTGTTAGGACCAACAGAAACAAACTCTTGTGGTCTGATTCAGGCAGGTCTGTGAAAGGAGCAGAGCCAGCATCAGGGTATACCCTCCTTGTAAGGGGGCTCTCTGGACAGTGGGCAGCTGGTGGAATGAATCTATACCAGCCACCCTCTCAGCCTCAGGTAGAAGGGAGCATGTCAGACGGAGGGGTGGGGCTATAGCTGGCGCTCTGCTGTGTTCTAGCTGTCCTTTGCTGCATGAGCGACTCTTTGGGGGCTGTTGTAGCTGAGCCTGTGTTAGAGTAGCTCTGAAGTTGCTCTAATTTACCTTGCTGGCCAGGCGGGGCTGAGAATTAGGGAAGTACAAAAGTGGCTTGAAGTCACTTTTGCCCCTCCCCTCTGTTCCTGCACAGGCAGCCATAATGCTGGCATTGCCTAACTTCTGAGTGTTTGACTTGGCAACCTGAAGAGTGTTTTTAAACATGGGTGTGTGTGTGTGTGATTTCCAATGGTTTGAAAAAGGCAAACTGAACCCCCCCTACCCCAAATTCTGCCATGTGGCAGCAGCATTCTGTTCCCTATGGGTTGGAACCATTAGAGCCACAGCCCAGGCCTCTGCCACTTCAGCTAAAGGAGTAGCTGAAGTGGAGTGGAGACCAGGTACCAAAGAGGGATGAGACCCACACTTTCCCATTAGGTTTCACAGCATTTGCTCACAGCAGAGGAAGGGTGAGACTCAGATCTTGGCATTCCAGCTCAGGTTCAGGATGGGAAGGTGGTCTAAGGGTCACACACTCTTCTACCAGTGTCCCTCCCAAGCTTGACTTCTTTTTTCCCTTCCGTCCAGCCTGTCCCTGTGCCAGACTTGTCTCCCTGCAGTTCCTCATCTCAGTCTCCCCACCCCTAGCTCCTTGTCCCTGCCCCACTCTCCACACTTGGACTCCTCATGCCAGTTTCCGTCGCCTTGCCCTGCTAGGCCCAATCTCCCCCTCTTGGTTCCTTGTCTGAGTCCAAGTCTTCTCTCTAACCAAACTCCCAGTCTCCTGGCTCAGCCAGACCCAGTCTCTTCACGCACTCCCTGCCCTCCTGGGCTCTCTGTTCCCTTCCCAGCCTGGCACAATCTTCCCAAGCCTGGTTCCAGGTCTGATTTTTTTTTTTTAAATACACTCTGGACTCCAATCCTAGTCCCTCCCCAGCTGTCCCAGTTTCCTCTCCCAGTTCTCAACTTCTGGTCTCCTTGTCCAGCCAGTGCCAGTTTTATTAACCCCCTCCCCCAGGCTCCTTGTTACAGTCTCTTCCTGCTACCCACCCCCAGCCTGGCTCATCACCCCTTTGCATTTCAGCCAGGCTGCTTGTCCTCATCCGCCATGCTGCCTGGGTACTGGCAAAGGGATCACTGAGAGCACAGGAGTGTGCCAGTCTCACTCAATTCAAGTGCCTGTTGCCACAGCGGTCCCAGGCCACCAGGAGGGAGAGTCTGGCTCAGTCCTGGGCTGCAGCATGCTTGGTACAGAGGAAATTTTCAGCAAATTTATCTGCCAAACTTTAATAAGTCTCTACTGAGCATGTGCAAACTGAGATTTTTTTCAGACATGTAAACGTGGCCAAATTTGGACATTTTTTTTCCACAGGGATGGCAAAAGGCACGTCCC
Source organism: Terrapene triunguis (assembly GCF_002925995.2). Taxonomy (NCBI): domain Eukaryota; kingdom Metazoa; phylum Chordata; order Testudines; family Emydidae; genus Terrapene; species Terrapene triunguis. The sequence goes on along the minus strand of NW_020664393.1, from coordinate 6,812,462 downwards.
TGTCACCAGGCCAAACCCCTGTCACGTTTCAAGTCCTTGTTCCAAAGCATGTGAGGTTTGTGTGTATATGTGTGGGTGTGGGTGTGCATGCGCAGGTGTGCTGAACCATCTCAGTGACACAGTTGGAAGAATTTTTTTTTAACATGAGCAAAACAACTTAGTTTTCTGCCCCTAATTTCATTTTTGGAAATAGCTCATCTGTTGAAGCTGAAACTTACCATAAAAAATTCAGCCTGAGGCAGACACCAGACATGGTGGTTACCCACTGAAATTAATAGGCAGCAGGTTTAAAACTAACAAAAGGAAGTACTTCTTCACACAATCTGTGGGACTCATTGCTGGGGAAGAAGGGATTGTGAGGGCCAAAACTGTAAGAACTAGGTAAGTTCCTGGAGAATAGGTCCATCAATGGCTATTAGACAAGATGGTCAGGGATGCAACCCCATGTTCTGGGTGTCCCTAGCCTGAATGCCAGAAGCTGGGAGTGGACAACAGGCAGGACCGGCGCTTCCACTAGGCGACCCTAGGTGGTCACCTAGGGTGGCAGGATTTGGGGGGGTGGCATTTCGGCTGCGGGGGGTCCTTCTGCTCTGGGTCTTCGGCGGAAATTCGGCTGCGGGTCCTTCACTCGCTCTGGGACCCGTCACCGAAGTGCCCCAAAGACGCAGAGCAGAAGGACCCCCACCGCCGAATGCTCAGAGGAGGAGCGCTGCTGCCTAGGGCGGCAAAAACCCTGGCGCCGCTCCTGACAACAGGGGATGGCTCATTCGATGATGACCTGTTCTGTTCATTTCCTCGGACTCCCCTGGCATTGGTCACTGTCAGAAGATAGGATACTGGGCTAGCTGGCCCATTGGTCTGACTCAGTACAGTAACTCCTCACTTAACGTTGTAGTTATGTTTCTGAAAAAAAATTTTCACCAGACAAAAGACTATATTTATATATACACACACACAGAGTATAAGTTTTAAACAAACAATTTAATACTGGTACACGGTGATAATGATTGTGAAGCTTGGTTGAGGTGGAGGAGTCAGAAGGTGGGATATTTCCCTTACTGCTAAATGATGAACTAGCAATTGGCTGAGTCCTCAAGGGTTAACTCTCTCACTCTGCAAGGCAGCAGGAATGGAGGGAGATATGCGCATTCCCCTTTGAGTACACTGCCTTGTTAATTAGATCAGCTTGCTGAGACCGCAGCTGCTGCCAGCTCCCTCCGTCCTGAGCCCTGGTGTGTCCCTCCTGCTCTATGGAAGATGGGGTAAGCGGGGTGCAGGAGCAGGGGGGAGGGGGACACCCTGACATTAGCCCCCCCTTTTCCTTCCCTCCCCCCCGCACAGCAAGCAGGAGTCTCAGGGAGCAGCTCCAAGGCAGAGGGCAGGAGCAGCACATGGCAGTGGAGGGAGGGACAGCTGCTGCACAGGGAACTTAGGGGAGCGGGGAGCTGATATGGGGGCTGCTGGTCCACTCTGGTTCCAAGCCCCCCACCAGCTACCTGCAACGGGCTGCTCTTCCTGCAAGAAGTAAACAAAGCAGGTGGCTGCCAAACAATGTTAGAAGGGAGCATTATACAACTTTAAATGAGCATGTTCCCTAATTGATCAGCAATGTAACAACAAAACAATGTTAACCGGGACAACTTTAAGTGCAGAGTTTTGTTTTTATCCTATGTTCTTACATGGAAAATTTCAGCCTAAATAGCTGGAATTTTGCAAACTGTTAAGCAACTGAAAATAGAATCTTAGTCTATGTCTACACCAGAGAGCTTACGGTGGCACAGCTGTACCGATGCAGCTGCACTACTGTAAGATCCCCCGTGTAGCCGCTCTATGCTGATGGGAGAGAGCACTTCTGCTGGCATAATTAAACCACCCCCAACAAGCAGCAGTAGCTATGGCAGTGGGAGAGCGTCTCCTGCCAACATCTCGCTGTGCACACTGGCACTTCTGTAGGTGTAACTTATGTTGGTCAGGGTGTGTTTTTCACACTCCTACGCGACATAAATATTACCAACAAAAATGCTAATGTAGACATAGCCTTATACTGGGAAGTGTCAGGCAACTAAAACTACAGGTGGTATACCAGCTTTGCCTACAATAAAACTCACTCCCAGTAACTTGTACAGGGAAAAAAATCACCCCCAATAATTATATAGCAACTAGTACATAGAATTGCACATCGAAATGCAGATGCCTCTACTGTTACCCAGGCCCTGACTCTTTTTTCAGCTGCTGCATGGTGGCTAAATCCTACAGTGTGATCTTTCTGAGGCAGGGATTGTCTTTGTGTTATATGCCTGTAGAAAGGCTAGTAGAATGTGGCCCTGATCCCTGACTGGGGTCCTTAGACCCTACTGCAGAAGAAATAGCAATTAATAAGAAGACATAGCCTTTTCCCCAAGCACTGTTCCAATCTTGTGGCTCAACCCTGTGCTCTAGCCGCTAGACTTCGAGTACTCTGAAGAAGGTGGCGTCCTGTGTTTGTACAGCCAAGGTGTTATCCTGAGCCCCCTCAGCTCACAGTGACTGGGCATTTTATAAATACACAGACCAGACACTGTAAGAAGCTGCACACCTCCCTCTGAGAAATCCGGCCCCTCAATGACTTCAGATTGCAACTGCATATATACTGTTAGCGGTGTCCCTGCCCATCAGCTTTAACGACTGATGGTGAAAGCACTGTCTTGGGAGAGGGGCAGGTTCTCCACAGCTGGCGCAGGAAAAATGCTGCATACTGTGGGCGAGGGTCATCCAGAAAGTACAAGACTTAGCCAGAATGGATATTTGGACTAGGTCCAAATGTGGTTAGAAACTTCTAGCAGAGCAGCCACCACACGGGGATGTTAAAAGTGTTTTTACAGTGTCAGGGCAGGAGTAGGACTGGGTTAGCTGTAGTGAAATAGAGCAGGGGAGGAACCCCATGTAGTGTCAGGCATTATTCAGACACGGCAGGGGCTGCAGCAGCCAAGTGGAACTCCATTTTCCACCATAGTAGCTGAGTGTGGGACCATCTCTGATGTGGAGCAACTAGCATCCCAGGCAGCTTTTCTTCTTCCGCTAAAACATTTAGTGCTTGTGAACTTAGTGTGTGTGAAAGTTGCCAGCTCTACAACCCTGGGACAGGAGGCCTTTATTCACAGACCCAGAGCTACCGCCAAGGGTTGGCACTGGCAGGGAATTTGGGCTCCAATCCAACTTCCACCAGAGTCGATGGAAAGACTCCTGTTGCCATCAGTGGGCTTTGGAGCAGGCCCTTTGTGCTGACCTTGACTAGGGAGCTTATCTGCTCAGCATTTCTATAACCTCCACACGCCCTGCTCAGCCATCCTGACTGAGATATGGGTAGTGTTCTGCACACTGCAGCTTCTCACCACCCTGCGACCATTCACATCCCAGCCAGCTGATCAGTGGCAGCTGGGACAAGAAGAGCATCCAAGCAGCTGCAGCTAGGATGACTGGATCTTATAGGGTTTTACTCTTGGCCTGGCCATGGAAAAGAATAGCAGAAAAATAAAAAAATATTTTTTTTTAAAAATCGACTTTAAATTCAGGATCCCCAGAAAGAGGCCAGAAGAAATATGAATTCAAGGTATTTTGATAAACATGAATCTGTCTTGTTGTAACACTTTTTGATGATTCCCATCACATTACATAGTGAAATAGAAGCCGTTCTGAGAATTATTCATGGGGGGGCTTGTGCCTGCTTCCATTGAAGTCAATGGCAAATTGACTGACATGGAAGTAACATGCCTATGGGTTGGTAGCATTATAGAGGTGGAAATACGATGAGGGAGAAAGAAGAGGCGATGGTTTATTTAATGCATGGATATAGTGGAGGCAGCCAGGTGCCATAATATGCAACAGTGTAACCATTGCTAATTTTCTAGGGACAGCATTTCTTAAGGCAAGTGGCTAGGTTTTTGGAGCTTCATCAGGCCCTTTATTAATGCATTGCTAGATTACTCTAGTCCTTAGTCAGTTAGGTGGGCAGGGGCAGAATGGCATGTCTGCCTTGAGACTGGCACGTCTACCTTCACTGGAGTTATGTCTTCAGTGGTGTTATTCCAGATTTACCTTGGCTTACCTGACACCACAATTTAGCCCTATGACTACAGCCTAGCGCGTTAGGAATCTGACAATGTGTGTAGTGGCTTCAACACCCCTGATTCAGTGCAGAACCTGGAGAAACTGCCTTTCCTGCAACTAATCATTGATGCTAATGTGCTGCAGTGGAGATTTAGCAATAGGTTGACACCACAGTATCCATCCCTTGCTCGTGTACCAAAGGAGTGAGACTAAAAATATGAGCCTAGCTCTGCACAGGACAGGCTAGGTGGTAATTCTACCATTAACAGCGCTGCAGGCTCATGAAGTGTGTAATACCACAAGGAGTTTTTCAAGCTAGCTGCGCTGTGCTAGTAAAAATGCTGTGTGAGTATGTATACATGCAGGCATAAAGATATATTATTGAGATCAGATAGTTACTTAAAAAATACAGTTTATTAGATAAAACATACATAGAACCAAGTAAATGCAATTCTTTATTAAAAATACAGAAATAATTTTGCAATAGTAAAAGAAAGTACTGGCATTGCTCATGAAACATAAATTTGAAAGTTTGGGACCTGTCTGTTTAATCACAGCGGGTCCTCCAATATACTGCATCTTAAACATACTGCATCAAATATTGAAACCCAGACAAATTTAGTTTTTATACAACTGTAAAACATTAAGGCCAGTAATAACCAGCTTAATTAAGATGCAAACAGCAGAATACAGCACACAGAATAGTCAGTATACAACTATACATTAAAACATGCCTCTAATAGTGACAGAGAATCCACTTGAAGGAATAAGTTACAAATAATTAAAAAAATTGATATGAAGAAATAAAAAAGCACAGTTTGACACAATGTTTGTTACATGATAATAAATGTATGAAAACACTGTACATAGTAAGAATGAATACATTAGACCCACCCATACAGAACATGCTAAATTGAAAGTCTTTGTTTTGTTTGCATGTGTGTATGTATACATATCCAGGGGCGTGGATTTGCATCTATAATACATATATGTGCGCACACAGCATATAAGCTGAAGCCAAATCTCTTTAATTCTGAGGCCAATACTACTACTATGTTTTTTGTCATACTCATGCCATTCCTAGAACTCCCGGCTTCTTATCTCTTAATTATTCTCACCCACTGTATAAGTTCCACATTTGTCTTTACCGCTAGGTCTCTGTCGTATGCATATTCGCTAAATGAATACAAAACTATTTCATATAATACAGTGGTCTCTTGTATGAAATGATTATTGTTAAACATGAATGTTTGAGAGATTTTGCCATCTGAGAAAACATTAAAGTGTTAAAGAGGTGGCATCGCATTTCCAAGAAGCAGAAATGTGAAAAAGATGTCTTTTCCCTGATGTTAGTACCATACTATAACACTGGAATAATTAACAATATACCCTATGAGTCATCTTTAATAAGTATGACTGGTCTGAAATAGGAGAGCACTTGCATTATTAATTATTAATAATAATAATCATAGTAAAATAAACTTTTTAAAAAAATCACAGGCCTCTAAACTGTCTCTGTATCCCACAAATGTATTGGGAATCCCCAGAAAATATTTCAAAAATAAAGTAATGCTAAAATATTGCACTGACTGAACAAAAAGAGCTGCAGAATAAACCCCACATACATGAAAGGATTACCTATTCCATATGATCAGGCTTCACAGAGTCAGAAACTGCATAGCTTCGGCCCAGATTCAGCAAAGCACTTTAAACAGGGATTGAATTCTAAGCACATGCCTTAGTCCCATTAAAGTCAATGGATCTTAAGCCTGTGCTTAAGTATTTTGCTGAATCAGGGCCTTAACGAACTCCCAGACCATGATGATTTTTCTCTCATTGAAGAAAAAAACCTGGTGCCAAGGCCAAACAAGAAAAATGTGAGTCTGATTCTCCTCTCCAGTCAATGGAGTTGCTCCCAATTTATACCAATGTGAGAGAAGAATCAGGTTTTGAAAGTTTTAAAAGCCAATGCATGAATCAGACATGCTGGTAAACTGGCCCGTGATGCAAAAAAGCCAATAAGAGCACGAAAGGGAATAGAATCTACAGCTACTGGTGAATGATGCACTGGGAAAGAGGTTGATCCTGGGGCTTTCTTAGCAAGATGAGGAAAGATTTGAATCAAGCCATTGCCGTCGGGCTGCACTGTATGCTGTGATAATAGTTTTATACCGAAACAATCCTGCTGGGGAAATGCACCAGGCTGCTAGTAGCAAGCCTGGTCAGCCCAATATGGCAGTATGAGGGTGGAATAATGAAGCAGAAACATGAAAGTAACCAGGGCTCTTGAGTCAAAGAGTTTCAAAATGAAAGAGGCTTATGTACACACCTTACATTTAGTCACAAGACCTAATATTTCGGTCAACATCATTCAATCCCATAATTGCACCATGATAACACATTTCTAATAAAAAGGAAATCTCATTTATTTACAAGCTATTTTGTAATATACAAATTGCTATTGAAGAGTCCTGGTAAGTTAATTTGTCTGAGCTAATGTATCCATTTAGAGACCAGATACATGGGGCCTGAATGAAAGCCCCTGGAAGTCAATGGAAAGGCTCCATTGATTTTGATGGGTTTTGAACCAGACCAGTAACTCAGGTATTTGCTCTTAATAATCTGTGATGCAGTGGTTTTTTATTTATCGGTAGTAAATTGTTTAGACGATAACAAATTGGGGGAAACTGAATAGAAGACAGCCTGAGTCTGAGAATTTAAATAGGATTTCACTGTCTTTGATTCAGTTTTCCGCTGGATACTGTACAAACATGAAAAATATAAGAAAAGTATCTACAAACTCACTTGATATGTAAAGTCCCTTGCAAAATAGCTATTTCTAGGGATCTAGAGTAAGGAAAAGAAGATGCAATTCACTGTTTGATGAGGTCAAGGTTAATATATACTATATTTTTAAAAGTCTGAGATTGTAAAATATCTGCAGAATGTGATGAAAGTAACCCTTCTTATCCAGTCATTGCAGTATCTGAGGTTTAGTTATCAAATTACAGCACATTAAAAATCAAAGCTAACACACTTTGAGCCCAATTAGCAACTAAACCCCTCCCCCCCATACATAAAATAATCCACACTTCACTGGCTGTGGGATCTAATGCTGGGGATTTGGAAGGGAACTAAGTGTAGGGTGACCAGATGTCTCATTTTTAAAGGGACAGTCCCGGTTTTGGGGACTTTTTCTTATATAGGCGCGTATTACCCCCCCTCCCCCCATCCCGATTTTTCACAGTTGTTATCTGGTAACCCTAACTAAATGCAATATTAAAAAGTGTAAGCAGGATTTGTGCTATTTTGAGGCGTGGTGTAGGACTGCCACCTTCCACAGCTGGATAAAAACTCTCCTGCACATGTCCCTCCCACTGTTTGAAATGAGATACAGAGCCAAATTCTGAGTTCAGTAACACCAGGATAAAGCTGGGGACGTGCCAAGGAGTCACTCTGAATTCACACTGGTGTAACTGAGTTCAAATCTGTCTGCACGTTTCAGGATGACATGAGGACCGTACAAATATTGTAATGAAAGTAACAAGATTGATATTTACAGGATACTTTAAGTGCTATTGTACACAGTCTCTCCTCTTGACTTCTCACTCTCCCTTTCACACCACTAGCACCCTGAATCAGTGGTGTGCCGTCCATGTTGGCAACACATGCATTGTATGCTATGAAAACCATGACTATGACTTCCTGACCAGCTATACCCCTGGGACAATTCTGTCCAACCCCCGAATGTGCACGGAGGATGCCATTTTGTGAACAAAATGACGTCCTCCAAGCAGTGGGAGGCGGGCCGCACTGTAAGTGCATGGTCACGCCTTGCATGCAAGTGTAGCATTACATGCCTTACTAAAGATGTCACGGCATACCACTGGCCTGATTGCTGGGGCTAGTTCTCCCCTTTCTCCTGTCCAATGGCTATGTCTTGCCTCCCTGTCTCCTTATCCCCCACTGTTGGCATTGGGAGCTGCCAACTGTCAGACCCAAGCCAGAGGGAAGTTGGAATCTCTTTAGATTTTGTGGGGGCAAACTGGTTGGCTTTGTGTGTAAGGATGTCTGCGCCTGCCTAATGCTGCATCAGTCAAGGGGCTGACCTTGCTTAGTAGTGGACACCTATGTGCTGGCCCTCACATACTATAAAGGAAACAATAAACACTGTGGGACCCAGTATAGTCATGAGAACAGATCTCGATCCATACCTGATTCATCCCTATGATTTCCAAAGAACAATGTATGATGTGATCTATTATTCTATATTTTGTAATGGTAGCCTAGAAATAATAAGCATTTAAACAACTTTAACTTAAAAGTCCAGGCAAAAGGGAATGTTAGTAGGCAGCAGAGACAGACAGAAGTTAGAGAAAAAACTTGTGTTCACCATGTGTAAATTTGCTGAGACTTTTAATGAGGTATAGATTGCAAATAATAATTAACTAGACACCTGAAAAGCTCCCTCAGAAAGTCCCTTTGATGCTGGCACATTAAAGCAGAGGAACATTTTGCAGACAAGATAATGAGGAGGTTAGGGGGGAAAAAGAGATTCCAATCCAAAAATATCAGCAGGTGGTAACCTTAGTCAGAAGAAAACTTGTACTGGAATCTTCTGTGAACAAATGAGTCCACTTTGTGTTCTCTTTCCTGAAAGGAGTGGAAGGAGAAAAGGGTCTGGAAAAGGAGAAGAGAAAAGCAGAGAAAAGGGAAGGGGCGGGATAGACGAAAAGCAGTCAGGAGAGAGAGTACGGAGAGGCAGGAAGATGGTAGGGGTGGGTAAGGAAAAAAAGAGAGGTTGCTGCGGGAAGAAGGATGGGAAGGGGAAGGCAGAGGAAGGGGAATTGTAGCGAGCTAGAACTGGAGGGAAAGAGGAAGAGAGGTCAAGAGAGAGATGCTGAGGAAGGGAAAAGAGAAGGGAGATGCCGAGAGGAATGAGTAAAGAAAGAGATAGGATAGTGGGGAAGGAGGGGGCAGAGGAAGAATAAGAGAAGGACTAAGGAAGATGCAAGAGATGCTTGTGTGAGGAGCAGGTTAGATGTGGACAACATAAGGAGAAAGGGCAGACTAATGAGATGGAAGATTGTTTTGTGGTCTAGCCTAGGCTTCGGGAGACCTACAAATTCCTGGCTCTGCCAAAGTTCAAGCTTCATGAAATTCTAATTGAAAATGGTGATACCGTTTTGCCCAGCTCACAGAATGGCGAATGCTTTTCAAAGATTCAAATTTTTGATTTAAAAAAAAGTCACAAAAATATTTTCAAAAACTTTTCATTAAAGTTTTCCCATGTTTTTCAGCCAGCTTCAGCCACAGGCTTCCTGTGTGACCTTAGACAGGTCACTTTCTTTCTGTGCCTCCATTCCCCATGTGCAACAAGGGAGGAAGAATAAGCACACTTGCCTTTCTCCTGACCTTTGCCTATCTGGTCTAATTAGGTTGTAAACACTTCAGAGCAGGGACAGTCTCTTAGTATGTTTATGGACAGGGCCTAACATAATGGACTCTCAATCTCTAAATGCTACTGTAATAGAAATTATTATTGTTGTTAATAATAATAGCTGGCTAACACACCTCTCTAGTAAACAAGAGATCCTGGGTTTGAACATCATTAGCACCAACGGGTGGAGGGTCAGGTTCTGCTTTCAGTTACACTGGTGTAAATGTGGAGTAACTCCACTGAATTTACAGCAGTGGAATTGAGAGATTGGAATCCAGTCTGGCTTCTTACAGGGACATGGACTGGATGAGCCAATAGCTCTTTTCTGCCCTTCACTTCTAGGATTGCAAAGTGCATAGATGAATCATAGGCAGTGGGTTTTGTGTGATAGAGGAATAGTGCACTAATGGTTTGGATCTTGATTTTCTGCTCTGTGGTGTAAAAAATGCACACAGGCTCCCCGTCACAGACTCTAGATTCCTAACTTCTGCCAGTCACATTTTACAGTAGAACCACAGAGTTACGACCACCAGAGTTACGAATTGACCAGTCAGCCACACACCTCATTTGTAACCAGAAGTATGCAATCAGGCAGCAGCAGAGACTAAAAAACAAAACAAAACCAAAAAAAAAAAAAGAGGCAGATACAGCACAGCACTGTGTTAAATGTAAACTACTAAAAAAATAAAGGGAAAGTTAAAAAAAAAAAAAAGATTTGACAAGATAAGGAAACTGTTTCTGTGCTTGTTTCGTTTAAATTAAGATGGTTAAAAGCAGCATTTTCCTTCTGCACAGTAAAGCTGTATGAAGTCAGTGTTCAGTTGTAACTTTTGAAAGAACAACCATAATGTTTTGTTCAGAGTTACGGACATTTCAGATGAACAACCTCTATTCCCGAGGTGTTCATAACTCTGAGGTTCTACTGTACATGTAATGTACAGAGCCAGAGCCTCAGCTGGTGTAAATCAGTGTAATTCCAATGAAGTCAATGGAGTGATGCCAATATATACCAGCTGAGAATCTGGCGTACAGCATCCAGTAGCATCTGCTCTTTGAACTCTTTGAATTACTGTACCATAAGAAAAGAAGAGTGCTTCTTCCTTAAGTACAACACAAACTGGGATCAAGTTTGTAAGGACACTCCAAGGTACTACAGCACATTAGAAATGCCATGGAGAAGAGAGATTAGATTTGACAGATAGGGTACGTCCAGACTTCCCGCCGTATCGGCGGGTAGCGATCGATTTATCGGGGATGGATATATCGCGTCTCGTTAAGACACGATATATATATCCCCAAACGCACTCCCCGTCGACTCCGGAACTCCACCGGAGCGAGTGGTGATAGCGGAGTCGACGGGGGAGCCGTCGATCCCGCGCCGTGAGGACGGGAGGTAAGTCGGAGTAAGATATGTCGACTTCAGCTACGGTATTCCCGTAGCTGAAGTTGCATATCTTACATCGACACCCCCCCAGTGTAGACCAGGCCAGAGTCATTTTGTTCCACTGAAACTCAGGTGTGCTGATCAATTCTCAACACTGCCATTACAGCAAATACGCAGGGTCAGAAAACACATTACGCATCAGGCAACCATCAAAGTAAGGAATACAATTAAACATCAGTCTTTTGCTGATTTAGATTCACCAAAGTTCAGAAGTTCTCTCTCTCACCCTGCCTTACTTCTGAGTGCAAAGACGGTGACAGTTGCATAGCAATTACATTCTAAAATGTCCTTACTATTATTTCCCTTTGTCTGCAGCCCTTTACCGATTCCTGTTCTTTTATAAAGTACTTATAATGAGGAACTTGCGGCCTGTATTTTTATCTTTAAAAGAGAAGGGCACCATGATCTCTGCCTTTAACAATAACAATGAAAACTCTGAGTTACAAAGAAACTCTGATACGTTCAGGAAAGATTCTATACACGTCTGGAAGTAGGCCACAGACGACAAGGGGGCCCCAGGAAATCACAGAACTTCCTCCTCTTTGAAACCTGCTCTTCTCAGCTTCTGAGCCCTGCTTTTATTTTACTCACTTCACCGCCTGCCTACATAACCAGGCCAGCCTAGCTAAGCCACACACATGCCCATCATCCTTCTCCTGACCAGTCTCAAGCACTGTTCTTGGCAGTTCTCCAGAAACCAAGAAGAGAAAGACTCTTCAATAGCAGGTGGACTCTTTCCTATTGTCCCATCTGGCCTTATTATTTTAGTATGACACCATCCAAGAGACTGATGCATTTGAAGCACTATCGAGTGCCATTACTATTAAAGTGGCTGAATGTAATGGGCCACTTAGATTGGTTTTAAACAGTTTTGTTTTTAAATTCCACTAAGGGTCTGATCCCAGAGTGCTTATGCTGGGAAAACTCCCAGTGGAGTCATGTATAAATCAATGGGAGATTTTGCTTGGTTCCATATTTAAAAGCTCTGTATGTAGAATTTAATTTGCCTTTCAAAACTGAGAACTCATCAAACATCCATGTGCACGTAACAGCCTTATGGAACGTTTCCTTCCGGCATGGGTCTGAAAGGCTCCTACACAGATTCTGGTAGGCAGGGGGTTAATACCTCCCCCTCTCACATTGCCACCCAACCTGCACTTTGCTGACAAAAATGGGTGGATTAGCAAAGCTCCCTATTGGAATACTAATAGGCTTCCTTAGCAACCGGAAATGATTCCCTGGGCAGCAGAGTATATAAACCAGCAGGGAAGGAGTTGTATGGGAGAGGGGCTGGAGTAGGTTGGTGGGCTTTTGTTATTTCTTAGTAGATCAAGGGAGGATGAAATAGGCCTTGTTAGGTTCTGCTTACTTTAGAACTTGGCTGAAGCTAGCCCTGCTTTCTGGGCCAAGCTCTGGTCCCACTGAAGTCAACAGTGAAACTTACACTGGCCTCAGTAGGATCAAGATTCTTTATTTAGTCATGGATAAGGGAAACATTTTACTTGGGACTGCCGCTGAGAAAAGTCGTCTGTGTTTCAGTCTGAGTCTTAAAGTGCCAACATATTTTACTAGAACATTTCTTTTTAAAATAAACTGTCTTCCTCTACTGCTTAACCTCAGACTGAAAGCCCATTGCTTAAACTGCAAGTAACATAACCCGCCACTTACACTTATGCTGAATCCAGTCCTGTTGAAAACACTACACACGCAGTGACTTATCTCCAATGCATCATGTGAACTCACCCATCCGTTCAGAGCCAAGCACCTGGTAGTTCAGAGACTGGGAACAAAGAGACACATCCTCTAAATTAAGTTTTTTATAGTTCTAATTTTGAGTGGATGGAATTTGCTCAAGCTGCGTAGTGTCAGAATAAGAGCTCTATCTTACTAGAGTCTATCACGTTGGGGAAGTATATGTGATAATACCACTGCAACCACAAAAGAATTTACAACAGGAAGCATCACAGCTGTTTCTTATTAGCATTAGTACAAATTACACAAAGCAAATGGTTAGCAGACATGTTTCCATAATATTGAACTCATGGCAATGAATAAAAGTGATTCTTTTTCAAGTACAATTTTAGATTTCCAAGAGAAACCATTTCCAATTGTCCATGAAGGGAGTGTGGATTAGGAAGCAGCATGTAACTATTGCAAGCACTCAAAGGAAGTGTCCGCTGTGATTTGCTAGCATTTTCTGGCAAAGCTGTAGAGATTTAGAACCATATTTTGTGGGTATGGATTTTCCCATTTCTGCAACCCTGTTTGACCTACTGCAATATTATAAAAAGTGTGACACGTTTTGTGTTCTTGTGCTGCATTCTGGAACCCTTGCACTAAGGTTTGCTTTTGGAAAAGAACACAAGTCTCCTCCACTTTTCCCTCAAAAGGCTTATTGTGAGTTGTTTTCCTAATAGTCCCAAGTCCTTTGATACAGAAGAAGCCTGTGCCAACAGAGCGTTCTCATAACATTGACTCCAAAGGGGAGATTGGAGAAAACAGAGAAAACTCCATGTCTAGAAACAGACTCAGTGTACAGAACTGAACACTTCACTGTGGCTTACAAACAATACACAGTAATCCTCTGGACTGGAACACTAGAGGCAAGAGTCTCGTCTCTGTTCCACTCGTTTCACACCAGTATAACTATGGACTTGAATAGACTCCCACCTGATTTAGGGCTGGAGTAAAGCCCATTGGGACTCTTTTCTAATGACATCAGTGGGCTTGTGATCAGAAGTAGTGTGAGCAGAGAACAGGGCTGCCGGGTGTCACCCATTTGGCTTGCACCCACACCTCTGATATCCCTCTCACCCATTTGGCAGCCCGGCTGAATCCTCACACATCCAGCTGGGCTGCAGGGATGACCTGCCGTAGCTCCACCACCTACTGGGGGTTGCTAGGGCACTTGCTCTGCAGTTAATCTCACTGCCTCTCCACTCACTGCTCCCCCGTTGCATCTGAGCAGGAGCATTCCAAAGGCCAAATCAAATTCCTCTCCAGACATATCTTTGTGAGCTAAGGATCAACCTTCCCAGTTGTATCCCAGTCTAGAGAGGGAAATGACATCCCCCGTCCTACTTCAATGCAAATATTGCTGCTCGACCACTGGCAGGTACATCTCTGTCTTTCAGATCAGAACAACTAAAGATACAAGCATGGTTATGGGGTGAGGGTGGGGGAAACAATTCTCATTTACAACCAATTGACATTGTTCTAGCAGCACAAAGGGGGTTTATACCAGGTTATGCCCGAGAGCTTTAAAGGAGTGCTTTACAAATGAGAATCAGGCCCTGCCAGTCAAACCTTTCAATCTAAAGCCCATAATCTCTTTTCTAAAGCCATTTTCAACCTCCCATTTGTTAACGGTGCAAACTGAGCTGGACTATTGCGTTTGTTACTGCAAACAGTCTTTCTAAATCAAAAGTCCAGTCAGTATTTTCCCAATCTTTTACTACTACTAATGTTCTATTTGTTTCCCGCCCCCCATGTCGTTCCCCCTTTTTTAAAAACATATGACAGCGTCTTTTTAAGACAGCTCACTCCCATGGGAATTCAGTGTATGGTTTGGGGGCAGTATATGGCTCTCAGCAATGCTTTTGCCACAGCCTGTTTCAAGAGTACCTTTATGCATTGATCATGCTGAGTGAGACTGATAGTTCTGCAGAGGCAGCAGCTCCCCTTGCTGCCACATAAGAGGGTCCCAGGTTCAAAAGCAGGCTCAGCTCAAGTGGAGGCTGACAGCACTGGATTGCCATGGGGCAATTTATGGAGCTAACCTAACCCTTGCTCTGGAGAGAGGCATTTGTCAGTGAGGGAGAAGATGCCATGACAGCAGCAGTGGTCAGTGAGAAGGAAAAATGAATGAGCTGTGTCAACAGAATAGGTCGAATTGATCAGCCATTTTAAAAAAGGTCAGTAGCAGGTACATTTGGGGGATAGGCTGTTTTAATTACAGCTAAAGAACTCACTCGCAGCTTTCCCCAAAATTCTTAGACTATGCCTACATTTGTTTACAAAAGGGAATATTCATAAAATGTTGAAATTTCTTGTAGCAAATGTCTTTTGATCCAGCTATGATTCTTTAAAAGTAGAAAACAGACCCACATAATTGCTTTTGAGGATACAGACATGCATTCACCTCTCAGAACGGTTCAAAAATAGAACTTGATTGGCTACAGTCTGAAGTGAAAGCCATGAACGGAACAAGAAGCAAAGTAATTTGTACCAACAATATCTAAAAAGGCATCTGATTTGGAAACGAATGACATGTATGTTCTGACTCTTTAGTGCTTGTTCAGAGGAAGTGTCCTGACCGGTTTTACATAGCAGAACTATTTAACTACCATCTTTTACAAGACTTGTGAGGGGAAAAATTAGTTATAATTGCAATATTGCTACAATAATGCTTTCCCCCTAATTGCCTTTAATTTCAAAACAAACAAAAAGGAGGTTTTTTTTGCTATATGTTGTACTTCTATGCAATACAATCAATGAAAACAAAACACCAAGGACAAAACATTAAACATCCTGACTTCAACAGTCTGTCATATTTAAAAGTTTAATATAAAAAAAATAGCACCATTGACTGTATATACAAGATTCATACAACGGTGTATGAAAATTCTTCCAGCACATTGGATGTAAAAATATCATTGTTGCTAACTAATTTATATATGTTGTTAGTATTGTCTCAGGCTTCTGATTGCTATTCAATTTTAATGGCTAAAAGAGGGGAAGGGAGAGGAAAGAAAGTATGTTAGGAGTAGAGCTGTGAGGAACCAGAACTTCTGTTCTGTGGGAAACTCCAGTATTTGAAACTTAGAGATTTTATGCAAAATGAAATTTAAAAAAAAATTGTTTGGGTCAATCGAAACATTTCATTCAAATTTGACTTTCTACATAATATACAATCAAATACATTTTCAAATGACAAAGTTGTTTTGAGAACAAAAACCCAAAAATGTTCCCTCCCAAGAATGTCAAAAGTGAAGTGTTTCAATAATGGTGAAATGTTTGTTTCAGGGAGGTTTCCAAAACAAAATTTTCTCAAAATCAGCAGGTTCCCATGGAAAGTTTAGATTTTGAGGAAACGGCATTTTGCAATGGAAAAAAACATTCCACTGGAAAATTTTTTACCTGCTCTCGTTTGGAGTTAGCTATATTACAGTGAAGTGAGTTTTTGGATGGAAGGAACTAAAATCAGAGAGGTTTTTTTTTTTTTTTTTTTAAATAAGAAAGATGGGCTACACTGAAGAACATGTAAGAAAACTAGATTGTCCTAGGATTTGCTGAGCATGACATTACAGATATATCAAGGTCTTTACACTCTTTTGGGCTGACTTTAAAAGCAGGTCAAATAAGTAACATTATTGTAAGTAAAAGACTCAACTTTCAAAAATGCAACGGTGAACAATGAACTGTATAACCGTCATGTTGGTGTGAAAACATTTATGTCCCTGGCACACATCTGGCTGATCAGATTTTCATTCTGTGCAACTGGACATAAAGCAATGCAGCTCAGTTTAAAGTTCTAATAGTCAGTATGTTTAGATATTAGTATATTTTATACTTAGTATTATAGGAATTTCATTTAACACATTTATTCAGGTGTTCATTTCAAAGGCATTTCAGTGTGCATACAGGACTTGTTGAAAACTGGTCAGTCATTTGCGGATCTAATGCTGCAAACATATAAGCACCTAAGTAACTTTACTCATGTGAATAACCCCAGTGAGTTCTATTAAACTACTCATGGGATTAAAGTTATTCACATTCATATGTGTTTTCAGGAACAGGCCCTGAATTTGTACCTTTTTGTAGCAGGTTTATTCTAATGTTGCACATAAAAATGAGTTTTATTCTGCAAGACATTTTTGGTAACATTTTATTCTACATGAACAGAATTGGATGGTACTGTCTTATCACTGCCATGTAGAGGTTCAGGAATCCATTCTCTGAGACAGGTTGAGCCTGGCTATCACACAGCCCTATCTCAAAGAGTTGCTAAAAAATCTGGATACTCATTTAAAGAGAATGCTGTTTAAGCTGAACGGGTGGAGGTATCCTTTTGATAAATCTCATTTTTAAAGAAGAAAATAAGAGCATATCCAACCCATAAGTAATCTACTATTTTTTAAAAATATACTCGTCCTGGCATGGCTACATAAGATGTGGACAATCATCTTTTTTTTGGTTCTTTTATGGTGCAGAAGGACATTTTGAATACACTTAAGTCCTAAAGCTCAACACCTCTGCATATGTGCTGAACGTTAACAAGATTACCCACAATGGCAGCTTCAGTCAGGAAATTAATCTAGAAAAATCTACCTTTTAGATCCAACACAGTTGCAAATGTACAGTGTGCGTTGTGTTTTCAACTTCTTTTTGGAGAACATTTCCACTGTATTCTTTTGCTTTTTTAAAGAGTGCCACAAAATATATGGCACACAGGCATGGCTCAAGGAAGGAGGCAGACTGCTGAGAACGCCAGATGCTCTGGGAGCTATCCAACCACTCTTTGACTTAACGAGACGCAGTGTGTTGTGGCATCCTATCAGGAACGCTTTCTGCGTTTGGTTTTTCTAAACGGTGAACTAGTTGTCCGTGAGCAGTGAAGGGTCGATCATGCTAGGAGCTGCAGGTCTTAATTTGTGTGTATACTAGACTAAAATCAAGGTGGGTCAATCACACCCTATAGAAAGCCACCATGTCATCAGCAGCTAAAGCCTGGAGTTTATTAGGATTTTTTCCCTCTAGTGGGAAAACAAGGTACTTCAGTCTTCAGAAAAACTTTTTTTTTTTTAACTAAAGAATTTCAAGTTTTCCAGATAGTGCAAGACGTGGGGTAGTGCCCATAAGACAACAAAAGCTGACCAAACAATGGGCATTAATCGGACCTTTTCCAGGCCTTTTATCTCATAATGCTCTTGTTCTTGGGTCTGCATTATAACCACACCCCAGACGTTGGAAAGTTACTAATTATGCCCCAGAGGCTGACAGGTGGCTAATGAGTGACTCTTCTATAGTCTCTCATCAATCCTCAGCATGTATCAAAGCTGTATTTGTTTCCAATTTCCCACTTCTGATTACAAAAATAGGACTTACTATAATCATAATAACAATATTAATGATATAAAATAATTATTGTAATTATATACTTTTTGGCAAATTATTAACACAGAACAGCCAAAAGACCCCATTGGATTAAAAAAAGGTGAAGATGCACAAGTATTAAAAAAGACAAAGTCTTCGTTAAAAAAGAGAGAAAAACAATTCACAAGTTGATGTATTTCTGTAAGGCAACATGTTACCTTTAGTCTGCTATCTCGGATTATGTTGAGATTGGGTCACTGTTCAAGGAAATGTCAGAACTTTGCTTGCTTGAGTTTATCGATGTGGTAACAAAGTTTCAATGCCGGTCCCAATTTCAGCCCCAAGTATTTCATGATCATGTCACTTTTCAGCAACAACAAAGCATTGCCATCAATCTCCTGTTTAAAAAAAAAAAGAGAGAGAAAATCAAGATGTATAATCTGTGACCAGTGCTGAAAAAGTAAGAGAGCAGGCATTCCATTGCAGCTAAGACAACTTCCAGCTGCATCTTCAAATGGCTTCATTCAGAGTAGAGCTGGCGGAAATTTTGTCAATTTTAAAGTTTCATCAAAGTCCATTGAAATTAAAAAGTGCCATATCAGTGCTAAGTATTAGCATGACTTCCATACATTGCATTGTTTCTGTTTGATGGCCAGATTTTGTCTATGTGATCCATGTTATACTAATGAAGCATTACTATGGATCTTAATTTGCATGGACCATTATTGTGCTTAATGCTGATACACAGTACGATCACTTTCTGATTCACTCAATCAGCAGTTGATGGTCAATTTACACTCCCTACCCCACCCCCCATATTGGAAACCACTTTCTCCTTATCTCTTGTTCCTATCATTTTAGGAAGGTAAGATAAAGGAAGAATCAATGTTGCATTCAAATATAGATACAACAAACATGGGCATAGCATAAAGAAAAACAAACTTCTGGAGCTTAGAATAACGTAAAATAAAATACGTATTTTATTTTACGTTATTCTAAGCTCCAGAAGTTTGTTTTTCTGGCGAAGTTTGTTTTCTCCAGAAGTTTGTTTTTCAAGCGATTAGAGTGAATTCGGATTTTTCAAAATGTTAATGAGGGTCTTTTTTCCCCTTTAACATTATTAGTATGTAAGGGTTAGAATTAAATTACATGACAAGAGTGTGCCAGAGGGAGCATTAATATTTAATTAAATATCCTGCAATAGCTATGTCCCTCTGAAGAAAAAGTATGTTTGCTTCATTTCTCTTTATTAATACTGTGTCAGCGCTTATAAAAATATACTGCAGAATTCTATAGTAGCGATCTAAAACTCTGCAATAGCGCTATTAGAAGATGCAGGACCAGATCCTTAGCTGGTGTAAATCACTGAAGCCAAGGGAGTGAGGTTGACTTACACTAGTTGAGGTCTGGCCTACAGTAATTTGGATCATTACTGTAGACTACTGGAGTGTTTTTATAAGGGATTGGGAGCAAGAAACGACACAGGTTTCTCAAGTACATTTGGAGTTAGTGAGCAGCTTCCAGCTGCAATAGGAAAGTATTATTGTATTAAGGCTTGTTTCTGCAAACACTTATTCCCGAGCATATTTCTCAGCAGGGTGAGTAGTCCCTAAAGGGGCACGAACCCCGTGGGGTTGATTCACTAGGACTATCCAGAATAGCTGGCGCTATACTCAGTAATGAAGGGTTGCAGGATCAGGCCGCTAGTGAATAAAAAGATTAAAACAGCAAAATGAGACCTTGCCTCCCACTTCAGAAGCTAGAAATGCAGGCGTCCCCTCCCAGTAAGGTCACCCTCTCCAAGCACTGTTGAGTGGTAAGGTAACTGGAACAAAGCTAAAATAATCAATATGAAGAAGGTCTAGAAACCGATATGTGCTCACAATTACAATATCCGTCACTGGAAGAGGCAGGTTATAATTCTGAATGAACAGGTTTAATTACCTTAAACATAAAAGTTTTAGTCTCCTTCACATATGCATTTGCCAATTACTGACCATAATTAAACTATCAGAGCGTTGCATTGCTTTGCTCCCTCTTGGTTTGATTTTGCTACTTGTTAATTCTCCATGTATTCCTCCCTCATGTACTATCCCCCGCAAATTCACGCTCTCTCTCTCTCTGCTGGGTACCACTTTTGCTCCTTTCTTCTTGCTGAGAGGTCATTGCAAAATGGCTCACACTCATTGCCAGAAGTGCTACTGCGAGAGAGGTGTGCAGCTGATGGTCTCACACCAGTTCTGCCCCCTTCAGTGACCCTATCAATTATGGGCTAGATTCCTCTCAGCCTGGACCCTGTTGCAGTGGCTCTAGATGCAGAAACTCTCCGTGGGAGATGCTGCAGCGCAGAAAACAGCCCGGGAGGTTGGGGGATTTGCGGATTCAGTGCACACCCTCAGT
Organism: Terrapene triunguis; assembly: GCF_002925995.2. Taxonomy (NCBI): domain Eukaryota; kingdom Metazoa; phylum Chordata; order Testudines; family Emydidae; genus Terrapene; species Terrapene triunguis. The sequence goes on along the minus strand of NW_020664393.1, from coordinate 6,791,997 downwards.
AGCCACTTTTGACAGAGTTACTGCAGAATCTTGGCCACAAGCAAGAGCTGCCTTCCTACATGGGAAAAACACAAGGGAGGGCTGTGACGGTACCATGCAATGCCCTCCCTGTTGTGGAGACAGGGGAGTAGACTGGCTCCGGGGGATTATCTCTCGCTACAGCTGTTTAGGTGAATTTGGCACAGTAAGTGTAAGTCAATCCCCAATCCCTGATGGTCACTTTAAATATAACAGGGCAAGTACTGTCCTCATTTCCTTGTCCCACTTTCTCCTTATTGTACCTCCCTGCTACAATGGTGGTGTCATGACTAAGATTAGTTGATTGCTAAAGCAATGATTTTAGGTGCTTGTTGGGCCTGTCAATGACATTAAGTGCTTCAAAGTAAATTATGCTTCATAGAAAGATTTAACACACAGGAAGATATGGCTAAGGTTAATGGACTAATCACTTGTCTCTCCCCTCTGGGGTCTCCATACTAATCCAGCTTAGATTAGAAGGTTGGAAAATTGCAGGGGTATATATATTTTCAAAGGCCTAATTGAACTGAGTTGTGCAGTAGCCTCACCAAAGCTCTCAGACCTATTGCATATTTTACAATGAAACTGTCTCTAAGTATATACAACAGGTGCTAGGTGCTTTCCAATGGACGATGTGGAAATTTTAGTGCCCATTTAGCTGGGTCTCTTTTGTCACAAATACTGTAGGACTATGGCACCACATAGAATCCTACAGCGTAGTCCACCGAGAGACTGTTGTGTCAATGCACCAGGCTCCATGCTGTATAAGACAAGATAATGTCAGAATCTGCCACTTATGCAATAACAAAACAAAAAACGCCCTGGCGCTTTTGTACTAGGGAGACTTGTAACTTCCTAAACGCTCTTCTTTCTGGGACAGGGTGAGGGGGTGAGGAATAGCAGGGAAGGTCTACTAATGTTTCTGGGATCCTCCCTCACATTCACACCCACTTCCCCTGATTTGCATCCCCCGCCCCAGACTCAAAACCTTTTGTCAAGGCAACTTTCTTTCAACCCGCAGATGGCTAAACTGTGTTGTCTACATTGCTGGTTTATACCATGGTTTTGTCAAATGGTTTATAGGAAAGCCATGCCCTGTCTGTAATGGTCAAGGAAACTAAGTTAGCTCCTTACTGGCCTGAACTTCATTTAAACACAGTGCTGGAGCTAATTAAGATATGGCCTTAAACTCCCAGCCCAGGGGATTAGCTATAGAATGACGGAAGGCATTGCTTCCCTCCAGGGGTTGAGAGAGCAATTCCTCCACACATTACTCTCAGTCTCTGCTGGCACGAATCACCTGGTTGGACCTAGAAGTTCTTTTAATTTAGAGTTAAATTCCAACATTTAGATGTTAAGATCAGCCGTGTCTTGTAAGCCACTGAGCACCAGCAATTCCCTCTGCAGCCAATGGGCGTTGAGGATGCTCATTGCCTCACAAGATAAGGCTCTCACTTGGTAAAGTCAATGACCTGTAGACTTAGCCCAAATAGCCTGGTTACACCATGGACTGCCTCCTACGTACATGTTTTCTGAAAAGCTCCACGTGTGGACCTAATGCATGAGGGTCTGCATCCTTCACAAACCAAACCACGTCATCGACAGTCCAGGTCGAAGGGTTCTTGCTTGATGGCCGAGTTGTATCTTGTCTTTCCGGCGAAGGACTTGAGGCTATCGATATAAAAAGCCCATAACAGCATGTTACAACTTAATACCAGTTAACATGTTTTGAGAGCACTCTGGAGTAGGGCAGCCTTGCGTGGTTGCTACAGTGTTGGAGTTTGGGCTGGTGTGTGTGTGTTGGGGGGAGGTATTTGACTGCTTACTAGGAGACTCGATCCCAGCTGGTGAATTGTGTTAAAAATGAAGAAATACTCAGTCTCCTGCTGGGGATGGAAAAAATGTACCAGCTGCCACGCTCTTAACAGAGCAGCCACTGCTGTCTGATCTGCAGGCAGCAGGGATATTGGCTCAAGAAGGCACTGCTCTCCCACCTGGAGATAAAACACCACAGCGCTAAACAAAGGAATTAGCCATCCAGTGCAAAGGCTGGAGGATGAAATGGGGATTTAGCAAATTGTTTGCTCTTAGCGTTCAGATATTTTGACTTATCCTGCAGCTTAAAAGAGCATTTCCATTTGATATCCTCCTAATCTCGGGCTCTCACGAAGCTGAAGGTCCCCAGCGATTGCCTATTTGGAGAGCTACTAAAATGTGCGAAGATGAACGTTGCACATGTGACTTCTTAATGGTATAAGCCCAGGATGATTTAAGGTCACTTCAGCCTGTTCCAGCTTTAAATCAAGGCAATAAAGGCACATTGGAATGAAAGTGCATTTATGTTTTTATTCCTAGTCTCTGCAGAATTATAAATCTCAGTCACCACGTGTATGCAACCTGTCCCCCACACCCCCTTCATGCTGCTGCACTATTTCCAGAGCTATGTGATGACATTAGATTACAGGAAAGCTGTTTACATTTGTTTATAGCTACACAATGCAAACTTCACATTAACTGGAGGCAGCATATAGACTCATAACACATTAGTAGCCAAAACCATCTCGTCTCTCTTTGTTAGAGCAGAATTTTTAATGAGTAGATATGAACAGTAAGAGACCAGGCACAACAGAAAAAGAACAGAGCAGGCAGGGGGAAGATCAGAAATACCTGACGAGTTGAAAAAATGGAGGCCAGAGAAGCCCAGAGTAGTCAAGAGGGGAATCAGAGAGGCTCAAAACGGCTGATTAGAGAAGATCTGAGATGTCCAAAGAAACACTGAGCTTGGAAAAATGTATAAACTCTGTAAGAATCCCAGGGACCAGTGAGAGCACTATAAATACATGTGAGCAAATGGAATGGGCTGGATCAGCGGCTCATGTAAATTGGTATCCCATGGACTTCAATGGCGCTCTGCTGATTTGCACCATCGGAGGATCTGGCCCTACAAGCCGGATCCCTGCATAAGGTCCAGGCTGTGCATACTGATACTTTTTTGCCACCCTAAGTATCTCCCAGTGTAACATAATTAGGTATATTTTTGCAATTATGAAAGATGGACTCCAATAAGCAGCAATACTATGGGTGTGCAAATCTAATTGATGGGGCTTCATACTGGGATTTGATGAAAATATTGTGATAATTATACTCTCATTTACTAGGTCACTCTTTTGGATATACAGGACAGGGAGTAGCTGCAGGTCCTCTAATTAGACTGCTAGTGTTCATATTCATATGGAATCACGCAACTCTGGGCTCCACTAGCAGAATAAATGCAGTGCACATCTGGGATCTTTGGCATGAAGCTATGAAGACAAAGCATGCCAAATGAATGGTATAATCTCTGCCAACCATCGGATGATCAATAACATAGAATATGTTGTCAGGGACAAGCGAAAGAAACAGGATGCATCTTGGAGGCAGAATTTCAGCTAGGCAGAAATAGGTTCTCGTTATCTTAGCTGAAAACATCACCAATTTCTATCCTGCTTGATCAAGGTGGAGCCTTGCTTTCAGTCTAATCCAGATATAGGCATGTATGTGGAGATACCTAGAAACTGCCAGTTGGCTGTTCAAATGGAAGACTGTCAGCGGCCAGGGCAGACTTTAGGTTTTTACTCTGAAAAGGGTGGTGAGGCAGTGGTGCAGTGAGTCGGATATACCTAGTGAATTTGAGAGGGAAGTTTCTTCCCTGACACTATAAACTGTAGAAGACGATGACCTTGATACTGCTCCTGCTGGGTGATCTAGCCTTCATTGTGCTGAATGAGCATGAAAATGAAAACGGCAGGCAAAGCTCTGCTTTCTATTACACCAGTGTACGTGAGGGCAGAGTATGGCCCAGTGACATGCATTGCTTCCAGAAATGCCATGGAAGGGCAGAGGAGAACAGATGGCCCACTGGGAACAGCAGGAAGTCTTTAACGGTATTAGCCATTTCTCTAATAAAAGGAAGGGGGAGGGTGGAGAAAAGAGGTTGAAATGACAAGAGAATTCAATTCACCCCTGACAATGAAACAATCAATAAGTTGAAGCTAAGGTTTTTAAGATAAAATATAAATGACCCCTTTAAGGAGACCATATTGGTAGAACTCTTCAAGGGGATCTGAAAAGCCCCAGAAGTTTAAAATCACTCTTTCAAATTCCAAATCAATAACAGAGCACTGATTTAAAAACAATTAACTGTTTTTTTTCAAATATTAATATTTGAAATCCATTTCCCCCTGCACTTCTCTGCTACAACCTGAATTCAGGGTTATGTGCTTCTCTGACATTAGTTAATGACATCACAAGAACCTACAACAGATTATTTGCTGACATTGTCCTGTTTCAGAGCCAATTTACCCCTATTTATTTTACGGAGTTTATCACAGCAGTACAACCACCTCATATGAGTAAGCATTAAAGTAACAGAGCCTTGTTGAAACTCAGATACCATTAATTTGCACACAAAATCCAGAACTCAGGTCTTGGTAAGCAAGTACTGGAAGATCAGTTTCCCATATGTTTTAGAACAGTTTTCAAGCTTTTCACTCTGGCCATATAGTCTATTGATCTGGGAACTTAACCCCCCCACACCCCAATAAACTTCTTCATTTACAAAAAACTTAATTTCAACAGGACTTTATTACACGTTATACAAGGTGATTTGGTAACATGATTTTGCTGGAAGAATCCTACATTATAAACAAAATTGTTTGATGGTTGTATGATAAGTACTATACTTTTTTGTGTCTGAAGGTACTTGCACTTAACACAGGGTTTAGATAAATGAAGAAGTCTCATCTCTCATGGGTATTTTATGCCATCCTGTCATCAGAATTAATCAAGATGTTAATGAATACTCAGATTACAAAGAGATGTGAATGCTCAGAACGAATAATTATTTTTAGAGATCATAATCTAGGTCAAATCCAATTTCCCATTTTTGACAGGTAGCAAAAAAATACCAAATTAATGGAATGGGATGTGGAAAGCTAGGCAATGAAAGGGAGGGAGAAGAAAGCACTTCTCCATTCTTCCTAAAACCAGATGATGTGGAAGAAGAGGAATGGATCCTATTTAAACAACCGATTCTTGGAAAGTCCACGGCAAAAATACATCAGAAACAGGGAATAGTCGCTGCAGAAGAGAAGCAGAATGGTATGTGCCAAGGAGGCTTTCAGCAAGAATTCTGAGACTCATGGACAATATCTAACACCTACTGAAGTCAATGGAAAGACTCCTGCTGACTTCAGTGAGCTTTGGATCAGGCCCATATGCACTACCTTGGGGTGACCAAGCCCAAGGGTTCTCTGCCCCATTTGTCCTTTTCTTTAACTCTAGTTTTTTGGCCTTCCTCCTGGGTCTGGAGCCACCCGAAGAGGATGATGAAGTGGTGTAAAGCCCAACAACTAAATTGGTGTCAAAATATGGTAAAGAAACATAATGCAGAAACTGAGATAAAAATAGCAAAAGAAGGGAAGATAAATAATGTGCTCCTTAAATACATACAAGGCAAACAAACAGGCCCAGGAGAGATTAAGGCCATTGAAAGATAAGAGTGCCAAGTGAGTGACGGATTATCTTTAATATTGCCATGGGCCTAAATGATTTCTTTGCCTTAGAGGAAAGGGGTGGGAATGAAATCTGAAAAGCTTCCCTCTCATTGCCCTGGAACAGATAATAAGGGAAAGTAGATCTACTGAAAGTAAACAAGACTAGCAGGCAAAGAATTCTCAAAGATATATCAAGGAAACATTTTTAAAAAGCTCACTATAGACTGGGGTAAAAAAAAGTATGGATAACATACTTTTAAAAAGGGACAAGACATAACAGAAGGAGCACAGAACCATCAGAAACATGGGAATACAATTACAAACTATTTAAAAGGAACAGTCAAATTTAGGAAGGCACAGTCAGCAAAGATCCATGAAAAGATAGCTCATGCTTGACCTGTCTACTCAAATTATACACCTCGGTGGTTCCCAGCTACCCCTGTGCATCCCCAGTGCTGGTACTTTTAGACCACAGTCGCCAACTTTAACATGGTAAATAAGCACCCCGACTTTCACAATAAGCCAAAAATCAAGCTAATCCCATCCCAAAACAAGGCCCAAACAAGCCAATTCCTAAGAACCCCAACACTCTATGTGACTGGATCCCTCCAGCGTGGAGGCTGGGACTGTGGTGGGCCCGTTGTGCACCCCTGACTTTCTCCCCCTCTTGCCCCTGTTTGCTCCCCCTTGTCCCTGCTTGTCGGGAGCCGATCAAAAAAAAAAAAAAAAAAGGAACAAGCTACAAGCAACAAGCAAAAAACTAGCCAACAAGCAACTCACAAGCCAATTAACACAAAAACAAGTCCAATTTCTGCATTTTTTTCACAGATTTGGCATGTCTGGTTTAGACCCTCGTGACTGGTAATGTAGGCTCCTGCTCCCCACCTTAATGATGAAACTATGTGCTGGGTCCTGGCATTTAGCTCCACACACCTTAATCTGCAATGGAGCAATGGCTGTTCTGTAGCTGAAATCAAAATCTCAAGAGGAGCCCAAGCTTGTTAGAGAGCATGTGAGTGCCATGCAGTCAGCATTTGAAGATGTTGATTTAGAGAATCTGGAAGCGTGTCAGAGAGGGAGAACTACTGACATTAGAAAGCCTGGTGAAGAGGGAAACTGGCAGATTTCTCCAAACTCTTAAAGCTCTAGAAAGCAGGAGGATTTCCAAGGCTATGTGGGTTACAGCAGAATAATTCCACAAGCATCCCTAGCAGATGCTGAAGCATAATGACCTAAGATGAGGCAGAAGCCATGGCAGGTGGCAATGTGGAGGCGCCTCCTTAAGACCACAATCTGGAAATGTTTTTAGTGTAATTGTGGGGAATTAGCCTCCCATTCACCTGACTCCATCATGGGAACTTTGAGGTTAAAACCTATGCATTGCACTTGAAAAATGGGTTCTGCTATGCATCAGTATATATTTTATAGCCTGAATAATGTGGTTTTTTTTAAAGTGTCATTTACAGTTAAATATTGCATGATCTTTTACAAAAATATCAGTGAATAAAGAAGATTTGGCTTGAGGCTTCAAAAAAAAAAAAAAAAGTCCTTCTAAATTTGTTCCCCTTTTAATGCCGCCTCAGTTTAATGAGCCCTTCTTGTCATCGCCTTGTTAGTATGCAAACGGAGATGGATAAATACAGATTCCAATTGCTCATCTGTGTTTGCTTATGATTGAGCAGCATGTAAACTAGCTCTAGAGAGAAGAAAAACACAAAGAAGCATCCTAGTGAGATTGCAGATTTCTAAAACCTTTCCAGCTGAGTGTGTTGTGAAGGCAATAAATAAACTACACTCCTGCTGCACAGAAAAATCTGTTATTAACGAAGTCCAGCAATACCAGTGAAGGTGAATGCAGCAGGTTAGCTGAAACATACAATCAGTGTGAAGAAATACACAAAGTTTAAGGAAACATGCAGAATACTTTGCAAAAACTATGGTAAGAACTTCAGTGTTATTGTGGAGAAGTACTTCAGAACTGATGCGATCACAAATATCTAGAGGAAAAATGAAACCAAATGGTGAATGGGAATGTAACAGTTTCCCTAAATCTGTGTGCTATATTGTAATAAAACCATGACCACCTGTAACTTTGCGGGTATCACTATGCAGCACATAGGCCACTCACAACTTCACAGGGACACTGTGTAGTAGAATTCAGATCGCCACTCCAAGCTTCTATCCTTGACTAAAGGAGAATCTCGGCTAGCAGTACAGAGCCTCTGACACACAGATGAGCAGTTCTGATTAAATAGGTGGCATTGGTACATATGCACACTAGCCAGTTCATTGCAATAGTCCAGCATGTTAGAGTATCTGAGATGTGTGTGGAAACTAATATTGATATTGTTGTAGACTGTAAGCTGTTTGGGGCAAGGTCTTTGTCTTCTTGTTTGAGTAGACGATACCGAGCATATCAATGTTATATTGCGGATTAATCTGCCAATTTTCAGCTTCCCGTACAAATAACAAATATCAGCTACATGGAACCCTCATCCTTTCCTTTTTTGGCTAGAATACCTGTTCAGGTCTTGCTGGTCTCGTGTGCATGAGTCACATGAAAAAGTATTAAACGGTTTTGGCAGAGACTCATTATCTCCTTGTGTTTTATGTGGCAGCCTGAAGTTCTGCCAACTCACCTCAAAAACAACCAAAGGGCTCTAGTGCCTGGGCCCAAGCTACTTTTTTTAAACATTTCTCCTCCCCTCTCCCCCACTTTGTTTCCTAACCTGCTACAGAAGAGCTGACTCTAAGTATTGGGATAATGTCTAGGCAGGTTTCAAAGGCAATCGGTTTTGTGAAAATTGTAATAAACTGCTTCCTGGGCAGTCACTGGTGTTGTCCACATCCTGGACGCATGAAGCTAGATAGAACCCGATGGGAACAGATGGGATGCTGGAAAGACACTTTAGGTGCATAAACTCGGGCTGGGCGCAAGAGAACTTTAGGTGTTTGAGAAGAGAGTCGCTGAATGGAGAATATACTACAGAAAAAATCATTCCAACACCAATTGAAGTCAATGGAGAGGATCACTTAAATGGGTACTCGAGTGGGCCCGGATTGACCAGAATGTGACAGTGTTTTTGAAACAATATTGCAGAACAGGATAGCGTTTGGGTCTATGTCTACACTGCCACTGAACTGAACGGGAAGGTCTGATTGCAGCTCCGTTAGGCATACCCATACTAGCTTTCATTTAGCTAGTACAGCAAAAATAACAATGAAGACATAGTGGCATGGGCTTCAGCCCAGGCTGTATAAGCATGGTGAGAATCCTGGGTACATATTCATATTGCTAGCCTGTGCTGAAGTCAGTCCTGCTAACCAGATTAAAGCTAGTGTGGGTATGCCTGGCTAAGCTGCAACCACACCTTCGATTGCAATCCAGTTGCACTGTAGACATAGCCTATGAGAAGACCAGGGTCAAGGATTAAAGAGATGTGGAGGTGAAATACAAGGAAATTTGGAAAAGCACCTCTCACAGTTCAGGGCAACTGCAGCTGTATTTCCCCTCATTGGTCCAGCAATGGCACCCGGTATCAGGCTTCCAGCTCCCCAGCCATTGCCTTTCTGGGTGGAAACCCGCATCTCTCTCCCTTCTGACCAGGGTATTTCCAGGCTGCACAGCTTTCTGCCTTCACTGTGTTGTTCCCAACAGAGACAAGCTGCCCAAGGACACCTGCTTGCTTTCTCTTCAGGGATGGTTAACAGGGGTGATAGCTACAGTTATAAGTACCACACAGTTCTTTCTAAGCAAGCCTATTTTATTCTGAAGAGGAAAGCACTACAGAGAAAACACATGAAAAAGAATAAAAAAGACTGCACGCGTGTAGTGCATGCATACCTTCTGGGGGACGAGGGGGCTTCAAAGGGTTGAAAACGGAGCAAATACAGTAGCATCTCCCCTCGCTACTAGAGAAGGTAGATACAAAGCCACAACACCACATACACAACTGCATTTTTAATGCAATGTACCCCAAAGGTATTAACCTTCATTCAATAAGAGTTCATGTAGCTCAATAAAATTTATCTTAATTCCATAAGATTTGTTCGGGATATTACAGAAGGTTGTCAGTCTGTCACAGCACCATTTTGAAAGGTGACTGTTAAATCCAAAAAGACACTACAGTTAAGAGGAATGGCCTACAGTTCAATGTGATTCAGCGTGCAGAATGCAGGAAATGCATTAAAGATCAGTGTGGATTCATGAAGGATTACTCAAAGATCTGATGTTAATATAATATTTTACTGACAACTGTAATTGGGGAGGAAGCCAGACAGCAATGCTCATAGCCAGTTAAGGCTTGCAAGGGAAATATGCTTTTTTTGCTGTCATAAGTTAATGCTAGACAGGGGTGGGTGAAGAGAAATAAGAAAGGCTTCTGCAAATATATCAAGGGAAAAAGAAATACTAGAATGACAGTAGGTCCCATTAATAAAGGAGGAAGGGAAAGAAATTAATGACTTAAAATGGCTGAGACACTGAATTCCTTTGTTAAATCTGTCTTTAAGATGAAAAACATATAAATGGAGTTTGAATAATTAGAATGGAAGGAAGACACTGTTAAAATCACTCTAATGATAAAGAGAAGCTAATGGAATACTTGGAAAAAGTGAACAAAGATATGGATTTTAGAGCAAGAGAATTAGTTAACAATGAAACATTGACAATTATTTTTGCAAAATCGTGGATACTAAAAGGCTGGGAAAAAGTAAATTAATTCTGATTTCCAAAAAAAGGAAAGGAGAACAATTTCAGTAATTACTGCACCATGACTGAGATCCTACACTGCAATCATCACAGCTCAGAAGGGATGCATTGAAAGGGAGCAGTAAGCCATTTTTTGTGACCCCTTCCTCCATTCTCCCCTGATTCTGTGGCCATCTGGCTGCTGGATAGGTCTCTACCTGGTCCCACAGGGCTCCTCTACTTTACCCCTGGCTGGCTGCCTCTTTAACCCATCCATACCCCGACATTGGCCCTATACCGTCAGAGAATTCTTCACTGAGCCAATACTCCTATTGCCATCGGAACTGTTTTAAAGGCTGTTTTGTATAACCAGAGCAGTACAAAGCAGTGTTAATGGGGCCAAGGATCAGGCTACATAAGCTTAAGCCCATGTAAAATACTGGAACAAAAAATTAGAAGGGGTAAAATCATTAAATACGTAAGGCTCAACCAACACCTATTGAATTCAGTAGAAAAACTCTTATTAACTTTAAAGGGAGCAGAAGCGAGCCCTTAGCGGATAATGGAGCAATGAGCAGTAAGCAGCCTGGGTTTATAAAGATTACATGTTTCTCAACAAACTTTTTGTGATGAAATTTGACATAATACGTAGGTGAAGAGTGATAGTGGGCTATGAAGTACAGCTAGGAAATAATCCCTTTTGTTGAGATAATTAATGATAAGAATCATGTCTTTATTTTGCAAGCTGGCTGTTGGGATCTGCATTGCACAGCACCATGTACACTTATTGAGCTCTATAAATAATAGGTACCTACATATGTTTGAACTGTGTCAAATTTGGGGAATGAATAACTTGATATTCAGATGAATATTTATAGCCATAAAACCAATTACTCCAGTTCTGCCATATGCATTACACATAACAGATTTAAATTGAATAGTAAGAGTACCAGAAAACATTCATGTTTTCTACTGGACAACTTTTTCATCATTTATTTCTCCTTCTCCATAGTTTGCTATTGCTTCCTCTAACTCTCAGTGTTTGTGATTTGACCACTGGGGTTATTATTCTGTAGCTCTTACATGAAACACACCTAACATCAAAGGGAGTTTGGGGTGAGTAAGGACTGTGGGATGGAGCCACAGGAGAACAAAATAACACACATGGTTAATATCAAGATGGAATCATATACTGTATATATTATGTTACCACTTCTGTTTCCTTCAAGATAGGTTCCGTTTCTAGTTGGGCTGGATGTCTGATGCCTCAAACCAGTAGATGATGGTCCCCCGGAGGACATCGGACCGGAACGATGACTGCAAGAGGAAGAGGAGCCTCCAGCAAGACGTCCATCTCCAGAGCTCTGTCTCATGGTATACAGGGAGCCCATGCAATTAAAGGCAGAATCAGAAGGATCAACACTGTAGCGCTTCATGTTCATAGAGTCAACCAGGTAATCTTCAGGTATGATAGTTTCTGCTTGGTGGGAAGCCAGTGAAGAGAAATATAGATCAATGAAATGTAGATCATTTCTATTCAGCCATTGAACATCTTGTTTAAAAAGTTGTTTGTGCAATTAGTTTAACTCTCTTTGCAATATCACACATAGCCAACTGGAATCCACCGGCCAGAGCCCTCAGCATGGGCAGAGTAACGTTTATGCTGTTGGGAACTTCAAAAGTAATTGCTGCTGCAACTGCTGTACAGACAACTGAATGCAGCTGCTGGGTTTTAAGTAGTGACAATGGGTAATGAGACAAATTCATAGCTCTGGTACTAAATAATAATAACAGGTGTAACTGCACCAAAGTGATTGGAGTTACAGCAGAGTTGAGTGTGGCTCAGTCTGATTCAGCTGTATTAGTTTTGTTTTGGAGTAATTATTTCTTCAGAATCAGGGGGCATTTACTGTTAAATTTGAAAGGGGGGGGGGGGGAAGCATGTTCCTGATGGGATGAGGCACAGGTCTCATTTGCCTAATGGTGCTACATGAATAACAGAGGATGCGGGTTATGCATCCATCATTCTCTTATTCCCTTGCACTTAAAGCATGAAGGTCAGAAGGAAAAGGAGGACAATGGGGCATGCAATTTATTGGGTAAAAACTCCTGTCAGCCAATGAGAAAGAGTAAAGATAATAAACCAAAATGTTCTGGCTGCAATTACAAAAATTAATCAGGAAATATAATCAGCTCCAGACAGACATCAGGCCTGATATTCCCCAAGGGAAAGAAAGACTAGATAATTCATGAGCACTCCCAAGTTTGATTACCAACAGAGAGAGAGAATTGAGCTTTTCAAATACATTTCAGGTGCAAACATGAATACAGGCAACCCTGCCATTTACAAGTTTTTTGCCCTGTTGCACCCCTTCCCTGTTGTGTACAGTTGTTGCTTTCTGAAATAATAACTATCCAAACCCAAAGAGAATGTCCTTTCCTCTTACCATGTAGCCATCAGTTTATATTATTATCTATATAGTCCTATAGGTGTGCATGGCACTTTGCATATACGATTGGCAAGACTGATACCACCATCTATTATTAAGGTTGCCTGACAATTTCCATTATAAGGCCCTGTTTTCAGTTACTTATAACTTTGCCACAGTTTAACTGTTTGGGTTGAAATTTTCCATGCCATGTATCTGCCTCAGACTGACATAGCTTGGAAAGTTTCAGTCAAACCAGTACAACTACTTCCAAGAACAAGGTTAGAGAAAAATACATTGTATTTCAATATTGAAAACATTCTGGCAAACTTTTATCTGCGTCTCCCATGCTTTGGAGCACGGACTTGAAATTTGTCAAGGGAGTGAACTTCATGTTAGGGATGTGCCTTTTGCTGCTCCTGTGAAAATCTCCCCACATTGGCTAAATTATAAAGTGTTTGAAAAAAATCACACTGCACACAAGCTCAGTAGAGACTTAGAGATTTGTAGCTAAAATCACCAAAGATTCCATGCATACTGAGCATGCTCCAGCTTCTCGCAGCTGATATGTATGACCAGACTGTGAGTGCACCATCCCCACCGAGTGATTGAGCATGGTCCATCCACAGGATGGGCCTAAGCATTGGAAATGAGATAAGGGAACCCGTCTCTCTCAGTGATCCCCTTGCTGGGCCCAGGCACCATAGGGGAGGAAGGCACATGACTCAAGTGCAGAGGGCACAAGAGCCAGATGGGGAAAGAGGAGGAGATTGCAACAAGGAGCTTTCTGGGACTGGCACTCGGGAGAGTGAAGCTGTGACTGGGAACTGGAGGACCAAGGAGGAAATGGGACTGGTTGGACAAGGGAACTGAGACTGGGAGCAAGTGAAGGGAGGGTGGAACTGAGAGGTAGTGAGGGAAATGGGGGAAGACTGAGAGCCAGTTGGTAGGGGGACACACGGAGGTCAGATGAGGAGCTGCTGGGAACGGGGAAAACTGGGAGACTAGTACTGACTGCATAAGAAGACAGGGAACCAGTATGGGGAGAGAGGCAAGGCAGATCTGATGAGGAACGAGGAGTAGTACTGGGACCAGCTGGCCAAAGGGACTGTGACAAGGAGGGAGTAGCGGGGAACAGAGACTGAGATTAGATGAGAAGACCAGGGAGGAAAACTGGGACTGGGAGAAACAAGGGTGTGGGAGGATGATTGAAAGCTGTGGAAAGGGGAGAGACAGATCCGAGAAGGAGCCAGGAAGGGGTACTGGGACTGGCTGGCAAGGAGATGGGGAGTGGGGGGAGACTGAGACTTGGACAGGGAACCTGAAGGGGAAGATTAGGACTTGCTGGGCAAGGAAACTGGGATAAGAAGCCTGAGTGGAGAATGGGACTGGGACAAGGAGCCAGACGTGGGGAAGAGAGAACACTGCAACAGGGAGAGGTTGGAGGGGATGGAGTAGTAGGGGTTTGGTTTGGGAAGGACTGTGGAATGAATACATAGGATGGATGGTATGGTGTGTACAGTGTCTATAGGGGGAGCTGGTAGCAACCCCTTATACGTAGGTTGCTTAACACTTTCTATTATACAAGATTCTTAGAACTTTTATTCAGGAAGTGCTACCACCTCCATGCTTTGGAGGAAGAGAGAAAGCCCTTAGATTAGACAAGGGCCTTTTCTTTTCCCCATGAAATTCCATTCAGGTTCAGCTGAGATATAAACTATTAAAAATCGCCAGTTCCCTTTTTTCACTTGCATTCCCCCCCGGAACATTTTGGAAGTCTGGCAAAATAATAACTGAACCCAGAACAGGCCATACCACCACCAAAGCAGCAGTAGTGGCACCACCAGTAATATCTATGGGAGCTGCCAGAGGCACTGTAGCAATGGGGAAGAAGGCGAACCAGGCCTGGTTCCTTCCCTGCAACAGTTTACCCCTGAACCTCGGCAGCCCATCCTCCCTTTTAAGGGCCCCCCATGGGATAAGAGCTCCCTCAACTCCCAGATTGGGATAGCAGAGCAGGGGAAAGAGAGACACCTTGGTTGGGCCTCCCCCAGCCACCTCCTGGCCCCAGCACACAGTGATGGCAGCCCATTCCCCCCTCTGGGATAACAGCCTTCCATCCTGCTGCCAGTTAACATATTTAGTCCTATGGGTCAAGTGGTAAAAGTCTGTGCTATTATGCTGAAGCTACAGGATTCAAATCCTGCTGCTGATGCATGATGAGGGGGTTGTTGCAGTTGTACATAATAGGATGTTTTTATTTTCCTTTTTTAAAAAATGTAGGAAATCACACACACACACACAAATAACAAACCCAAACCTGTGTTAAAAGAATGTTACTTAGATTGACAAGTCAAGCACTTGAAAGTTCAGATATACCAGATTTATGTTTGCTGGGATAATCTTAATTCCTCCTTGTACCTGTATTGTGATACAGTGTTTAATTACATGATCACATACTATTTTTTACACAGGACCCCTGTCTCATTCAGTGCACAGGCTGAACACACAAGGAGGTAGAAATCAAGTTGGATGGTTATATGTATATATAATACCTTATAGACTAGATTCATATGTATTGCTGGTGCTTTTTGCTAAGAATTTCTGGGCCTGATTCTCATATTACACTGATATAAATCAAGTGTAACATCTTTGAATTCAACAGAGTTACACTGGTGTAAAACTAGAGCATAAAAGATCAGACTTTCCCCATCCCCTCAATGGATACCAAAATTACATAGCAGTTGAACTAAATACCTTACAGTTCAGACTCCTCCCATTAAACCAAAGGGAATCCAATCAAGCCTTCTCATTCAAAGGAATTTAATTACTGAGCAGAACACCAGCAACAAAAGTCTCTTATACATAAGAGAGGACAGCAATGTCTGCAATATCCCGCCACAGCTCTTTCTGCAATATCCCGCCTGGACCACATGGAATAATTATGCCTCTTGTGAATCATTACATCTTTATTCTGGGAAAATATGGTCTTTTAATATGATTACTATATGAAGATGATACAGACTATCAAAACAACAAACTGCATATTAAAAGAGCCCTGCTGCACCAACAATATAAAACTTATATTATCGTATGTATAAATGAGCTCCGACATTTGTGAGGGCTTTTCTGGCTGTTGCAAAACTATTATGTCAGCAGCCCAGAAGTGATCTATCCTGTGTCAATATATAGTCCCAAGAAAGTGCTGTCTTTGGGTTAAAGAATACAACTGGGAACCAGGAAATTTGAGTTCCATTCTGAGCTCTGCCACAGACTTTTTGTTTGACCTCCTTGGTCAAATTATTTCACCTATCTGTACCTCTATTATCCCACAGGTAAAGAGGGCAAAATGGTACCTACTTTGCAAGAATGTGGTGAAGCTTAATTCATTCATGTTTAATAAACCCATTGAGAAGGTGCATAGGAAGTTGACAGTGTGATTTTGATGTTGTTGTTATTAGGAAGGACAGGCTACAGATAGGAACAATTTGAATCTCTTCAAACATCAGGCTTCAAAATGTGCCTTTTAAAGGCTTCTGGGCTTCAAGATGACCTGCTTAACCAGTATCATCTCCAACCATGAATAATCATATCTACAATAGTAGCCTGACTCTGGATTGACCAGGAATTTCCTCTGAGCAAGAGGTTCTGGGGAGTAGAATAGGGTGACATTTTTTGTGCTAATCCTTTTTTGTTTGTTTTTGCCAAAAAAATGCAGATTCAGGTCAAACAAAACAATTTGCCAATTTGGCTCAATTTCAGTGAATAGTTTCACTTGAATAAAAGAAAAGAAAAAACATTTTGGAAAGGTCAAAACTGCTTTGACTTTTCACTTAGGAAAGACTCTTGTTTCAGAATTCCCCTCAATATTATTTAAAAAAACAACAACAAAAATTCAAGAAATTTTGTTTGGGCTCGACATGAAACAGTTTCCCCCCCAACTTTTTTGTTCAGCCACTGAACCAAAATCTGGTTATTTGCAAAGCCTAGATTAGGAAAATACTACCTAACATGTTTTAACTAACGCAGTTTTAAACAGGGATTTGCAACTTGAAAATGCATCAGCTGGTCATGTCAATCCTAGGCTTTCCGCATCCACGCCAGGTGCAAAGTCTTGTTTAAAACTGTGGTCGCTGCTACGGTTTAAACACAATTTATTTTTCTAGTCAAGACATGGCCACAGTCTTGAGGCCAGGAAGCAGCATGATGCGCTGTACCAGGAGTTAGGGAGGAGAACTAAAGTGCCATCACCCAAGAAGAGGTGGAGAGCGCACAGAGAAGAGGATGCAGGGAGGCCAGAGGAAACAGGAATACAGTCTGTTAGGGAAGAGATGTAGTAGTAAGGCTGTGTCTGCACTACAAGCACGACAGCAGCACAGCCGCAGCTGCACTACTGTAGCACTGTAGTGTAAATGCTTCCTACATTGATGGAAGGGGTTTTTCCATCGATGTAGCTAATCCACCTCTCCGAGAGGTGTTGGCTTGGTCGACTGAAGAGTTCTCCTGTCAACCTGGCTTCGTCTACACTGGGGGTTAGGTCAACCTGACTTAGGGCACCCAGTGTGCCAAATTTCACAGCCTTAGAATCATAGAATCATAGAATATCAGGGTTGGAAGGGACCTCAGGAGGTCATCTAGTCCAACCCCCTGCTCAAAGCAGGACCAATTCCCAACTAAATCATCCCAGCCAGGGCTTTGTCAAGCCGGACCTTAAAAACCTCCAAGGAAGGAGATTCCACCACCTCCCTAGGTAACGCATTCCAGTGCTTCACCACCCTCCTAGTGAAATAGTGTTTCCTAATATCCAACCTAGACCTCCCCCACTGCAACTTGAGACCATTGCTCCTTGTTCTGTCATCTGCCACCACTGAGAACAGCCAAGCTCCATCCTCTTTGGAACCCCTCCTCAGGTAGTTGAAAGCAGCTATCAAATCCCCCCTCATTCTTCTCTTCTGGAGACTAAACAATCCCAGTTCCCTCAGCCTCTCCTCATAAGTCATGTGCTCTAGACCCCTAATCATTTTTGTTGCCCTCCACTGGACTCTTTCCAATTTTTCCACATCCTTCTTGTAGTGTGGGGCCCAAAACTGGACACAGTACTCCAGATGAGGCCTCACCAATGTCGCATAAAGGGGAACAATCACGTCCCTCGATCTGCTGGCAATGCCCCTACTTATACAGCCCAAAATGCCATTAGCCTTCTTGGCAACAAGGGCACACTGTTGACTCATATCCAGCTTCTCATCCACTGTGACCCCTAGGTCCTTTTCTGCAGAACTGCTACCTAGCCATTCGGTCCCTAGTCTGTAGCAGTGCATGGGATTCTTCTGTCCTAAGTGCAGGACTCTGCACTTGTCCTTGTTGAACCTCATCAGGTTTCTTTTGGCCCAATCCTCTAATTTGTCTAGCCTTGAGCAAAGTAGCTGTCAATCTAATTTTTAAGTGAAGCCCAGGGCTAAGGGAAGCTATGGATGTACAAGAAGATAGCACAGGAGAAGAGGAGAGAGATATCCAGGGGCTGGGGGTGGCAGAGACTGACTTATATGGAGAAGAAAGCCTAGGAGCCTCATAGACCCAGGGGCACAGAAAAGGAGAAGGGGAGCAGTGATAGCCACCAGACAACTATGAAGCCCCCCAACCAGCTCCAACCAAAAGGGAGGAGCAGTATCCCCAGCAAGGGGGGGAGGGGTAATAGATGGGTGGGGAACTGAAATCAGAGAAGAGGGCCTTGAAAAGCATAGGAGTAGGAATCAGGTTTGATAAAAGATGATGCCACAGTATTGCTATCTGTGTCCCTAAATGGTTGGTTGGTTGTAATTTTTAATTGTCTAAGTGCATCCTAGAATTATGAGGGAAGAATTACATGGTCTCTAACACACGGAAGATAATTGTGAGGACAACCTAATTCTATTATAGATGAGATGCAATGTACCTACTATGGTGGATAAGCACCCTGGGGGTTTGCTCTGTCAAAATATTATCCTTCAGCATTGCATGGTCTTGTCAAACTCTATTTTGTTTCACAATAAATAAGTGCAGGCTCCAGGAGACACACTTTGGTAAACAGATGAATAGTTAAAGGCATTCTGGGAGAGATTTGTCTTGTTTTCTCCTGACTACACAACAATCTTTGCTGGAGCCACAGAGCAGGCCTTTATGGAAGGAGATTCCTCCATCTCTCTGTAGAGCTAATGTGATCTGCTTGACTCTTTCACAGCCCCTGCAGCACTGGGCTTTGTCTAAAGTCACAGCAGTCGTGCCTCCTCTCGGCTTGCCCACCAGGGCCATTGCGTGGAGGAACGCTCTTTTCCAAGGTTACGAACATACAGAGTGCAGTGTATGGAGTGCACCCCAATTCGAGGGGTGGGGAGTGAGTGCAGATACTCCCCATTTGGGAGATAGTGGGTGGGGAAGAGCTACCACCTCTTGGGGAAGTGGAGACCTATGACAGGAGAAGCTCTACCATCAGCATAGGTAGCGTCTTCCCTAAGCACCGCTGCAACACTGTCAGTATAGACAAACCCTGAGTTATTGAAGCTAATGAATGGGTGCATCTTTATTATCCCCATGCACCTGGCTAGCAAATAGGAGTTCCCTGTCTGTATAATGGGGATAATACTAATAGTACTTCTTTCATCTCTTACCTATTTAATTTGTAAGTTATTTCTCTCTTAGCATGTGTATATGTACAGCACTTGCACAAGGGGGCCCTGATTTCAGGTGAGGCATCTAGGTACTACTCAAATGCAAATAATATATTTTACAGAATAAATTTAGGAATGTAGCCCCCTCATTAAACTACACATTCAACAAGGAAAGCATGAACAGAGAACATACAGGATGGACAGTCCTTCTCCCTCCAGGCAGATCAGTTTCCTACTTCTTTTTTTAGTTTCATCAAAAACTGCACGTTCCTCCCCCTCTCCTTATTACTCAAACGTTATCCTCTGCAGCCTGCCTGCTTCTGCCCATTGCAGACTGTTCAAAACCCCTTTAAGTCATCATCTTCTCCTACTGCTCCACCTACATCACCTCCCTCCTTCAATCCTTCCACTGCTTTTCTCTCTTACCACATCGGTTTGTCCTAAAACTCCAAGTCCTCCATAACCCTATCTCTCTATCTATACAAATCCCCAGCCTTATTTTCTCCTCCCCCCTTTCTCTCCCTAAGCTCCCCTTTATCACCTCTTCTTACTGCTTCCTTCATCTCTTTCCCTCATCTCGACTCTGTGCTGTCTTTAACACTGCCTTCCTATGCCTGGAACAATCTCCCTCTTCTTTCCTGCCAAGTGTCCTTTCTCTCCTCCTGCAAATCCCCCTTAAACCACATTTCCTCCCGGGAGCATTCCTATTTTATTCTTCTCACCCTTAAATCTCTCTACATCCTCCCTTTCCTGAACTCTTGTGCCTTTCTTTGTCTTGGCTATTTAAGGCCCGGATCCTGCAAATGCACATGCTTAACCTCACGCCTAGGAATATTTCCATGCTGGGATGACTCACAGGTATAAAGTTCAGTTTGAGTCTAAGTGTTTGCAGGATTGAGGCCTTAGATTATAAATTCCTATAAAGGGGAAGGGATCTATCTACTTCCCTGTGTGTACATTTATATGTCACGCATCACAACAGTGTCTTAATCTAATGTCCTGATCCACGCAGGCAGACAACTGTGTCACGCAGGCAGATCCCCGCTGACATCAGCAGGGCTCTGTGCAGCGTCAGGGGGTTCAGCTGCATGGATCAATTTGCAGGATCAGGGCCTATATTTCTAGCATGCTACCTAAATTTATTGCTGGGTACCATTTTAAAAACTATTATTAATAATATGAATCCCCATCCCGGTAGCACAGCTCAGAAAGCAAATCAGGGCAACAAAACACAACTGTCATAGCTCTGGATTATATGCTGCAGACATTACGCAAAAGAGACATCCTTCAGCAAAGAGACCACAGCAAGCAAATGTGACAACTACCCTGCACTAGATGTAATGAGTTTGTCTAGACTAGTATATCACGAGCTGCCTCTCTGTCGCCACAACGCCAGTTATTTAGCTACAAATTGCCTCGCCCCATATAGGAACGTCTGCCAAAAATTCCCAAGACAGCATCTCCAAAGGAAGCCCCCCCTGTCAGTGTTATGGGCTACCCAATAAGTTCCTGCCTGTCAAAGAGCTCCAGGGCCTTCAGTCTGGTACGTTTCATGCCATATCGGATGTGCACATAGAACAGAGGATACTTAGAGAAAATCCCATAGAGGTTAATTGGAGACATAGATACTAATTCCCTAAACAAGAGACTTCCTCTTCAACACACTGGTAGCCGCCCAGGACAACTGTCAGGGTCTGGTGTTTGTTTTTATCTCCGTGTGGAAACTGTTCTGTAACTTCTGTTCTGACACTGCTTTTCTTTACTGTCTCTTCATAACCTCTTGTTCCACCAGCTATACTGGTTTGTCATTTGATTTGCTCTCATTAAATTCCCCATTAACATTTTTTCCAGCTAATATAGATTTCTTTCTCTCTCTCTTTTTAGCTTGTCTCCCATTGCTCATATCATTTAGTCGTGAGCTCAACCCTATGGCCCTTTCCTGTACCTTTTAAAGTGCTACAATATTTTTTCTTATAATGGGTTGACCAGATGTGAACTCACTATTTTAAACCGCATGATATCACGTCTTCCTCAGTCCTGTCCTCTCCTTTCCTAGCCACGGCTTTGGTTAATCTGCCGGGCTTTACTCATTGCACAGACATTTTGAGAGGAGCCAACCAGAGTCTCAAAGTCTCTTTCAAAGGCTCCCTAAGCAGCTTACATTCCTTTGTGTTTTATACTCACTGGGCTTGATTCCACCCCTATATCGGAAAGGGATTCACCCTGTTAAATGGCAAGGGGTGTCCGCATCACCACTCTCCCCCGCTTGATTGGCTGGGGGACAGCAGCTTTAACTTGCAGTTGGGATTCTACAAAAGGGCTGGAGGCAACGCAGGGGATTTGTTGAATCAGATTCCTGGCCATACCCCTTCCCCAGCCAGCACCACCCACTTCTGGGGCTAGCCTAGCTGCTTACAGGCATCCTATCCGAGCAGGGGTTGTGGTTACTGTGCACTGCCACAGTTCCATTGCCAAGGTCACATATTACTCTGGTGAAAGCCCGGTATTTGATATTTCAATACATTAGGAAAGCACTTTGTATGTAATTCAGCCTAAGTGAGTGTAACATCAATGAAGTCAACTGAGTTGCCCCTGCTTACGCCAAGGCTGAATTTGGTCCTTAGTATTCATGAATAAAGTCCAAAGAAGAAACAGCGAAACTTGGAACAAACACTGGTCTGCCATCCTGTTTGCAGAACCAGAGTTTCCTCACTAACTTTCAGAAAGAAACTAAAGAGACTCAAGATCTGACCCAGAAAATTCCTCATTCCTGTGTTTAATGTTGATAGATTCTCTAGCTAGCTAAATGTTCTGTTCATTGCCGGGAATGCATTCTCTCTCTCTCTCTCTTGCTCTCTCTTTTTTATTGAAATCATAAGAGGTGCTGCCTAACCAAAACAGAACCTAATCTGTACAGCTTTCCCATGATAGCCACTGCCTATTTCCTTCTCACATTAGTTATAAGGCTTGGCAAGAGAGAGGAGATCCACTATGTTGGATCTTTAAGCACGGTTTCCCCAGGGAACTCCCACATTGTGCTCAGGCATTGGGGAGATGGAATGGATATGGAAATAGTGACATCTGTATTAACTAACTGGAAGCCTTCTGTACAACATAGGGTATCACTGTGAAAACATGTTGCATTTTCATCTGATGTGTTCCAATTAACAAGGAATGAAGACACTGCCTCTCAAACTCTACATGTGAAAAAATAGAATAGGGGAGTACAGGAAGATCAAATAAAGAGGTGCAGTACGGTCCACTTTTATATACCATCCTTTCATTCTAATCTAACCTGTTGAAAAAAAAAAAAAAGAGACAGAGGAAGATTTAACTGATATTTACCAACCAGGCATGCATTAGCTGTGAGCTGCCAACCTTCATTTTAACCTGGACTCCAAAAGGATCAGAAAAGAACATTTTCTGTGTCTATCACATACAGTCTCACACATTTCTGTCTCGTCAAAATACTTCTTTATACCTTGTCTCCACAGTAGTTTAATATTTGATACGTCTAGCTGAGGCTGATAATGAATTGGGGTTTTTCAGCTCCGAATTATCTGATTTACATTATGATAACACCACCCATTCCTTTTAGCTCAATCCCCACTCCAGATATACAACTCCATGAAAATATGTCACCCAGTGGGGACACCCACTCAGAGGCATTTCCATAGTCTCAGCACCATAGTATTATGCACATATGTACACTATTCACAGCTTGTCAAGAAATAACTGTCATGCCCTTATCTCCAGTAGCAATATGTATAGGTGCTCTTTACAATAAAGTGCTAGTCTTGCGGGCAGCACCACCATCTGTGACTCTGGTTATAAACAAAGCATCTGCTCACAAGTTACTCCAATATCCCTCAACAATCCAACACAAGCCAGATCAAAAGAAGCAATTTAACTTTACAGTACCTTTTCCACACCATGCCCTGGCTGTCTTAGCTTAGTCAGGCAATAAAACCTTTAAAGGAGCCACATCTGCTTTATGGCAGCGGAGCTAAGCAACTCACTACTAACAGAAGAGAGTGACACAGAGATGCTTCCCTAAGGAGTCAAAGCATCACTGAGGCAACCACAAACAGCCAGTGAGCAGCAAGAATGTGGCACATGATGACAGCATTTCATCGCAGCCACATCTGAATTTTTCTAATGATGGGATGGCAGTTGTTGCGTCATCAACAGGAATATGTGATCAGACTCATTTTAAAACACTCAAACCATAGGCAGGACCAGGGAAATATAATTAAACCCCATCCATTTGTGCCTATATTTATTATGAATATTGAAATCATGGCACTGCTGTAGAGATGAACTGCTAAAGAGTGATTTCTCCTGGGTTTAGTCTAATTGAGGCAGGCTCTGTGTTTCTATGACATCCATATCGTCACGTAGCAAACTTTTGGGTGCTATAAAATAATTGCTACTAATGAATGTATACTACACAGAGTCAGAGTCTAGCAGAGTGGGTTAAAGCACTCACCGTGAACTACAGCTTTTTTTTAAAAATGGTCTATGTTGGTTTTTTGCTGTAACTGGTAAATGGAAATGTAGCAGTGTTTTCTTTTTTGGTTTTCCTTCTCCTTCCCCCCTGTCTTTTGTAAGAGGCAAATGGAAACAGAAAAGAATTGAAAAAAGCAGGGGAAGGAGATAAAAAGAGGGAGAAACAGTGGGGGGAGGAAAAACTGTAAACATGTCACTCATGAAGAATTTTGCATAAAACAATATCATTTCTTTTGGGAACCTGGGCAATAAAAGTGACCTTTCAACTGTATACATTTTTGGGGCAATTCCTCCACCTTTCACCTGTACAGCTGCAAGTTCAAATTCTGCCTTAATGGAAATCAGCTCTTAAGATCATAGAGCTGCCAAATGATCAGACCCAAGGGCCATCTAGTCTAGAATCCTGTCTTCAATAGTGGCCAGCACCAGATGCTTCTGAGGAAGGTTCAAGAACCCCACAGTTGGAAGATGTGGGATAATCTTATCCCTATGAAGGTCTCATCCTAATAGTTAGACATTGGTTTAAATCCTGAATCATAAGTTTTATTTTCTACCCAAAACTTTTTTTAAAGCATTCACTATTATAACTCTTGATAGTCTTCTTCCAGATAAATGCCCAATCCCCCTTTTTTTTTTTAATCTTGGCCTCAACAGTGTCCTGTGGCAATGTGTTCTGCAGTCTAATAACATGATGAGTGAAAAAGTATTTCCTCTTTCCAGTATTATATTTGTGTAACCCTTCTGCCCTTCAGAGTTGGCAGCAACAAGGGCTGGGTTCAGTATCTAGGGGTTCCTTTTCAATAACACAATGCAAAACCAGCTCGAGGCCCCACCCAGTGACCTGGGACAATTACGTACCACCCCCCTGGGCGCCTCTAAGAGGCAATACTTCCCCTCTCGCAAGCACAGAGTCTGAGTGTAGCAAAAGCCTTTTAATAAAGGAGGGAAACAATGCGGCATTATATTGGGGAACAGGGCCGGCTTTAGCAAGAGCGGGGCCTGATTCCTGGGGGCCGAGCCGAGCCGCGGGGGCCGGGCCGGGCCCAAACCGCGAGGGCTGGGCCGAACCCGAACCCGAGCCGTGCCGCGGGGCCCGGGCCCGAGCCAAGCCGTGCCGCGCCGCGGGGGCCGGGCCCGAGCCACGCCACGGGGGCCGGGCCAGACCCGAGCCGATGCAGAGTTTACCTCCCAGCCTGGGTGGAAGCGGGTGGAGGTATGGGGGTAGGGTGACCAGATGCCAAAGATGAAATATCAGGACGCCAGGGGGGCGGAGCAAAAAAAAAAAGCCGCCAGAGCACGCCCCCCACCCCGCTGCAACCCTCTGCAGCCGGGGGCTGGGCCCCCGGCTCTGCAAAGGGGGTTCCAAAGAGGATGGATCTAGACTGTTCTCAGTGGTAGCAGATGACAGAACGAGGAGTAATGGTCTCAAGTTGCAGTGGGGGAGGTTTAGGTTGGATATTAGGAAAAACTTTTTCACTAGGAGGGTGGTGAAGCACTGGAATGCGTTACCTAGGGAGGTGGTGGAGTCTCCTTCCTTGGAGGTTTTTAAGGCCCGGTTTGACAAAGCCCTGGCTGGGATGATTTAGTTGGGAATTGGTCCTGCTTTGAGCAGGGGGTTGGACTAGATGACCTCCTGAGGTCCCTTCCAACCCTGATATTCTATATATCAGAGATGCAGTGCTCGGCTGTTCCTCTGCCCTAAAAGCCAGCCTCCCTCCCGGCACAGGCTTGTCCCGCCTCTGCACACAAAGGCTGGTGCAGGGGGCAAAGTCCAGGGGGTGTGGGGCCGGGAAGGCCGCAGGAGCAGGGGGCAGCGAGAACCCACCCGGGGCCAGGAGAGCCCCGCAAAGGAGGCACAGACCCCCCCTTCCCCACCCTGTAGTTGCCATAAGCTCCAGTGAACAAACCGGAGTGCTCCCCCCTTGGTGTGTGGGGGACTGCCGAGCCGAGCTGCTTCCTTCTTCTCCCGCCGCCTCCGCTCCACTCACGGGCGGGAGGTTTCGGGTTACATCCCCCACACCCCGGACCCCCCACAGCCGCCGCGCCAAGAGAGAGGCGCGGACTCGGAGCAACTGCCCAACCCTCCTCCCTCCATCCCTCCTCCACTGGCCTCCAGGCGCAGCTACTGCACCACACCACCTTCTTAATCTTCATGGCGGCTGCGCCACACACGCTGGTGTCCGGCCTCCCTCCAGCGCTTGCACCACCGCCATACAACTGATCAGCGCACAAGCGGCGTGTGTGGGGAAGAGGCGGGGCCAGAGCGGGGATTTGGGGAACTATCCAATGGGGGAAGGAAGGGGCGGAGTCGGGGCGGGGGGGGGCACGAGCCGGAGCGGACGGCAAAAATTGCTTCTTTGTCCAGTGTCCCGACCAAACATCGGTCGGGATGCGGGACAAACAAGTAAATATTGGGACAGGCCCGATAAAATTGGGACGTCTGGTCACCCTAGTATGGGGGCACCTTACATGCTCCACTGCTCGGGTCGACAGCCAACAATTGCCACACCTCTCTGTGGGGTTTTGCTGCAGTCTTCACTGCCAGCCATCCTGCTAGCCACTCCTCTCCTCTAGCCACCCTGCTAGCCGCTCCTTTCCGGTAGCTGCTCACCACCAATATGTCTTCAGCCCCCCTCCCTACTTAACATAGCTCTCACTCATTTCAGCTTTTAGTAACTTCAGCTCTTTAGTGATTTCAACTGCTAGTAAGGGAGCCCAGTGCTGGTGTACTCAGAACCACTAGTCCAAAGTAGGTCTAATGCTTAGACCTAGGTATCAGTGATTTCAGCTCTGCAGCATGTAACGAGACTCCTAATGGAGTCAAAATTAGCTCTGTTATTACACAGTGGAGAGAGAAGGGGTCAAAGTGGTGTTTAGGGCCCTCAGAAGGCGCAAGTGAGCCTGCCTCACTCACTCACACTGATACACACACACTCTCTCTCAATTCACTGGGCTTTCCCTTGTCTAGCGAGTGCTACTTACTAGAGGGCGAGTCCCTCCATCATAAAATGCCAAGTACAGCTTTATTGTCCTTGATTCACATAACCAGGATAACAACGCTGTATTATTCCTGCCCCAATAACAAAGAGACTGGGGATCCCACAGCAGCCAAAGTGACCATTTGGGCAAGTAGTCCCATCATGCTAGGCAGGGTGGGTGTGCCCAGGCAAACGAGATCAGCCCCTGGAGTCCTTTTCCACAGCTCACCACCAGATGTCAGGGTAGAGCTCATTCTGACTCTGCTTACAACTGCTACCTTTCAATTCCATTGAATGCCCCCATGTTCTTGGTCCTTATCACCAAACCACAACGTTCAGTGCACCTGACTAGTCTCTGATCAGAAAAGGTTCAAAACTAGAATAGCAGAAGTGTTTCACCTGAGTGCCGAGTTGCACAGGCATAGCTGTGAGGAGGAGTTTGCACAGTGTGATTATGCGCTGTACTTTACTCTAGTCAGTTCTGTTAGTCTTTTCCTTTCATAAGCATCAAATTCACATACTGCACGTGTAACGCACACACCTCCTGGCTGTGATGTTCTGTCCCATCTAGTGGCACCAAGACCATTTACAGAGAGAGAGAGAGATTAATGAGAGATTAATCTACTCTACAGCCTTAGCTAACAGCCATATAGCTTTTAGCTCAAGCAGTAGAGGCTCATACACTAAGCTCCAGAAGCCCCAGGTTTGATCCCTCCTGCAGACAACCGGGGTCTGTGGGTGTTACACATGTGTGTACATACATGGGCTTCCTGTACATGAACAATGGAAAAATTTAATTTCATAGCCTTTCTCCATAATATCACTAAGTGTATGATCACACTACACAGAACACATGAATAACCCTATATAGCATGGCACAAACTGCCATGAGGTAAAAGTTTGAGGCCCTTCTTCCCCTGTTGGCCATGAAGAATTTTATAAGTTACTGACTAATGTAAATGTCACTTGGGTAAGTGATATTTTTGATAATGGTGAACTGCTGCCTGTGGGATTTTTAAGCACATCTGTTGATCTGACTTCTTGCAATACGGGCATTTTGTATCACATTGTTAATCAACATGAAATATTTTACACATTGTTTTAGGAATGGGAGATTCATATTTAACTTTCATTTAACTCATTTGAAAATAAAGCACTTGCTGATATTTTACATTCAAACTGCTTCAAAAGAATGAAAAAAAAATTCCAAGAAAATCTTAAAAATCCTAACAAGTTGAAACAAATATAACCAGAAGCATGAAATTCTACATCTTACTAGGACTCTAGGTATATTTTACACTCATTCTGCACATCTGGACATGTAAGACATGAATTAAAATGCTTGTCTCGTGTATTTGTTCATAGTGGATGCTATCTCATCCATCACACTCTGGGCACTTACTCTAATCATTTCATCCAAATTCTTTGTTGACACACTTTGAATTATGTGTTATCAAAAACAGCTTTATCTAGATTCCTTTTGAAAGGCCCATTCCATATTTGGCTCTTTTGCCCTAATCTCAGCATCAGTAACATTTTGATTCTGCTGTAAATTGTCTTGCACTGAAACCAGGTCACTGCAAGCCATTGCTCTGAAAGTACTGTTTGTTCAATAATGCAAGTCACTCATGTTCTCCCTCAGTTGTTTTTAGTGGCACTTGCTAGAAGAAGAGCGATCAACAAGGCTCCAGCCTTCAGCATGTAACGGGTCTTATTCAAAGGGGATGGTTTGTTTTCAGTGTGAGCATGGATGCAGTAATCCAGAGGAGAATGAGAAATGTTTCTTCTTGGGTTGACTGCTGGAGGGAGGTTTGTTCACATCATTTGACACAGAGTTCCGAGGAAGTGGGAGCCATTTATTCATGTCTGAATACTGATAACATCATAGCAGAATTTTCGGAAGCCTTCTCAATCCACCACTGAGTTAGCCAACATACTGTCATAGATGTTAAGTATCAGAGGGGTAGCCGTGTTAGTCTGGATCTGTAAAAAGCAACAGAGTCCTGTGGCACCTTTAAGACTAACAGATGTATTGGAGCATAAGCTTTTGTGGGTGAATGCCCACTTCGTCGGATGCATGCATCCGACGAAGTGGGCATTCACCCAC
>NW_020664393.1:6632332-6762688 GCF_002925995.2 Terrapene triunguis | reverse complement strand
AGGAAGGAACAGTCAGTTGCACACATACAAAATGGGAAATGACTGCCAAGGAAGGAGTACTGCGGAGGGATCTGTGGGTCACAGTGGACCACAAGCTAGATATATGAGTCAACAGTGTAACACCGTTGCAAAAAAAGTGAACGTCATTCTGGGATGTATTAGCAGGAGTGTTGTAAGCAATACATGAGAAGTAATTCTTCCACCTTACTCTGCGCTGATTAGGCCTCAACTGGAGTATTGTGTCCAGTTCTGGGTGCCACATTTCAGGAAGGATGTGGAGAAATTGGAGAAAGTCCAGAGAAGAGCGACAAAAATTATTAAAGAAAACATGACCTATGAGGGAAGATTGAAAAAATTGGGTTTGTTTAGTCTGGAAGAGAGAAGACTGAGGGAGGACATGATAACAGTTTTCAAATACATAAAAGGTTGTTACAAGGAGGAAGGAGAAAAAATGTTTTTCTTAACCTCTGAGGATAGGACAAGAAGCAATGGGCTTAAATTGCAGCAAGAGAGATTTAGGTTGGACATTAGGAAAAACTTCCTAACTGTCAGGGTGGCTAAGCACTGGAATAAATTGCCTAGGGAGGTTGTGGAATCTCCATCATTGGGGATTTTTAAGAGCAGGTTAGACAAACACCTTTCAGGAACGGTCTAGATAATACTTAGTCCTGCTATGAGGCAGGGGACTGGACTAGATGACCTCTCAAGGTCCCTTCCAGTCCTATGATTCTGTGATTCTAAATCTGGAAGATTCACTGTTCACAGATTCTCCTATCCCTTCCTTGGGGAGGAGAAGGATCAGCAGCAACCACTCCAGCCATTGGGTGAAGTGAGGAATTGTTTCTTGCCCCTCATTTAAATGCAGCCACCCCTGGGGTGGAACACAGCAGTCATTTGATAGCACAGTACAACACAAGACAAAAAGAGTAAACAAATTAAATATGCAATTGAAATTGGAGGGGGAATTTCAGGAAGCCAAACACAGCTGGCAGGTTTGAAAGTGGCTACTAGGGTTAACGCTCCAGATTTTATTAAAGGTGCCTTTGGAATATCAATGACCATATGTGGTCAGAACTTTATCCAAAAGATGATACCCCCAGAAAGCCAATGCTGCTTAACATTGCACGGGGCATTGGGTCAGGAATGACTCAGGGGGGAAATTGACACCTTCTGTTTCACCAGCACAACTTCCTCCAGTACACCTGAGAGTTCTTTGAAGATCACCCATTCAAGTACTTACCTAAGCCTATTCTCACTTCACATGTGAAACCTAATGGAATCAGAACACAAAGTGATGTGGCTGTGGGACTTATTATTATTATTAGTATTGCAGTAGCATCTGTGAGGCTTGAGAGGGCTAGAAGCTGGGTTTGCTAGTCCTTTGGCAACTGCTGCATCCAAGCCACCCTTTGATAACTCTGGCAGTGCAGTGATCGACAGGCTGTGAGCCTTGTGGGTCCAAGAACTATAGGACAGGCTACCCATAAAGGACCTGACTGGCAGTGCTCCTGGAGTCCTTGATTGGTCCAGGTGTACTACTTAAACCTGGCAGGGACACCAGGAAGTTGTCTGTGCAACTAGGTGGATCCCCAGCCAGCTGCTGTGACAGACCCTGCTCCTTTGCCTTGTTTCTGGTTCCTGGCCTTTGGTTCCAGCTCCAGCTCTGATGCTTGGCTCTGGTTCCTGGTTCTGACCCTCAGCTCTGGTTCTGGGCCCCCGACTCCAGTTCCACCCACTCGGTCTGACTGCTCACACTATGGCTATGATAGTGCCCCAAGAAGGAGCAGTGCCCCATTGTGCTAGGCCCTGTTCACACAGGAAGACATGATCTCTGCCCCAACGTCTCACAGTCTAATTCACGAGGCAACAAATGATTGCAACAAACAGTATGGGTTATGAAGAAGATGAGGGTAGCAATGGTAAGAATAGGCACAGGGGCTAGCTATGAACAGGGCCTCATGGTTCTGGGTTCTCAGACATTTAAAACATTGTACATGATATATGCTTAACTAAATATATCAACAATCCCCACCAGGCCTTTATGTAGCCATTAGCATTTGGCAGCTGACTGTGGGCATAAGTGAATAATACCTCAAGGGCAGGGTTGAAAGGTGACTACTGCATGATGTCAGTGGATTAATATGACTAGACACAATAGCAGATTCTCCTCTCTTCTGCTGATGTAACTCAAGAATAACTGCCCTGAAGTCACCACATGGGTTACATTCGTTGGCTCACAGAGGCTAAAAGGCACACGCAGTTTTAAAAGAAAGACCATCTAGATTCCAAACCGGAGAACGGAAACCATGAAAAACATTGCTGCTTTGCATGATATCCTATGGCGTTTTATTATGGGAATTTCACCTTCAATGTGAAATTCACCCAGATGTACAGGGCCTTGCACAATCCCTCTGCACTAAGGACAAGGTATTATCATGACAAGTGCAAGGGGAGCTACATCAGAAGTAGCTACGGGGTGTGGAGGGAGGGATTGGTCTCTGCATTGCACATAACAGAGGGGGTCTCTGTACTGACTCTGCTGCAAAGATGCAGAAGCAGGGGTTAGTAACTGGCCAGAGGAAGGTTCATAAGACACACACGTATACAAATTCAGCAGGCCAAGCTCTTCTCCTACTTATACCAGTGTAAATTTGGAGTTACTCTATGGATGGCAATGGAGTGATTGAGGATTCACACTGCTATAAGTGGGAGAAGTAGTTGGTCAATTGGCTCTTTGTAGGTGTGGCCTGAAGGGGCTGGGGTCACTTATCCAGTTCATAAACTGGAGTAGCAGCTGCATTTCAGCTCCATTCACTGGCTAAGGGTTGACAGGGTAGTCTTCACCATCCCCAATGTCCCTCCTACACTTCATAGGCTTTATGTGGGTAAAGTTAATTTCTCATTAAATGCTTTTATGTATTTTATGAGCCTGGACAATAATCTTGTAAATGAGTTTCCAAAACCAATAATAACGGATTGTAGCAAGGATATATACTGTGACAAAGTTCCTCCTCTATCTTGGTGGGTCCTGTGCTTATTGACGGATTTTCTTGCCTCAGAGATTCACCATGTGGATTGGGGAACAGCCCAGAGACCTTCCCCTCTGGAAGAACCCACAGTCCAGGTCAATTGGGAGGTTTGGGGGGAACCTGGGCCCGCCCTCTACTCCGGGTTCCAGCCCAGGGCCCTGTGGACTGCAGCTGTCTATAGTGCCTCCTGTAACAGCTGCATGACAGCTACAACTCCCTGGGCTACTTCCCCATGGCCTCCTCCAAACACCTTCCTTAGTCTCACCACAGGACCTTCCTCCTGGTGTCTGATAACGCTTGTGCTCCTCAGTCCTCCAGCAGCACACCCTCTCACTCTCAGCTCCTTGTGCCTCTTGCTCCCAGCTCCTCACACTCACACCACAAACTGAAGTGAGCTCCTTTTTAAAACTCAGGTGCCCTGATTAGCCTGCCTTAATTGATTCTAGCAGCTTCTTCTAAATTGGCTCCAGGTGTCCTAATTAGCCTGCCTGCCTTAACTGGTTCTAGCAGGTTCCTGATTACTCTAGTGCAGCCCCTGCTCTGGTCACTCAGGGAACAGAAAACTACTCATCCAGTGACCAGTATATTTGCCCTCTACCAGACTCCTGTACCCCACTGGTCTTGGTCTGTCACAATACCCTGAGGTACTTATACAGTACAGTATGTGCCACCTCATTCAATCAAAATGCCGACTTAACGGAAGCACAAGAACATGCATCAATTTCCCAGTTTCACCAAAATCCCATGTGTGTCAAGGTTTCACTGTATCTCCTGGAGCATATGGCTGAATGGGATTGGGCTGCATTGCCGTTCCATAGGAAAGTAATCTTTTCTCTTATAGCAACGACATAACATGCTGGCACTATATGGATTCCTCATGCAATGAAGTGACAAAATAATCCCTTCAGTGGCTCATCATTGTCCACTTACCCCACACAGAACAGAGCCTGATCTACAACGACAGCATTTGCAAAGGGACTAGCATGGCTGGAATAGATTCTGCCACTCGCACTCAGGCTGAGTAGTACCAGGAAATGAATGGGACCGGTAGCACAGTAAGCTGCTATTCAAAGTGAGTAAGGGTGGCAGAATTTGGATCACAGTTCATCAGTCAGAACAGCCAGTGCTAGGCATAAGCAGACTAAGCAATTGCTTAGAGCCCCGAGCAGCTCAAGGGGCCCCCCTATTAATTATTAGTATGTGTTGCGTGTGAGGGGGGAGGCAAAAATATTCCTGCTTAGGGCCCCCAGTGGGCTAGCACCGGCACTGGCAGAAACCATGGCCACATTAAATAAACAAACCCCGCCCTGGTGCTGACTGGCTAAAAACCAAAAAATTATCCTGAATGCCTAAGAAAAAAATATTAGAGAAACAAAACGACATGTTATAATCAATCATTCTTATAATGCTGGATTCAAAGCTACGTCGTCACTCGTCACATCTGCAGTGCAAATACTGTAGTCGGGGGGGGGGGGGAGCACACGATGTTTCTTATGAGTTGCTCACTCCTAAACGTCTGAAAGTGATTGATGTGAAGCTGATATTAGCCATTCCAAGCTAATAGCGCCAGGTTGATGTATAATAGCGCTATGCTCTGTCAGATTCGCGTGTCGCGTGGCAAGCACCTGACTTAATGTGACTTCAGATGAAAAATGAAGGTAGTGGAATAGTCATTGGTTATAGAACCTTTCACCTCTAGTTCACTTGTTCCTATCCAAACCAGGCTGTTAGTGACAGAGACTTGTTACCACCTGGTGTCTTCCTCGTGAAATGAGAGGGCTAACTCAGTCCAGTTCCTAGTAGACAGATCTCCACATTACAAAAATCAGCATCACAATCAGACCTCCTTAGCGATAGCCTAAGCAGAGAGGCTAAGGACTGCATGAACATGAGATTCTCTCCCCTTGAGTTGGTGCCTCCAAGCCAGAAGAAGTGATTTGGATGGGTGACTGTGGGGAACCTCACACTGCTGCTGCCCCGCCAGTTCGGTAGCTAACAATAAGCGTTTGCTTCCCAGCTCTAGGCATAAGCAGAGCTGGGAAGCATCTTTCATAAGCATTAACTGCACTTTAAAAAGGAAAGGAAAAATCATGTCGGTGACAGAGCAACGACTGCCCCCAATGGTCTAATAGATCGTGACAGGAGATGATATGAGATCACTACGGCATTCTCATCGCAAAATTCACTGATGTCGATAGTCGTATTAGGAAAATACTTTTGAATAAACTGAGATTTGGAATTATGGCTTCCAGGGGATTTTCTATGCTGCCTTTTGACATGTTATGACATTTGCACAAGGTGAGGTACAGTAGAATCAGCCTGTAATTGACACTCAATTTAATCATAAGTGTAAGTTCTGTCTCATTTTATTTCTGTTAACCTTATGAAAAAAGAAATTCTTTCCCCTCTTGGGGCTATTCACTCAGAACAGCCTCATGATCTACTCCGCAGTCAGAATGTGCAGCCAGATTCTGAAGTGACACTCTTCATTGACTGCCAATTGAGCACTAAGGCCAACACAAGTTCAGGGTGAAAAATGGCACTACAAATAATCCTTCAGTGACAGCAGATTATGGTCAAGGTGTTTGGTCAGTCATTTAGAATGAGAGAGTCTCTACTATTACAGGCCAAACGTCCTAAACTGGATGCCTAAACTTTGATTCCTGAATCCACATTTAGGCTTGTGATTAAAATCGGCCTCACATTCAGAGGAGCTGAGCCCTCCAGTTCTCACTGATTTCCCACCAACCCGGCTCTCATCATTGTAGCCTACACTTCTCTGTATGTTGCTTTTCCTGCTACGCCCCTTTGGTGTGTAAATGACACTCATTTGACACACCCACTGCCTCGAAGCATTTACATTCCCTTACTACTTGCACTTGTTTCCTGAACACACTATGTCTGATGTTTTAGAGGGGTAGCTGTGTTAGTCTGTATCAGCAAAAACAACGAGGAGTCCTTGTGGCCCCTTAGAGGCTAACGAGTTTGTGTCTGATATGTCATTTACACCACCACTACATTTGGCTCAGGGCTTTCCATGGGAGTTGCACTTGTTTATCACTGGTGTGAATTTGGACCATTTGGTGCTCATAACTATGCTCAGTTTGGGCACAGATACTGGTTCACATGGGCCATCCGAGGAAACTTTGCAGTGCTGGCTTTGGGAAGGATGAGAGGAACTTCGCTAGTGCAGATAAAGACAAAGGGAAGCAGGCTCTGTAGGGCCACTATGTTCCCCACCCCATGCAGGTGGGAGAGAGGGGGAATAGCATGGGGAGGGAGTAGCTGTGCTGTTGAATGCACATGGCACTGTGTATAGACCTTGCACAGTTTACTCTCTCCCTCCAGCAGTGAGTGGATCCGGAGGAAGAGCATAGTTCAGTCACAGGTCCCCTCCCAGGCTGCTCCAGAGGCAACGTAACAGCATGCTGCTCCTTACTTGTGACAAAGCCGTGACTGAACCCTGTATCTAATGCAGCCAGTGTTTTCCAAAACAGCTGCTACGAAATGACATTGTAAAGGAGATGCAGAGAGTACAAAATAGTCACATCTAATGAACTGTAGCTTTCCATCAGAAACAGACTTTCCACACAAAGCCTCCAGGCAGCAGGCTCTCAACTACTATACAAATGTCCAGGCTTCACAGATACATCAGGGGTGCTGAAAATGCCTTATTCTGAGCAGAACAATACAACTTTTCAATGTTTGGTTTCCTAATTCTCTTCCCCCATAATATGTGGCTTCAGAGTGAGATGACAGCTGGATCAGCTTTCCAGAAAAGTCTGCTCCTGCATGGACTGTGCACCGCAAACTCCCACTAGCATGGTGTGTAAAGAAGGCAGGGTTAGGGTCTTCCTGATGAATGAGTGATTTGGGATCATAACTGTGGACACTATAGCATTCTCCTCACACTTGCAGACAAGTAACTCCCATTAAATGTACACCATCAACAGGACAATGTGCTCCCAAAGCAATAACGTTCTTGTTAATAAAAGGAAAGGAAAATAATCTAAGCCATGAAAAAGGATTCAGATCAACTGTAGATTCAAAGCCTGGTCTTTGCATCTTCCTGAAGGCTGCTGCTTACAAATGTAATGTTCTTTCTCTCCTGCGATACCAATCAGCCACTCCTCCTCTTTCAAATCGTCCTGTGATCTATTGAGGACTGTGTTGGAACCCCAAGCTATCGCTTTAAGACAGAGGGGGTGGGGTGTTCCTTAGTCATGCTTGCAGCCTAGGGGACTCTGTAGCATAGTGGGTGTGATCAGAGTCAGTTTGAAAAGAGACAGCTCAAAGCAGGTTGTGCCTTTTTGTTTTAGGGAGTAGCAGGTTTTATTTCTCTATTTTGGGCTTCTTGTCTGTTTTGAATTGTAAGAAATAAAGTAGTGTTACATTGCAATCTTCCAGCAGGAGTATCCTATGTTTTTATTTAATTTCTCTCTTTGTAGGCTGTGAAGCATAACACCTCCCTTAAAACACTCAGCATCTGCAAGACCTAGCAATATTAAATCATCAAGCAGTGTGTGTTTGATGTTTTGGCTTTCAATGCATGGTTTGTTTGGTCTATATCTTCTTTAGATTTTAAGGTGCAGAGACCTTCCTTTTTCTGTTTGTACAGCACTGAGCACATTGCCTGTGCTCAGCAAATAATAAACCAAATCTTTTAAAGAATCACAAATCCAATCTAGATTTATACTCACTGGGTAGTTCTAAAAGTGAGAGAAGTTGGGCCTGATTC
Organism: Terrapene triunguis; assembly: GCF_002925995.2. Classification (NCBI taxonomy): domain Eukaryota; kingdom Metazoa; phylum Chordata; order Testudines; family Emydidae; genus Terrapene; species Terrapene triunguis. The sequence continues at coordinate 6,754,921 of NW_020664393.1, read as the reverse complement.
TGATCTCAGTTTACCACTATGTAAATCCAGAATAGTTCTGCTAAGGTAATGGCATTACTCTGGAGTTATAGTAGGTAACTAATAGGAACCTGGTCCAATGTGTTGGATTGCTTACAAATTGCCACGAGCTACATACAGAATAGCTTTCTTTCCCAATCTGAGGGGGGGGGGGGGTAACTAGTGGGGAGTGGAGCAATTTACCAAGGGCTGTGGTGGATTCTCCACCACTGGCAATTTTTAAATCAAGATTGGATGTTTTCATAAAAGATCTGCTGTAGGGATTAGTTTGGGGGAGTTCTACAGCCTGTGTTCTACAGGAGGTCAGACTAGATTATCACAACAGTCCTTTCTGGCCTTGGAATCGATGAGCACTATCTTCTGGCTGAGCACTGAAAAGCCTCATTTTCATTGGTCCTCATCACATCTTTAACAGTAGTTGAATCAAAACCCACCTGACTCCAGCCTTCCATTCTCGTACTGCGTTGGGTTTCCAGAGGTGCTGCTGTACTGTGGGAAAGGCTGATTACTGAAGAGATTGTCACACAGTAGGCTGCGGCAGAGCTTTTTGAGGAAGCGCAGGACATAGCCAATGCTGTTCACTACTGGCAGGCTCAGGAGATGCTGCTTCCCATCAAATGAAGCAGAAACTGAAAAGCAAGTGAGGACAATTCAGTACACTCAACGATGCACGGGAGCAAAACAGTCTGAGAGGTCTTTTTAATGGTGTATGAAAATGGTTCCAGGCAATGTTTGTTTTGGTTGCATAGAATATTTTCCATAGAGAGGGATCTGAACCACAACCCTAGATCCAGATCCAAATTTTGCAGCTGGCCCTGACCTCTGTAATGGACTAACCTCAAATGCTAGTCCTGCCAGGACTTTGACGAAGATCAGCTCTGAAGACGAACTTTGTGGCTCAAGTAGTGGAAAGTGGGGGGTGTGATTGGGAAGCATTTGAAGAAAATATTTATGTAAAGGAGTTAGGCTGGAAGGAGGTGACGTCTACAGCCTGAAATTGTGTTGGAAGCCTTACTCAACTTCCTGTCAGAAGGAGGCAAGTGGGTGGTGAGCGAATAAGGAGCTACTTCCTGGATAAGGGCTTCAAGTCTCCTAGATCCAGGAAGTTCATCTGCTAAGATGACTCCAAGCAAAGGGCAAAGGTTCCCACTCTGCTTCCTGTTGGAAGGACTTATGTTCCTCTGTTTGTCGGATGCTTCTTACTGGGAGTGGGAGATTATGGGCCAGATCCTCTGCTGATGTAAATCAGCATAGCTCCATGGACTTCAATGGAGCGGTGTCAATTTATATCAGCTGAGGTTCTGACCCAATATCATTTTTTAAGAGTAGAAACAGCTGTGATGCCATTTGTTCCTGATGGTCACTCCTGTCCCTTGTCTGTTGCTGCTGGGAGGGAAGGAAGAGAAAAAAAAATCTGAATGAGGTTTTCAGCTTTGGTACTTGAGTTTGATTCTAATCAGAAGACCTGAGTCCAATGAATTGTTTGGTCCTGGCCCATATGGCGAGTCCCCCAGTAATGTGAATGAGAATCGTGCTCACGCAAGGAGAGAAGAATAAATGAACAGTAGAAACCTCACACTACAATGCACTGCTCACCGCTGATTTGCATGTTTTCAGGAATGAGTTAGAATAATTTTCTGAGTGTATCTGGGTTCTCTCAAGAAAGCTGTAGCTGGAGTTAGAGTGCCCAAAGGGGAAACAAAAGGAGTAGGGAGGAATCATTAAGTGCTGCACAGCAGGACAGAGCTCTAGGTCACAAAGCAGAGGGAGAGTCTTAGTTGATAGGGCAAAGCTGGGGTGGTCCTTGCAATGCAGGTTGGACTAGATCCTGAGTGATTTCAGCCTTACTGCTTGCTTGCTGCTCTCTATCTTCAGGAGCTCATTTGAAAATTATTATTTTTATTTTATTCCCTTGTTCCAAAGCAACAACCCAAACCTCTTGCTATATAAAAAGTATTCATGCTAAGCCTTCAGTTCACAGTAATCTCCGCTCTCAGCTGCCCCAGACATGGATCCAAATTCTATTCTCTATTCTTCATTGGGGTTCCATGGGTGTGGCTGAGAGCAGATCTGGCCTATGGATAGTACACAGAGGGCAATCTTGTACCAATGAAGTCAATGGGTGTTTTACCTAGGAGTAGTATTTGACCCACCCATAATGCATATAGCTTAAGCAAATGGATAATGCTGTGTGTCACTGTACAATTAGATTTAATACACAGCCCGTGTTAGTCCAATCCTTTTGTTTCCCCTGTATTGCTTCTTTTCCCACTGTTCGATTAAAAAAACCCCTCTTGAACCAGGAAAAAAAGTGAGGAGACAAAGGGAAACTAATTTAAAAATGAGATAGGAAATTGAAGTGCTTTTGATATTTGATTTTTACTGGCTGCCTTGTTGGGCCAAACAAATGACATTTTCAAACACACGATGTGTTCTGTCAGTAACAAGAACTAGGCTGCGTAATCACTTAATAGCATTCCAAAAACAGATACTGTTGTCTCTTGTGCCAGTATACTGTATACCTGGGGTCTAATTCTAATCTCAAGTCTGTACAATTCCATTGACTGCAGTAGAGTTACTCTTAACTTCTATGGGTGGAAAAGAGGCTGGGCTGATGATTTGAATAACGCTGATATGACCTTGAGATTTAAAAGAAAGGTTATGATTTTATAGCACTTTCAGATTTATTGCAAAGCTTTTTTTCAATGTTTTACCTGACACCATCTCGCCTCCATAGCCCTGCTTGACAAGTGAGAAGACAGTCTTTTGCTGATGTGCGCAGTCAATGCATGCCTGAACAGCCTGCTGTAGGACCATGGAAGGTCTTTCAGGGCCAAAGTGATCTGGAAGCTGTTGCACTTTTTTCCTGTCAAGGTATGGCCCCATGTTTGCCTGTTTGTTGACGTAAATGCAGACTGTAGACACAAAATCCCAACACAGTTGTTAAAAGATATTCACATCACAACCAACCCTGTTTTCTGGTTTTGTATATTTCATGATATTTAATTAAGAGCCCTTTCCAGTGTGAAATATCATGATGCGCAGTGACACAAATGACTAAATGCTGCTGGTTTTACTCCCATTGGATGAGTAAAGCAAGCAGAAATTGGCCCTGTATTATATTTGGATAAGTGATGACAAGTCACCTGCAATTAAGGAAGTTACTGAAAAAACTGCTGAGTCATGTGCGATACTAAAAATGTCATGCTGTGTAAAATTCTCTCTCTGTGCCAGCTCACAGGGACTGTCACAGACTCCTGAGCTCAAACGCCACGTGCTTCTACCTGATTGTGTCATATGACCAACGACACTGTGAAAAGTTTCTCACTTAGAGTGAAATTAAGCCTGGAGTTTAGAAGTCCCACAGGAAGGCCCTCTGCACCATTTAAGATCTGCAGTGGGGCTGTGTATGGGATAGAGGGTGAGGGCCAGCTAGCAATGTAATCTGTATACCTCAGGCGGTCATCCATGCAAGCCTCAGAAAGGTGGTTGCTAGGGGCGATTTCTGGGCAGAGTGGAGGCACGACTAGGCCCTGGGGCTGTGTACACAAATTGCTATCCTGCAACAGGCACTGTCTGGGAGATTTACATGTTGAGCCTTTCCGAAGCTGAAGTGAAGAGAACTGCTGACTGTGCTGCCTCCAAGCTCCTCAGGAGCCATCATACCCTGCAAAGGCAGAATAGTTCACTCCACACACTCAGCTGCTACCATCCCAAGCCCTCAGAGAAGCGAGGGCAAAAGTTTGCCCCTATATTGCAAATGTTTAGAATAGAGAAGTAGAGAATAAGGATAACAGTAATTGGATGGGTAGCTACCCAATAGAGGGCACTGCTGGGACTAAAACTGTGTGTCGGCAGCAACACGTTGAACCATTCTGCAGCACCGTTTTGTAAAATGGTTTATAATGTATTTAGGGGCCCCAGCTATACCAAGATAATCATTGTTAACACCTGGCTAGCAGGAGCCTTGTTTAAGCATGCGGGAGGTTATCTCAGTTTCAGGGAGACTATAGATGAGCCCGTGGTAAGTCTAAAGTAAGATATATTATAATAGCTGACTGAGTGTGCTAGAGCTGTCATCTTCCAGGCAATATAACATCATCCTCTGACAGAAATCGGATATGTGACAACAAATATCAAACGTAGCGGAGGACATGGTGACAGCTGTGTAATGTTGGAAGTAATGTACAGTTTGCATCACCATAATGAAAATCTAGTGCTAATGTCACAGTGCACTCTAACGGTTATGATATAGCCACTCGTATTGAACAACAGGAAGGACTCCAGCAATAAATTCTGGGCAAATATGAATATAATAGCAATAATACTTAACACTACATAGTGCTTTATATCTTCAAAGTGCTGTACATAGAAAGATACAATATAGTTAAAAATATAAGCAGCGTGTATGAGCTGTGGAGAGCTCTTAGACTGTAGATTTACTAACCAAATACAACATAAGATATAATACAGTGGTCCCCAAACTTTTCAGGGTTGTGTCCCCCCCTTACCCCTGTCCATGCCCCCTCCGGAGCTGGGGCTGGGAGCAGGGCTGTGGCTTCTGGGGGGGAGGAGGGGCAAGAGCACAGACAGGGATAAGGGGACCATGGCCAGGGCTGAGGCTGGAGGTGGGGCCAGGGCTAGGAATGGAGCCCTGGCCAGGGGCCGAGGCTGGGGGTGGGGCCGGTAGTGGGACCGTGGCCAGGTGTGGAGCTGACCAGGCCATGGTCAGGGGCTGAGGCTGGGGGCAGGGGCGGGGCCAGAGCCAGGAGCTGGGGCCACAGCTGGGGGCGGAGCCAGAGCAGAACTGGGAGGAGAGCAGGACTGGGTGACACTCCCTTCCCCCCCCATGGGGGCTGGCCTGGGCCCTGCCTTACCCCCCCAAACGTTCATCCACCATTGGGGAACCTCTGATAGAATAGAATATCAAGACTCAATTTCTATCTGTGTTTGTGTTTCTGAATTTGGCTCTGGGATCTGTTTCATTTGCCTAAAGCTGGATTTGGTCATTTGCAGCACCCCATAAGAATGAATAAAAAGGATTTGGTGGAAGGAGGCATCTCCTGGATAACATTTTGTCTCCTGACATTTAAGAGACTTAGAGGGAATTTTTCAAAAGGGCATAAATGATTTAGCACAGGGGTTCTCAAACTGGGGGTCAGGACCCCTCAAGGGGTCACGAGGTTATTATATTGGGGGTCATGAGCTGTCAGCCTCCACCCCAAACCCCACTTTGCATCCAGCATTTATAATGGTGTTAAATATATTAAAAAGTGTTTTTAATTTTATGGGGAGGGGTGTCGCACTCAGAGGCTTGCTATGTGAAAGGGGTCACAAGTACAAAAGTTTGAGAACCACTGATTTAGGAGCTCAAGTTTCATGAACTCTGTTCCCAGCAATGCCACAGACTTGAAGAAGTCACTTCACCGTTGTGCCTCTCCTTACCCTCCTGTAAATTAGGAATAGCAATACCTATCTCACCAGGGTATTGTGAAGCTCTGTTATTTAATATATGTAAAGCACTTTGTGAGCCAGAATGTAAGGAACTAAATAAGTGTAAAATATTATATTCTTATTAGAATGCTACCAAAGAAGAAGTGAGATTTTTCCTTTGCATGCCTGAGCTAAGGAGGATTCTTGGTTTTGTTTATATCTAGCATTATCAAACCTGTTTCTGTATTGAAGTCTCAGGATAAATCCACCCTCCTCCAAATTATGGCCTGCTTCTCCTCTCACTTACATGACTTAAATGGTTACTTCTGATAACTCCAACGTCAGTGGGAAGAGAATCAGGCCCGTATTTTCCATAAATCATTAAACCTTGTCAGACAGAAAGGGCCAGACCCTCAGCTGGTATAAATCAGCGTAAGTGATGTTGATGGGCCAATGCTGGTTTACACCAGTTGAGAATCTGACCCAGAGTCCTTAGATCACATTCCTCCCCCTCCAAGAAATGTAAGTTTCTTCTTTTCCCAAAATTAAATTAACAGGTGCCTTAGGTTCACATTACACCATTGATTCAGGTTATTGCTTCATCAATGCCAGTGAAACTCTGACATTAGAAATGCAAGTGCCTGTGAGAGGTTGATATATTTATTCATGGGGAATAGATTTGAGATCTGTTCCAAACCTGGATTAAAAACACAGAAGCAGGACTTCTATACACGGGCCTGAGTCTGCATTTCTCTGTACCTTGTATAGGTATTCACATCTATTCAAAGTGTGTATAAAATGCTACAAAATCAGAATGATATTATTTACCTGAACTTTGCACAGGAGGAAATGACAATACAAGGTGCAGGGCAAAGGAGAATCAGGCCCACTGACTCTCTTAGCCAACCCTCAAACTACTCAGTCAAAATGTACACACAGGTGCCGGAACTAGGGGTGCCACACCCCCTGGCTTGAAGTGGTTTCCATCATACACAGGGTTTACAGTTTGTTTCAATGGCTCTCAGCACCCCCACTACACAAATTGTTCCAGCACCCATGAATGTACAGTCTTATAAAAAGTTACAGCTCAGAAGGCAACGTGCTCCATCTCTGCTCTGTGTGTTTAGCAATCAGTTTAGTAGGCAAATGTACTAAATCCTTCAGTCTGCATTTTTCAGGGATTAAGTTTGCTTTAGAAAGCACAAGTATCTGACTATCAAACTACTGTACCTGCCCACTGCTTTGCAATGCGGCATTTGATTCAACATACCAGTGAGAGCTTGTGGGGCAGCCGAATTGGGTATTGTAGCTGCATCCTGAGGGATTGAACTAATATCAGGTTCTGGTGTGCTTCTTGGAGGAGAGATTGCTAAAGGAGTCATCAGAACACGAGACTTCAGCTGCAAGACATAACCAATTTGGGTAATAAAAATATATACAGTGCATTTTATTTTTATCCCACACGTTTCACTTCCACTGAACTCCCACTTATTAGCAATTTGTTCTCACATCATTTTACTTCCAGCCAAGAGACTCCTTTCACTCTTTGAAAGATAATGGACTGAAAGAAACTGACATTGATTTGCAATGAGCAGTAACACTTTAAGTAGCAGGATACAATATTATACCCCCACTGTGTACTTAGTTACACTTGAGCAAAGTGGGTGTAAAATCAAACAAATCACAATGGTAGCATTTTACACACCCTTTACTCAGGTTTAAATAACTTGGCGAGGCTCAAAGCAGCAGAGAATCGGGCTCTTTATCTACATAGTAATTTAGGGCCAAGTTTTGCTCTCAGTTACACAAGTGTAAATCTAGTGCAAAACTCAATGACTCAAGTGGGGCTAATGAAAATGGGATTTGGCTCTTAACATGGTTTAGGGGTTAGTGTCATGTTACTAAATGTCAATTGCTACGTAGTTACACTTAGTAATCCTGCTAACTTGTGGTATGCTTTAGAGACAAAGAGTTCATCTACACAGCAAAACAAGAACTGCCACAGTGAGGCTCCGAGCCCAGGTCAACTGACTCTGGCTCACAGGTCTCACAGTACAGGGCCAAATATAGCAGTGTAGACAGTCAGGCTTGGACTGGAGCCTGGGCTCTGAAGGCTGGCAAGGAGAGAGGGGTTTTTTGCTGTGTAGACATATCCATAAGCACCATGAGTATTTACTGTATAATAATACAGTGTGATTATCCTTACAATACCTGGCAATGTCTATCCAATCAAATGATGGCTGGTTACCTTGTAATTAAAGAGTACTGGCATGATGATATAGGGGTCCTGAAAGCATCACCCTCATTTTTCTTTTGGTATAGTGATAAGCTTCAAGAGCACATGAATGAATATTGGCTATTCTCCAGCACATGAAATGGTGAATTCCACCTTCTACATCAGCCAGTTCAAGATGTTCTTCTTACAACTGATTTTTCGTTGTTTTTAATGGACAAACTACAGAATGCTACAGAACAATGGTTTGAGGAAAATTAAACAACTTTCACGTCCATACTCATTATAAGGGATGTCGCTGCCTACGAACCTTCACCCAAACCAGCGTTCGAAGGAAGTCGGTACCATTAGCTGCAACCCCAAACCGTGACCAAAATCTTGTGGAGAGACAGACACTCTTTGATAAAGACTTACCCGTCTTACCAATAAATTGTTGGACAAGATATCTGCCAATGGTTGCAAATGCCTAAAACAGCCACCACTTCGTTTCATCACGGTGGTAAAAACAGCTGGATCAGGAATCTGATCCGAAATCCACTGAAGTCAATAAGATTCTTTCCATTGTATTTCATGGACTTTGGATCATGTCCCAAATACAGACTCATTCCAATTATTGCTTCAGCAAAATTATTGCTTCAGCATCTCTTGAGCTCAGTCGTGTAATAATACCACCATCTAGCTCTTATATAGCGCTTTTCATCAGTAGGTCTCAAAGCACTTTACAGAAGAGAGCGGTATCATTCTCATTAGTTCCTCACACAACATACAACCAACCTGTGGAACTCATTGCCAGGGATGTTGCGACGGACAAAAGTATAGCTGGGTTCAAAAAAGAATTAGATAACTTCATGGAGGATAGTTGCATCAATGGCTATTGGCCAAGATGGTCAGGGATGCAACCCCATGCTCTGGGTGTCCCTCTGATTGGTAGAAGCTGGGACTGGATGACAAGGGTGGATCACTTGATAATTGCCCTGTTCTGTTCATTCCCTCTGAAGCATCTGGCATTGGCCACTGTCAGACAACAATTTACTGGGAGAGATGGACCAGCAGTCAGCCCTAGTATGGCTGTTTTTACAGCGGTTTTATAGATGAGAAAACTGAGGCACAGAGAAAGGAAGCAACTGGCCCATAGTAACCCAGCAGCAGAGCTGGGACTAGAACCCATGTCTCCTGAATCCCAGGCCAGGGATTGAGCCATTAGGCCACACCACCTCCCCCCAAAACAAATACTTTTATATTCTCAATAAAAAACAACAACTTTTTGTTGCAGTTGGCGCAGTTTCTGTTGGAATTATCTACCTGACACAGCCTGCCATACAGCCAATCCCCCCTCCTTAAAACACACTTCTTCATGAGGTTTATAAAACCTAGTCCTTCCCTCAAGGGAGACTTACTCGAGAATGCTTGATACAATATATACCTAATAAAATCAAATCTAAACTTCATCAGGCTGTCACTGTGCTCTTTCTTGTACCCCAGCCCCCTCTGTTGTCTGATTAGACTGTGAGCTCTTTAAGGCAGGGACTTCATCTCCTTGCTAGCTGGAAAGAGACAAGCTCATTTGTGGTACTATAGAACAATAATATGATTGCGATTACTTTTCATTCAATCCTATTGTGAAGACACAAAGCAAAAGCCCCTGCATTTGGTATTCCTAGTGGCCCTTGGTGCAAAATCAAAACCATGGGACTGACTAGCACATTCAAAGGAGCTGAAATATTTATGAGATGATTGCAGAGTTACTATTCCCTACTCCCCCCACCCCCCAGGTTCATGGGGCAGAAGGATGCGCAAGTGTGGGCATGAAATATTGTATATTAGCATTTTGTACAGTGGCTCAACTAGCTCATTGATTACACTGGGTTACTGTGATATTAGTTGTGTCATTATTCATTACGATAAATAATGATCCATATATAGTACTAGAGGGGTGCCTGGTGTTTTATAAACAAGTAAGATGATCAATGGCACTTAAGTCAATGGAGGAAGAGGGGGTTTAAACATATGCTAAAAGTTAAGAATTGGTTAAGTGCTTTGCTGAATCAAGGCCTAATTGTTCAATCCATTTCTGAAGCATGCTAAGCTCTTGGTCCTAATAAGATCTTGTGGCAATGAGCTCCACAGGCTAATTGTTCATTGTTTTAAAAAGCATTTCCTTCACCAGTTTTAAATTTGCTGTGATATCAGGTTATAAAACATGGCAGCTCCTGATGTTAAGTCAATGCACAGGTCAGGCCTGCAGGGAGCTAGGCAGGTGATTCATTCTGGTCCATTCTCTAGTAGCATTATGCTCAGTTCAACACTTAGAGAACCTTTGGGTGTTAAAATTAGAATGGAGAAAGTCTGCTCAGAGCCACTGGTGATTTTTCAACCATTAAAATCAATGGCGGCGGGGGGGAGGGGGGAAGATAAGCGTTGGAAAGCTTTAAGCTGGAGCTGGTTTGGGGTTTGCAAAATGTGGTAAGTCAGAAAGTGAAATTGTTAGTTTATCCGTGGTAGTGTGGGTTGATACTACGAAACTTACAGTGTCCCTCACGTTGGAGTTCTGTGCTCCTTCTCTCAGTTAGGGTTGCCAGCTGTCTAATTGCACAAATCCAAGCACCTTGCCCTGCCCCTGCCATGCCCCTGCTCCGAGGCCCCACCCCTTCCCTGAGGCCCTGCTTCATCTTGCTCTCCCCCACCCTCACTCACTTTCACCTGGCTGAGGCAGGGAGTTGGGGTGCAGGGGGTGTGAGCTCTGGGCTGGGGGTGGGGCCAAGGGGTTCAGAGTGTGGGAGGGGGCTCCAGGCTGAGCCTGGGGCAGGGGGTTGGGGTGCAGGAGAGGGTGCAGGGTGTGGGAGGGGACTTGGGGCTGGGGCAGGGGTGTGAGAGGGGGTTGGGGTGCAGGCTCTGGGAGGCAGATTGGGTGTGGGATGGGGCTCAGGGCTGGGCCAGGGGGTTGAGGTGTGGGAGGGGGGAGGGGTGCAGGCTCCGGGTGACGCTTACCTCAGGCAGCTCCCGGAAGCAGCCGGCATGTCCAGCTCCTAGGCTCAGGGCAGCCAGGTGGCTCTGTGCGCTGCCCCTGCCTGCAGGCACTGCCCCACATCTCCCATTGGCTGTGGTTCCTGGCCAATGGGAGCTGAAGAGTCAGCGCTCGGGGTGGGGGAAGCGTGCAGAGACCCCTTGGCTGCCCCTGCGCCTATGAGCCAGTGGGATGTGCTGGTCGCTTCCGGGAGCCGCATGGAGCCAGGACAGGCAGGGAGGCTGCCTTAGCCCCGCTGTGCCGCAGACCGGACTTTTAGTGGCTATTAAAATCTCCCAGAGTGGTTTCAGTAGCCACCGGGAGATCGATTCTGATTCCAGGAGACTCTCAGCCAATCGGGGAGGGTTGACAACCCTACTCAGTCCAATTTGATTTGTTTGTTTTTGTTTCGGAGAAGGGGCACCTAAAAGTGGTACTTTATTTGTGGTTTGGCTGTTTGTCCTTCTTAGTGACTCACAGCAGGCTGGCCTCAAACTTGACTCACACACACTAGTCCCCCCCAGCCCTCAAGAACTCAAGTCTCCTGAATCACTTTAACAGGAGCCCTTCGTGAGGTGAGCACTGCAGATCTGTCAGCTTATGCATCTTTAGTGGCACATTCTTGGCCTTCTTTAAAGTTTTCTTCTGCATCTTCATCCTAGTCGGTGCAGGTCAGGCTGGTGCGCAGCTCAAGAGCAAATAAACAGGGTACTAGACCGTTGTGAGCTCACTAGTTTGGAAGCCTCTTCTTTCAGTTTTAGTAAACAGTTTTCTGCAAATCTAATTAAAACTGAATTTGCACTAAAGCATCCATGTACAAATAAATGCCACTTCTAGGGGGGAAGGATGAGGGAAATTTTATACTTAGACCATAATAAAGTAATGGCAGGATTACAGGAGATGATATAGTAACAGTGCTGCTGAAGCTTAAATGCCTTTGGAGACTGAATATCTCAGTCTGAGTTATTGCTGTCCATGAGTCTCTGAATATTTAATACCAACACTCTTCTTATCTTGGGCTGACTCTGTTCTATTGGAAATCTAACCAAACCCATGACGGACTGTGAGTTTGTGAAGAAAATAGGGCAGATGTGGAAGAAAAATGAAAAACAGAGTGAGCCAGACAGTCAGAGCAAATGTGTTGAAATGGTGTAGAATAGATGGAAAATTCTCCCTGTAAATCATTCAAATATGTTTTATGCACAGAGTCAAAATGAAAAGCTCATGAATGATTTGTGGGAATATATCTCACCATGCCCCAACCACTATTACAACCGGGTAGTGGAAATGTCAGAGCAAATGATTCGGGGGCAGAATGTTCAGTAGTTAAACCAATCCAATGGATGATACAGTATGTAAATTAGATCCATGCCCCGATCATATATTTCTTATTCACGCATAAGTGTCATTGATGACAGTGAGCATTTTACATAAGTGGTACTGTACATTTAGCCTTAAAAAAAGGCACTGGGTTGAGTCACGGGGTGTTTTATTAATATAGCTAACCCATTACTTATGCCACCATACGCTGAGAATTAAGACCGAAAGAGAGGGATGGCATTCTTAGTTTTCTGGGCAGATTCTCTGTTACAATGTATAATGGATCCTGAGCCAATCCAGCCAATACAGATTAGAGCAGTCTTCAGACTTCTCCAGCGTGCACTGCTGACAGAAAGCCACCTGCAGTATGCTCCCCTCCTCTGGCCCACTCACGTGCGCAAACACAACAAAGACATAGCTGAGGCTGTGGCCCAAAATATGTATTGTTACTAATGTTCAGCACATAGGAACACATTTTCAAAAGCTTTGCCGGGGGATTGAGCTAATGTTTTGCCATTGGTTTTAAAGAGGCCAGGATTTGACCAGTTGAAACCAATGGACGTTCAGCTTGAATAATCTTTATAGGACTGGGTCCTTTGTACACAATGGATGAAATCCTGTCCCCATAGAAATCAGGGGGAGTTTTATCATTGACTTCACTGGGGCCAAGATTTCACCTAAAAAGTCTACACATTCAAAAGCATGCAGTTTATTTTGTCAACAGTCTGTCTATCTATCTTAAGTACTTATATGCCCTCCCAGCCATGGTATCTGAGCACCTCACAATCCTTAACATGTTATCCTTGCAACTCCTCTCTGAGGTAGGGAAGTGCTATTATCCCTATTTTACAGGTGGGAAACTGAGGCACAGCGAGACTAAGGGTAACATTTTAAAAAATGCCTAAGCAGTACAAAGAGACTACACCCAACAGGGTACTTGTTCCAGTTAAGTGAAAGGGCAATATGTCAAGGCCAAAAAAAGTGAGACGTACCAGAACCTGTTTAACCCTATAAATTACTTGAGATAAGAATTTACAGCAATAGTCATTGCAATCAGAAAGAAAAAGAGTTTAGAACAGGAGGAAAACATCTGATGAAATCTTAGAACAAGAGCGATGCAGAATGAGCAGTGTCTCAGGGAGAAAATCTCACTTGATGGTGGGGCATGTTGACACGGGGCATGGGACTTTCGAAACACGTTGACACTAAAAGCAAATAGCTGTCTATGTAAAAAAAGTCCATGGGTCATTAGGTTCTATATTGTGTATGATAAAATGTCTTTGTTGTTCAAATCTCAGTCAAAAATATATTTAAATCCAGGCTGTAAATTCATAATTTGCTAAAATTCAGAAAGCATTTGTCCATCTGTTCTGTAATGATGCAGCTCGCTGGTGGCTATATAGAAGTTGGTTGTCTGCCATTTGGGCATGGAGTCGCTTTTAAAAATGCATAGAAGTCTCATGGTATCAGAAAGTCAGACAATTTGTGAGCTAATTAAATCAAGCGAGAGCTACGCATCACAAGATGTAATCTTTGACTGGCGCTCAGAGTGTGTTTTTATTGAGAGCTGCACACTTCAGCAGAGGACACCGTATACACAGAGTCTTAGCAGAAACATTGCTTTGGTGTGCAAATCCTATAAAGCAAATAAGTAGCACGAGGCCAGATGTGTTGAATGTTACCAATTGTGAATGTCAACTTCAGAAACTTAAGCCAGCAGCTAGAAAAAGATGTCTTATTTCTGTCCTTCCCGCATCAAGAAATAGCATTGTCCCTAAAGATGCCAGTCACACACACTGGAGGCCAGAAATGATTGCGTTAAAGCAGATCCCATAAATAATGAATGATCTCCAATTCATTGCTTTTCTTTCTTCTCCTAATGCTGCCAGCAAATGTGGAGCCACTGAGACCCAGGAGAGGGAATGTTTTTTGCCAGACCATCCTCCGCTAATTATGTTAAACTCTTATTGATGCTCAGTCAGAATGGAGGAGCAGATCAATGGGCCTATGATAATTTATACAGCTAAGGATCTGTCCCTGAAGGTGTCACTGCGTGGAAAGTGCTGAGGACTTGGACAAAGTAATGAGGCTCCTCAACTCCCACTCAAGTGAATGGAGATTAGAAGGAGAAATAAAGGAATGTTAAGGCACTGGAAACCCAGGTGCAATTCCCTGTTCCTCCAGAGGCTGTCTGTGTGATCATGGGCAAGTCACTTAGCCTCTCTGTGCCTCCGCTTCCCATCTGTGAAATGGGCATATTGGCACTTCCCTACTTCACTGCAGTGTTGTGAGGATAAATACATTAAAGATGGTGTGGTGCAGATTTACTGCAATGATGCAAGCCAGACAAATACGTATAATAAATAGAGTGCTCAATGCCTTGGAGAATCAGTACATAAAGATGATTTGAAACAAGTCTATTTGATTTTTTTTGGCTGCAGCAACGCTTTACATCTCTTGGGGACAAAACTCTCTCTTCAATAGGGTTGGAGGCATTCAAGATCCAATTTTTTTTTAAACATTTGGATTGGCTACATTATATATTTCATAATTGCAGTGCCACTGCTACTCACTTAGCAGTTCCATTGTTTCAAATCCTGTTATTGTTTCTTTCTCTTTGCTGAAAGTGTTCTGTATTTGGTAAAACTACAGTCTGAGGAGGGGAAGGACTGGGATGAAGAAATAGATTCTCCAGAACATTTTCAGATTAAAGTTGAAATGCAATGCTACAGTACTAAAAAATGGGAGCCAGCTAGTGTAGTGGTAGCAGCAGGAGACCTGGGTTCTGTTCCCAGCTCTGCACACAAACTTGTTGTGACACTTGGGCAAATAATTTAATCAGCTTGTGACTCAGTTTCCCCATCTGTAAAGCAGAGTTATTATTATCCAAGCACTGGAAAGCATTTGGAGATTTTTGGTATAAACGTACTGCAAGGGTGCAAATGTTGCTACTAATAAATACTTAGCATAAAAAAAAAGTTCCAGTTCCAGTGTACTGACATAATACACTGGTATTTATTATGCGCCCTTTTGGCACCACATAAATAATAACTCTTAAATAAAATTATAAATAGTGTATTGGAAAATGGCTAGTTATCCCGTATTAAAATAAATAAACCACAACATCTTATAGTAATTGTTCAAAACACTACTACTTGTAATAATGTTGCTACAGTATTTTGGATGGTTACTATAGAATCCTTCAGTATTTCCATAGCGGACACCAAAGCCTGTAATTGAGCTGGATGTGTGTTTAATGCTACTTTATCATTCACTTACATTATTCACAATGTGAAATCTTAAAAGATGAATAGAAACATTTTTTATGGGAACTGGGTAAAGGAGTTGGGAGATGTTCTCTAGCCATTGGTGAATCTGTTGTGTGTGGGGGGGGGGGCACTTAAAAATCTGAATGAATCACATGAGGGGACAGTGAAAAATCAGGTGTTGGATACGTGGTGAGGCAGGGCCAGCTCCAGGCATCAGCCTGGCAAGCCGGTGCTTGGGGCGGCCGCTCCGGAGAGGGGCGGCAGGTCCAGCTATTCAGCGGCAATTCGGCGGACGGTCCCTCACTCCCGCTCAGAGTGAAGGACCTCCTGTCGAATTGCCGCCGCAGATCGCGATCGCGGCTTTTTTTTTTTTTTGGCAGCTTGGGGCGGCCAAAACCCTGGAACCGGCCCTGTGGTGAGGACAGGGAGAAGACAGCAAAGGAAGGAGAAAATATCAGTGGGTGGAGAGGCACTGGATATGGTGCAAGGTGTTATGGTAAGTTTAGTATGGGAGGAAGGAGAAAATTCTTCACATCTAGTAAGGCAAATCCTGGGAAAGGAGGGATAGATGGATGGATGGGGAGGACGAGGAAGCTGTCATAGAATCATAACACTGGAAGGAACCTCAAGAGGTCATCTAGTCCAGTCCCTGCACTCATGGCAGGACTAAGTATTATCTAGCCACTCATAGTCATTGGAACAAGGTAGAACATGGCAGAAAGGGAGGAGACTGGATAAGAGGGGCCATCAAAGGGATGGGGGGGGGCTAAAACCAGGCAGTTTCAGATTAAGGCATGATGCTTGGATTTTTGCCAGCCCCTGTGGTTTGAGGGCAGCCTCCTGCAGCATTGGGTCTGAGCAGCAGGCAGCACAGCACACGGCTGATTGCTACTGGCTGGGCACCTGTGGCTAGAAGAGGACCCAATGCACCACGGTGCCCTCAACCCCCCATCAAACATTGGTAGCAGAGGGTACAGATCTTCCAGATCTTTCCCTTCCCTCTTTTAGGTTCTGATTCAGTAAGACCCTTAAGCATGTGTCTAACTTTAAGCACATGAGTTGTCCCATTGAATTCAATGTTAGGCACATACTTAAGTCCTTTCTGAACTGGGCTCTGAAGTCAACAGGAATCCTTCCAATGGCGTATGGATCAGGCCCTTGGTGCCTTAGACTGTAAGCATTTCAGAGCAGGGATTGTCATGGGGCACAATGGGGCCCCAGCTTGATTGAGGTGTCTCAGTGTTAAATAACAGAAGAGGCATATGTAATGAGAGGTTGAATAACATTATTCAGGAAGACTTGGGGAGGCTTAGAAGACAAAGGATTTCCTACTGTAGGGGGGATCTTTGGTGCATAGGTGTAACAGGCTAGCAATCTTACCTGGTCCTGTTAGTATTTGTTGGCTGTGCTCGGAAAGGATTGAGTGGGTTTTCCTGAGGCTACGTCTTCACTACAGGGTGGGGTCGATTTAAGATACGCAAATTCAGCTACGCGAATAGCGTAGCTGAATTCGACGTATCGCAGCCGACTTACCCCGCTGTAGGGACGGTGGCAAAATCGACCTCTGCGGCTTCCCGTCGACGGCGCTTACTCCCACCTTCGCTGGTGGAGTAAGAGCGTCGATTCGGGGATCGATTGTCGCGTCCCGACGGGACGCGATAAATCGATCCCCGAGAGGTCGATTTCTACCCGCCGATTCAGGCGGGTAGTGTAGACCTAGCCTGACTCACAGAGCCAAGTGGCTCATTACCCCACCTGGATATAAGAGAAGCGGGAGCAGCTTGAGCAGAGAGAATGTAAGGTAAGGTGAGGGCTGAGCAGCCCTGAAGTGGGAGCTCGAGAAGCAGCCAGACCTGGAAAGAAAGCTTGAGGGGAACCTTATGTTATTGTAAATGTATTTGTTAAGACAAAATCCCAGAAGAGAACGGCGCAAGAAGAGACTTAACCAGCATGTGGGCTTAATGGCACTACCTGTTCACAGGAGTCACTGTATTTTCTGTTTAGGATCTTTAGCAGTTTATTATTTTCTAACTTTTGGCAATTTGCAATCTTTCAGAAACAGGCTGCATATCTATAATTGTCTGGGTAAAATAAAGTAACACGAATAACAAACATGCATTATACACCTACCTGCCTTCAAAAATTCACTGAGAAAACAACAGAGCAATCTGCTGCCAACAACACCCACCTAACTAACTAGCTCGTTTTACTCTTCAGAATACATTCTCCTTGCCACAACACCTTATTCGTGCAATGTGGGGAGCCTGGGCTCTCAGCTCCCCACGTTGCACCTCTTAGGTCAGTGGAAGTGCTCCTGGTGAGGACACACACCACAGACCCAAAGAGGTTAGTGTGGACATGCACCACTGCAGTAAATACTGTGGTGGCTGTAATTACCTAATATAGGCCGACTTACGATTCTAGTGTAGACATACCCTAAGGCATAATGTTCCAGTTCACTACCAGCAACAGGTTTTAAATCTTCTCTCCTCACCTAGATTAAATGAAGTCTGTGGTCTCAGTCCAATTGCAACTTGGCAAGTGTCCCCATGACACAAACTACCAGCAGAGCTGGCAGCCTCCACAGAGAAGCTGAAGGCATGGAGAGTGAAAGTGAACTATCCTTCTATTCCTAGAAGAGGTTCCTCCAGGTCAGGTTTGAAGCCTGGGGAAGCTGGCACTGTTCCTGCCTGTGCTGATATCGTCTTGTGGATAGAGACACGCTCCGTCTTCAGGAGTCTCAGTCTGGGCACACTCTAAACTCCAAATTCTCTGAGATTTGTCAGTGCACTCCCCTTGAACCCTAGCTGTAATGAAGTACATTGAGAGCTGGTCACCATTTTTCAAACTGAAAAATGGCCTTTTCGCCAAAAATACACATTTCTTTTTTAAAAACCAAATTTTCCAAAATTTCAAGTTATTTTAATGAAAACTTCTATTTTTTCCACCCAATTTCCTATTTCTTTCCTCTTTTCTCGTTCTTTTTCTTTAAAATAAGTGGGTGAGGGAAGAAAAAAATCAGAACACCAAAAAATGTGGATAAAAGTTCACAATTTTTTTTTTGAAAAATAAATTATTTTCAAATACTTCCAAATGAAAACATTTTCAACATTTTTGCAATTTCTCCCCATTTTTTTTATCAGTTTGATGAATTCCTTGAAGAGAAGCTTAGTTCTTGTTCTATTATTGCATTGCACCACAAAGGCCTTTGATACATTTATCTTAAATTTCAAATGTCATATCTATTGCATTATATCCTAAAGCATCAGGCACAATCATTAACGGCAAAGGAACCTGGGGAGTGGCAGGGTTGAGTATATGTACCTTGTACCCGGGTTTTCTTCCTCTCTTCTTTGGGATCTTCACTACTGGCAAGGAACCAGACGGCGCTGAATAGAGATTGTGAACAGCCATTTTCATCGGAGTAGAATGGAGTGGGGGTCTTCCTCGTTTTCTACCAGGTATTCTTGGAGACTGCATGTCAACAGTATCCAGTCTTGGAGGCAGCGAGGACAAGTGACTCATATGCAGAGGAGCTACAAATCAACAAACAACAACAAAAAACACCAAGCATTTTTTGTTGTTTACATTGAAAATAATTTTTCAAACCCTGCGAAAGCCACAGCAATTTTTTCACTTTATTATTTTGTCTTACTGCAACCCTTACTCAGACAAGTTGTGCCACTGACTTCAAATGGGACTACCTGATGTGCAAGAACTACTCCCAGGAGTAAAGGGTGTAAGATTGGGGCTGAGGGTTGTATGTTAAAGAAAGGCAATTTCCCACTATTATGGTTAAATATTTACTGTCTACAGTTTTTCTAGCATCTGTTACTGAACTACAATAAGCAGGTTTTTGTCACCATGCTCTGTCACTCCCCACAACTCCATGAAGCCGATGGAGTTGAATAGGTTTAATGGAGCAGAATCTAGCCCATTTTCTCCCATTCAGCTTTTAATAAATAAAGTAAGTGTACAAACATATGCAAAATATTGAGGGAATAAAAAAGATTCTTCACCGCTTCTGGCAAAAAAACACTAACGAAAGATGTGAAAACCCAATGAAAAAATTGAATTTTCATATATTTGTCTGTCCAGCCATTTGTTTTTCTGGACTACAAATCCAAGTCCCATTCCTCCCATTACTAGTTAGTAATGCAGTGTTGCCAACTCTTGTGATTTTACCATGATTCTCATAATACCTGGTGGTTTTCTTAAAGCCCCACTCCCTGAGGCAAGTGATAAAATGAGAATCCCAGCTTTCATTGTTAAAAATATATTTCTAGCCTTCATGGTAGCAGAGAAAAGCTTGAAAATATGCTCCAAGCGCATGGCTGGGAAAGCAGAAGGCAATTAAAAAGAACCCCTCCCAAATTATTTTTAAAAATCTCGTGATTCTGGGGACCTGGTTCATGATTTGAATGGTTACGTCTGACAATGTAGTACTGTAGACCCACTTACTTCAATTGGATTATTTACAATAGTGAACAGTATGCCTGATAATAAGTGTTTGCAAGAGTAGGACTCAATATATCATGGAAGTTAAAAAATATTTTGCCTAATCAAAAGGTTTGACAAACAAGACTCCCATTTCTGCATTTATTTGTACTTTTTTTTGTTGCTGTTTATTACTGGATCAGAAAAACAAAAATCCCCCAACACCACACAAAAATATATTTATTTTAAACATGTTAATGACAATCTTTTAATAAAATGATGGGGACTTGCTCAGCTTGAACAGACCCACGAGGTATTGTAAGATTTGCAGACCAGTTAACAAGTCATTAGTGCTTAACACCAGCTGCCCAACACTCTCAAGCAAATGGTAGATGCCTCACACCAGAGCAAAGCAAATGCTGTATGATAAATATAGAGTGTTTAATACAGAGTGGCCAGGGATGGTGTAGTTAGGCTCCCTAGATAAACAATGCTAACTCAGGAGCTATGTGGAAACCCAATGTGTAAATCTTATCTTCACACAAAGTGAAAGTCTCCTCTGTATATGCAGGTTGTTCTTGCACAGAGGCTGGGTTAACAGCAGCAGGTTGAACACAGCGTGAGTCAAATGGAACAGTTCTGTGTATCTTGAGCACCACAGCTTCTTTCCTTCCTTCTTACACAGTGTATTTTTTTTTTACTGTGATACTTTCTGAATGATGCCTTCTGATCCTCTACTGCCACCCAAAACAAAAATTCTTCTTGAGATTTCAGATCATCTTAGAACAAGGTGGTTTCCAAGGAAAGGAAACAGAAGATGAAGCATATCAACATTCTGGGTGTGACTCATAGACACAGACATAAACATTTGGCACAAAAAAGTTAGTTTTTTCTTTTTAGTTTGCTTTTTGTAAGGACTGAAAAAATAATACTTCACAGAGGAGACGCTCAGGCAATTAGAAACCTAAAGTAGCACGGGTTTGTACATTGCATATGTATTTGTTCATTTATGGGAAAGGACAAAATGACAGGGAATAAGGGCCTGATCCAAAACCTATTGAAGTCAATGGAGAGAGTCCATGAGCCAATGGAAAGATGCCCATAGAGAGTCTTTCCTTTGACTTCACTGGGCTTTGGATTAGCCCTTACATCCCCGCTCCAACCTTTGCACTCCAACCTTTGTCTTCTATTTGAATACAAAACGCTGTTCGGTGGACGTCTGATACAGCAATAACCTGTTCAATGAAGTTACAGTCCATGTATGTATCACCTGGAGTGAATGCAAATGACGAGCTGACATTTTAAAGGAATAAACCTCTTAAGTGAGAAAAAACATGTGAATGGATTCAGGTAACAATAAGCCACTACAGTCAATATGATTCAACAGAGGCGTAGCGAGCGCCCTCCGTACCCTCCGACTGGAGAGGGCCCCACAAGGAAGGGGGCCCCTAAAAGTGGCAAAATAAATACCGCATTCCAGTTTCTGCATTGTAAGGGGCCCCGCCCGGACATATGTTCGGAGGGGGCCACCGTTCGGAGGGGGCCACGTTCTTTGTTGCTACGGCCCTGTGATTCAAAGAAACCTTCCTTACATGACTATATTGAGTACATTCAGAGAACAAATTGACTTTGTAAGTCAAAGGATCCTCACTATTGAACTTTTTCTGTATTTATCTACCTACCTTAAGCATTTCTAAAGCTCCTAGCACTGTTGTTTCTAGGACCCAAGCAGTAAAGTACAATAGAAGCAATAGGGTGTTCCACACAAGGCATAACCAAATGGCAGGGTATGCAATTATACAAGTGTGTCATCTTGACAACACCACTTTGTATGTTTTTGTACAGTATGTACATGTGCCTGCCCCTGGTGCATTGCCATGAAGTCCATCACCAAGAACCTCGCTCTAAAGCCCAGGTGTTGATAGAACTCCCTCTCTCTTCAATGTTCAGATCACAAATGCCTTAACAACAACTGAAAATACAATTGCTCTAAGCCATCCCCTGGGATACTATTACACTATCACATCAAGAGTCTATTTTATTGAAGTTAGTTTTATGAAGCATAAAGTTCCCTGAGCACAGGCCTAGGAACTGGCAAGTGGAGAAAAGATGGTGGGGAAGGGAATGTGCTGCTGGGGCAATGAACATACTAAAAGTGTGCTAGTCTGACACGGACTTTATTTCCAGTGTTTGATTTTCAGACACCAAAAGCATAATAAACCAAAACCAACCACACAAGCTAAAGCTGCCAATGAAAATAACATACACGTAGGAAGGAGGTTAGGACAGATGAGCTGAAACCGCTGGACAGATGACAGTGACTACTGTCTCTGAACCTCAGTGGCTTTCTTATCACAAAGCCACTTCCTGTTCTCAAAAAAGCGCCTTTTGCAATGGCCTGAGGGGAACGTGCCACATGGAACCTGTGTCTGCTGCTCTGTGTGTTTTACTTTGTCAGTGTCTGGGTGGGCGCATGTCACTTCCTCATGATCCAAGCATTGTAAATAGAATTCTGACTGTCCTCAAGAAACAGGGAAGCAGTGTCTTCTTTGGTTTTGTTTAGTGATTTCTATTCCTTCTGTGGGAGTGACCCACAGAAGCAGCTATGACATAAGCCCTTGGTGTGGATGATATAACTGTTTCTTAGGAAGATTGCCAGCTTCTTTCTGTTTGAATTCTAAGATTCTCTTCCGCTTGCAATGGCAAGAACTCTGACATTCTTGCTATACTATTTCTTCTGTTCTAGATTCCTTGTGCATAGTTCTTGTGTAATTACTACAGTGTCAATTATCTTATGCCCGAGAAGCACATCAAACATTGGCAATAAAGTTTTTGTCCTCTGCCCATGAGACTATGAACTAATGATCTCTTGAATCTGCCAGGGCTTTTTAAAAATCAAGATTTTTGATGTTTGTACTGGCTTCCCTGCTAACCTATTTGACTGTGCACACCAAGGTCTTGTATTTGAACTGTTGCACCAAAACCAAAAGCTCATCTACTGTATAAATACATTATAATTACTACATTTAATTGCAAAGATGACCAACAACCTGATTCCTCTCACATTTACATTAGTATAAATCAAGAGCATCTCTACTGAAGTCAGTTGTCATACAGTGATGTAAAACTGGTGTTACAGAAGAATCAGGTCCTCTCTTCTTTGTATTATTTAATGTATTTAAATTTAAATAGCAATATTTTTTAAAAGCCCATATGAAAAGCTCTAGCCACCTTAACAGTTCATTAGATTTACAATCACAACAACCAGCTGCAAAAATAATCAGATACAAATTATTCCAATTAAATGCAGCAAATGCCTTTAATATAATGCTGAAGTTTTGCTTTGAGATTTTAAAGGTACTTTGCTCCTTTGTCATGGCACATTTCCTTATCTTTTAGACAATTCCAGCTCAACAATTTTATGGTGTTTTTTTTTTAAATTGAAAATCTCAAAATTAAAACAATATGCACCTGGCCCGGTTCTGATCTCACTTTATTCCAGTTTTACACCAGTGTGACTCCACTGAGATCAACGGAACTATTCCTGAGAGTCACTGGTGTATATGAAATCAGAATCAGGCCCAGTGCTTCTGTTGAGCTTTATTTGTATTCTCTCTGGGGGGGAGGGGGGGCGGGGGAAGAGGCCTCCTTTGTCCTATAGGAGCTGATGAAGGCATTGATAAACCAGGGATCTCCAATTACAGAAAAGAAAATAGCTCTCTCTAATATGGAAAAATACAGGCCCATTGAAGTCAGTGAAAGTTTGGTCATTGATGTCCATCGGTCTGGAGTTTCACCCTGACCATGCAATGCCTACAAGGGCTTATCTTTTATCACTGGTAGTTTTCTTTTTCTTCTCTTTGAGTTGATCAAACCGCTGCTTGGCTTCCACAATTTGGAAGCCCACACAAGACAATGCAAGTGTTGGAACTAGCGGTCTATTTTCATGGTCTTCAGTAGATCATTGTCCCTGTGATGAAGGGACCAGCTCCCCTTCCTTTCTAAAGTCCATCCACTAGATCCAAACACAGGCCTCGCACTCTAACCTATTGTATGATCAAAGCCGGTAAGGGAGAAGGAAATGCCATTCAAATGCAGCCTTCTGGCACAGCTTTTTCCTGTGTTATTCTTCCAGAGTGAAAAGTTCCTGTGGAGAGTCAGAAACTTGATCTGCTGGAGATCAGGTGCTGACTCATGCTTGTTAGAGCCGCTGCTTGCTAGCTTGGGAGGCTTTATAGATGCCTTTGACCCTGCAGGAAGAGCTCAGCAGGGATGAACTTCCTGCTGGGAAATGCACTAGCAAGTTCTCCCCCGTCCCAATTTCCCATGTCTGTGATTTCATTTGTAATTTGCAAGAGGTACCAGCAAACATGATTGCTTATTGTTTTTTAAAGAAGGATCTTACTCCCTTCTGGGTCAGTCAGGGGCAAAGCACATGAAAGCCTCCCCTTGTCTAAGATGGAGAGCCTGGGGAGGGATAGGGAGAGTATGTATTCAGCTGTGCTGGGAGGAGGCTCCGAAGCATGTTGTTGCTGTGGTAAAACATACCCTCTCGGTCAGCTGTAAGGACAGAACTACTTAAGAAGAGGATGCCATGGCACCTATAAAGTCCAAGTGCAGCTGCTGGGAGTTGAGGGAAGGAAGAGGAGAAGTCAGTATCTGTACAGTGGGAAGGGCTGGTGCTTCTCTGCATTCAGAGTAGGTCTGAGGCACTGCGTGTCACCTTTTCCTTAAGCACCTTTTAAATACTGGGCACTGGGCATCTTTCATTCAACCTCTGCCTCCCAAATCATTCCTTTGGGGCCTAGTGAGACACTGCTCCTTCACTAGAATTCAGAACTCCCTCTCCACAGCCAAACCGCTACCAGGCTATCACCGCCCACCTCCCCAAACCACTGCACTCAGGGAGAAACCCTGCTTGGCCCCACTTAAGTCAAGAGAAGCTTTGCCATTGGACATGGATTTGGCCAACGGAAGCAGATTTCACTCACAGACCATTGCATTACTGGCAGTCTCAGCTGGAGGACGGCCAAGGATGAGAATAGAAAAATACTGTCAATAGGCACAGGCAAGTTACAGGGGGAATCTTACTTACCATCTGCACTCTGGTTGGCCAGGGTGATAAGTTAGTATGATCTAACTTACTTGTCCCTCTCTAGCCAGCAACAAGAGTTACTGTAGCTCTGATATGCAAGTAGATCTGTAACCTGTTTCCCCCAGGTTTAGTATTTTCTGATAGACCACAAAGACCCTTTAGTAATACAAGCAAATTTCTAGAACAAATGCAGCTTTTTAAACCTGGACTCCAATAACAGCAAGAGTTGAAGGTACAAATAAGCCCTGGATAAACCAAGATGATGACAGTTTAGCCCTGGTGGACTATACCAGGTCTTGTGCAGATACCAGCCTACCCCGATTGACACATGGAAAGTTCCAATAATTCCAGACTCAATCTCAGGAAAGGATCAACTATTAATTCTCTAGAGCTAAATCACACCACACAGACACAAAATGGGGCAGTTTGTGCCCATTTCCCAGTTTCTTAAGAAGAACGCTTTAGTTTTTCAATACACTCTCAGGCCCCAGTCCTGCAAAAAGATCCACATGCCTGTGCTGACCTCTGATGACTTCAGTGTTATTTGCCCAGACATGAAGATCTATGCGGGTGGTTTCCTTTGCAGGACTGGGGCCTCAGTCTATCTGTGTATTGACTCTTCCCATTTTCAAATGTTTCGAGTTGCAGAACCTTGGAGCCCTAGAAATCTCCAGTTGTTGAAGCCTGCTGCAGTTCTTCTCACCCTCAGCTCTGGATAGTCCTTAACCTCTGTATGCAAATAAGGGATAGTGTGCTCGTGATTCTTGCTCATTTCTTTCAACCATCAAATTGTAAAGAAAACAATATATGCATATTAAAAATGCAGCTGAGCAAACACTTTGCAGCAAGTAATTTGACAAATTTCCCCTCCTTTTCTGCTCTCAGAATGTGTCTTTTGACTGTGACCATAGTCATAAGATGACCATCTCTCCCAACACAAGGGAGAAGGGTTGATGATAATGTCATGCCATGCAATGTTCTATTGAAATGGTTACCTGCTAAGGCACATTTCATAGCTCATCTCTTTTTTGGATGTTGGGAGTTAAGGTTAGAGGGGATTGTTCATTCTGGAAAGTCTCCTTTTTCTTTGTCCCTTGATAAGAGATTCTGGGCTGTATGTGCAACATGAGCCAAGTGGAAGGACACATTTAAATAAATAACATGAACGCAACACATATCATCATCACATATAGATACAATGTCATCTCTCACAGATTTCAGTGCAACTTGAAAATATGATTATTTTATGGCACTCTATAGTGCTAATTGATGGGGGAAGACATTTTATTAAGAGGTGTGAGGTTCTTACTCACAAGTCAGACACTTCCAGGGCTGTCTTTACATACCTGCATTAGCTGTAGACACGAGGTTGCCATCCACCCCTATATACATTAGCCAATCCTGAGTATCACAAGTCTAGCATTTGGGATAATTAGAGTCTTGTATTCATTCTAGACCTTACACCATCAGGTCATGATCGTGTTGTGAGGCTGAGTTAACACAAGACTGTGTTGCATTGCAACATGATGCATTGCCCTCTTAGAATATACATTATGAAATGGAAATGCACACATCATGGATAGGAACGGGGTGAGATTTTTGGATACCTCCTAATAGTTGCATGGGATCCCTCTGATAGGGCCATTCCTCCAGGAAGAAGCATGGCCTAGTCACTAAAGCATAGGACTGAAAGTCTGTGTTTTATTCCCAACAGCTTCTTGAGTGCCCTGGGCCAAGTCACATACTAAATCTCTCTGTGTCTCAGTTTCCTTGTGTGTAACCTGGAGATTAGTATTACAGTAGTGCTTAGACGTCCCAAAAGAGATCAGAGCTCCTTTGTCTTACGTATTCTGGAGACACAGAATAAGAAACAGTCATTGCCCCTAAAACCATGCAATCTAAGTAGGCAAGACAGACACAGGCACAGAAAGGGGAAGTGATTCGCTCAAAGTCCCACGCAGGCCAGTGGCAGAGTCAGCAATGGAGCTCATGCCTCCTAGTCTAATCCCCTGTCCACTGGCCCATGCTGACTAGTAACAGTGGCAAAACATGCTGATACTTAGGTGGACATTTTTGCATTAAAAATGTTTGCAGTTTTTTGACCATTTTATAGAGGGGTGACATTTTTCATAGATTCAAAACTCCAATTAAAAGCTGTCACAAAAAGTTGGGGGGGGGGGACATCCTGCATCTTTCAACCAGCTCTACTCTCTAGGATAATAATACTTGTTAAATGGATAAACAGTTTGTAAACTATCTGGATACTACAGTGATGCATGAGGAATAGAGCTAGGAATGAAAGGCCTTTTCTTCCATGGTGTTCATGGACACTGAGAATGTGGCACTCTAATCTCCTGCTGCAGCAGGAGGCCATATATTGTTTTCTTACTGCAGCATACTGGAGATTTAACTCTCCTTGATAGAATTCGAAGTAGTAGTGTCCAAAACAGAGTACACATATATCCTTTACTGCACAGACACAGTTCACCCACATTGTCTAATACAAAAAATCCAGGGCAGAAAGATGAGCGGCAGAGGTAGCAATAAGAACAGGAGTACTTGTGGCACCTTAGAGACTAACAAATTTATTAGAGCATAAGCTTTCGTGGGCTACAACCCACTTCTTCGGATGCATATTGAGTGAAACATATCGAGGAGATATATATACACACATACAGAGAGCATGAACAGGTGGGAGTTGTCTTACCAACTCTGAGAGGCCAATTAAGTAAGAGAAAAAAACTTTTGAAGTGATAATCAAGGTAGCCAAGTACAGACACTTGATAAGAAGCAAGTGTGAGAATACTTACAAGGGGAGATAGATTCAATGTTTGTAATGGCTCAGCCATTCCCAATCCCTGTTTAGCCCTGAGTTGATTGTGTCTAGTTTGCATATCAATTCCAGCTCAGCAGTCTCTCGTTGGAGTCTGTTTTTGAAGTTTTTCTGTTTTAAGATAGCCACCCGCAGGTCTGTCATAGAATGGCCAGACAGGTTAAAGTGTTCTCCCACTGGTTTTTGAGTATTATGATTCCTGATGTCAGATTTGTGTCCATTAATTCTTTTGCGTAGAGACTGTCCGGTTTGGCCAATGTACATGGCAGAGGGGCATTGCTGGCACATGATGGCATATATCACATTGGTAGATGTGCAGGTGAACGAGCCCCTGATGGTATGGCTGATGTGATTAGGCCCTATGATGGTGTCACTTGAATAGATATGTGGACAGAGTTGGCATCGGGCTTTGTTACAAGGATAGGTTCCTGGGTCAGTGTTTTTGTTCAGTGATGTGTGGTTGCTGGTGAGTATTTGCTTTAGGTTGGGGGGTTGTCTGTAAGCAAGGACAGGTCTGTCTCCCAAGATCTGTGAGAGTAAAGAATCATCTTTCAGGATAGGTTGTAGATCTCTAATGATGCGCTGGAGAGGTTTTAGTTGGGGGCTGAAGGTGACAGCTAGTGGTGTTCTGTTGTTTTCTTTGTTGGCCCTGTCTTGTAGGAGGTGACTTCTGGGTACTCGTCTGGCTCTGTCAATCTGTTTTTTCACTTCAGCAGGTGGGTATTGTAGTTTTAAGAATGCTTGATAGAGATCTTGTAGGTGCTTGTCTCACCTACAAGAGGTAGCAATGCTGGTAATTGTGGCACAGGAGAGATATTCACCAGTGTGGCAAGTCAGGTTCTGCTACACACTGAGCATAGACGAGTCTTGGGTTTGGGTTTTATTTATTTATTTTTTTTAAACTGCTGCATGTTTCTGGAGGACACCTGGCTTGCAGGAGCTGGAATGGGTACAGAGGGCAGCCTGAAACATTGATGAATAGGATGCTTCTGATGCTTGAAAACTATTTGACTTCTCACACATCTATGGAAACACAATTGGCCGTACAGCTTCAACCTGTTTCCCTGAGTGCACAAAGCTTTATACAACTGTAGAATATGCAACAAGAAACACAGCAAGAAGAATCAGGTGTAGCCAAGCCATTTATGAATAATTCACTGAAAAAGCAAAGGCAAACTCCTGGTCTGAGTTCAAGTAGAAAAATCTTTTAACTCTTACATTTACCTTTATTTCATAAAGGTTCAAAACCATTTACACACAGCCAAGTCACAGCAGATAACAGGCCCTAAGCAACTTTTCACTTATAGGTGCCTTTGTCAACTGCTTCATCTTATGAAGTATTTACTTATTGGAAATCCCAGTGACTATTAATTCACAAATTGGCTCTGCAGTGATCTTACTTTAAGTCTCTGCAAATGGATCATTTGTTCTGTACTTGCTTATCCATGGTCCCAGTGTCATGGATTGTCAATGATCCTGGGTACATTTGGGCTGCGGAAGAAACTGGTATTCCGCAATAATGGGGATGGGGGCTCTGACTTTCAGGGATTGTGTCTCAGGTAACTGATAAGAAATCACACAGCGTCAATCGGGACCTGGAAAAAAATGTCTGCTTCTCTCCTCGCTACTAGGAGCAAAGAGTGGGAGAAAATGGGTCCTGGTGTGATCCCACAGCATGATTTTATGAAGTTGAATTCACCAGTAGTGACACTTTTCTGTCCTTCGGGAGCTATTCTTTTGAAGGATAGTACCCCAGTGACACTGGGAAAAGCAGTAGCTGCATGCCCCTCTAACTCAGGTTTGGTTAATGAGCCAGAAGAATCTGAAAACCTTGTGAGAATGGGACCCATAGGAGTAGCAGTGGCGAACTTCTTTGATCTTACCTTTCTTGATTTGGTCTGACGTTTCTGTTGCAGACTAGTAGCCTATGGCAGTGAATTGGCGAGATGAGGCTTTATGGAGAAAGAGAATACAGGCAGAGCAAAAAAGGAAATATGTGAACAATAGATCTGACAAGGTCACATGAGTGGCAGGGCTGTTCTGCCATGACAGTCAAACTAAATGTGTGCAAAATGTGCTCAGACTGAATGGTGAAAACAAAGGCAATGTTCTTTCTCTCTCCCTCTCTTTTTTTAAAGGGTTTGTGGTTTTTTGGTGAGTGCTACAGAAACACTAGTACTGTCATTTGTGATATTGTTGAGAAAAGAGAAGGAAGCTGGTGTCTAGACTCAACCTATAAAGGCCACAAAGTATGCGGGGCGACAGATCTTGTTATGGATCTGTGCCTCGCAGTGCGGTTTATGATTTACAAGACAAGCTCTGCCTTGCATCCTAAGCAGAATGAGTGGCCCCTCTGCTCCCCCACCAACAAGCTCAGAAGAAGTCTCCATCCTAGAGGCCTGTGAGGAGGAGGGGGCCATCCCAATTTGCTAAAAGGAGCATCTCAAATTCAGCACGCCTAAATCCTGGAGCATGGTAAAAGGAGAATGCTGATTGGCCTGGAGGAGCAGCCCATTTCCCAAGTCCCCTTCCAAGGTTAGCAGGCAGAGAACAAGGTGCTCACGGCTAGCCATAAAGAGTTCGATGTCTGCCCCAATGGCCCTCTTAAATGTGGCGCTTTGGAGAGCCATCTATTGC
The DNA here is from genome assembly GCF_002925995.2 of Terrapene triunguis. NCBI lineage: Eukaryota > Metazoa > Chordata > Testudines > Emydidae > Terrapene > Terrapene triunguis. Next base: position 6,724,642 of record NW_020664393.1, on the reverse strand, counting down.
ACACCTCCAGCTAAAATCAGCTGTGATGTGTTGATTGCAAAATGTGCATTTCAAACAAGAAATCTTGTTTGCTGTCTTCATTTCATGGTTTTGAGCAGGGGTGATGCATTTAGGGCTGGATTTGCCCCTCTGGGGGTGCACTTTGCATGTGTGCCTGTCCCTAGCTGTATTCCATAGTGGCAGAAAAGGGACAGCCCTGCTGCTTTCTGATGCCCACATGCCTGAGCAGAGCTTTTCTCAGCCCTGGCCTGAAGTAAGGAGATCAGGCCAGGATTTGTTCTGCTGAGTCTGAAAGTAAGAGTGGTTCAATCCTGGTTTCCTTCAGCCAAATCCCAGCTAGCAACCACAACTACAGGATGGGCTTTCTTCACCCAGTCCCCGGAGAAGCAGTCTAACTCAGTGTCTGCCAGTAGCCCGGCAGCCAGCAGAGCCCTGCAGGGGAAGCCAGGGGCTCCAGTTTCCCCTTTCTTTCATGGTCTCTGCAATGTTTCTATTCTCAGAGCCTCCTGACTTCCTTTGCTTCCTCGGTGGACTGGCAATCAAGAGATGATTTCTCTCTTTGGGAAGGGGGAGAGCCTTACTCTCTCCATCTACCACTGTCTCTTTATCTTCCTGCCCTAATTAGCCCAAGTGGGAATTCCCCCATCCTAATTGACAAACTGCGAAGCTTTTCTGGAGCAGGATAGGTCCTTTCCCCTGTTCCCTTGGTGAAGTGTTATGTCCTTCTCTACCTGACTCAGTATGGGGCAAGTACAACCCATCACAGCCCTCTCTGCACTCCTGGAGGCATTTATACCTGAAGGAGGGTGGGCGGTGCTACTGCCACCAGGGGGTTTGCCATGGTGAGCAGCTTTCCATTCCTACTGGGAGTCTATCAGCAGATCTCCCGAGCATCCTATCCCTATCCACCCCTTGCCAGGCCCTGCCCACTGTTTCAGCTGCACCTGCCAGTTGCATACAGCCCAGCAGGGTGAGGGTTGCAAGCACCTTGCATCATTGTCATCTCCCTGCTACTCCAAGCAGATTTTCCACCACCACATTCCCAGAGCCTGGGTTTCCCCAGCTGGAGTGAATCTGACACTAGATACTTATGTTGCCAACTTCCTCCGGGTATCTGCTGTTAGTCAGACAATACTGAAACAAAAGTCTCATCATAGATATTTGGGTATATGGCTTGATGAGGCTCTAACCTTTAAAACTCAGATTGGATTGATTCTGTTCCAGAAGCAATTACAATTATATTGGGATTTGGTATTTTAACAGGTTCTGTTTCACAAATTCAGCCAAGCGATTGCTAGTTCAAATTACTTTATTACCAATCATACACTATTGCCAGTGTAATTTACAAGTTACCTTCTATGAGTATCATTCTGCCATTAGCTTGTTACTAGAGAACTTTCTATACTTATTATTGAAACTCACATGGTTTAACAAGCTAGTCCTCCTTGAACAAAAGAGATCTGAAAGAAGCACTGTTATATTTATCTGCAACTCTCAGCTCAGCAAAGCACCAACTTCTCTTTAAAATGTAGTTACTTTCTTTCTCATCTTCAGTGTAGCACATAAAGGTCTGATGCTTTCATTAAACAGATAATGCAAAGGTTTCTTCTGCCTTTAATAGGTGGTCTGAGACTTGGAAGAAGTGAATAAACACACACACACATATAGATTAGTGTGTGTGTGTGTGTGTGTGTGTGTACTTATACAGATACACACACATTTATATGTTGTATGCAGTGTTGTTGTACCCATGTTGGTGCCAGAATATTAGAGACCAACTTCATGTCTCTCTCACCAATAGAAGTTGGTCCAATAAAATATATTGAGACACAAGGTGAATGAGGTAATATCTTTTGGTTTAGTCCCTAACTAAATCATTGGCTGATACTCCTAGCTTTTCCATCATTGTCTGGCAGTGATCTGGCCTTTTCTGTTTTATTGTTTTATTTTATTTTATTTTATTTTATTTTATTTTTCAATAATGTATTCATTATGAAGATGTCTTCAAATGATACACAGCAGTGATGGACAAGCCTCAGAAGGTCCATTAGTTCTTTTCAGATAAGAATTCAAAAGTTTGGATAATGATCTGAACGTTTCTCCCCTACGTTCTCCTTTCCCACTTCCACCTGCATTCCCTCTTGGGGGTGCACTTGTCACAAGATCAGAGGAGGAGAGGTTTAGTGCAGTAGCTAGGAGGAGAGGATTTTGCTGGGGAAAGTTGCTTCTCACAGGGAAGGTCTGGTAATGGGAGAGGCTGGGGACTAGATAATGTAGAAATAGACAATTGAGGAATAACATAACCAAACTGATCCAGATTGGAATTCAGGGGACAGGCAATAATTTGGCTTGGTTATATCTGATAAGCTCATCTCTACGCCTATATAAACTCTAGTGACACTTGCATTAGCATTTCTGTAACACCGTCACTTCAAAGATCATAAAGGACTATATAAACCTTAATGAATTAAGCCTGGAAAAAATAAAATGTGATCATGTAATTAAAAGACTGTATCATTATGGATATGCACAAAGGGGGCTGAAGTAAGGTGGCAACCTTAATTCTGGCATTTCCTAACTTTTGTGCACTTCACTTTGCAACCTAGACATTCCATTAACATAGCTTTTTGTGTGTGTGTGTGCGCGCACCCCTACCCCCATTCTCTGATTCACTAAGGGGCAGATTGGGAACTCCTGGCTCATACTGATAAACAGTTACTCACAGGAGCAGGCTAATTGAAGTTAGTGAGAATACTCCTGTAACTGCTCCCCACTGTGAGCAACGGATTCCACTTTGGCCCTCAGATATTTAAAAAGTGGTTCTAGCTATCTAACATCATTTAAGGGACTGTAATATTTCTTTCATGAAGCATGGCAAACTATCAGCCAATAAAACACCAACCAATCTATAGTCCAATTGATTTGCAATTAGCAGCGAAAGAGTCATTAAAAGAAAGCAAGAAAGAAAACAAAACACTGGAGCAATGCTGAATAATTTTCTCCAGCCCTGTTTCAGCAGTTTTCCCTCTGGTTTGATAGGGAATAAGAGAGCACAGCATCCGAACCAGTACAGTGGAGAACAAATTTTGTGCTGCTCAGCCCACTGCAGCCAGGATGGTCTTGTGCTGTCATTTCAGACAACATTTACTGCCTTGTGTACTGTTCTGAGCATTCCCTGATTGCTTACATAATATAATGTGAAACTACTTTACTGAGTCAATAATTTCTTAACACCAGCCTGCCCTAGTTCGACGTACAACTCCCACTCTCCCCTGCATTACATGAGCCCACCAAATGGAATACAACTCCAGCGACTCTTGCCCTCTGAAAATATAGGTCTACTCAAACAAATTGCAATGGTTAATGGGTACGTATATTTGGGGCCCAATCCTATTCCTGTTAAAGTCTATGCACCTAGCACAGTTTTAGCACTATACACATAATAAATAGTAATAATAGTTGAGTGCAATACTTCCATTGACTGTAGTGGGAAGAGGATTGGGCACATCCCCCACAGACTATACACGCACATACACTGTTGGCCTGATTCTGACAGTGTGCTGGTTTTACACTAGTGTAACTCCAATGATTTCAGAGGAGTTACTCCCAATTTACAATGTGAGATGTGATCAGCCTCTCTGTTTCTTACCATTAATCTTAGAAACATGGAATGACAGCTGCCTACAGCTGGCAACCCCATGCCTGCTATTTCACTATGACGTCTTATAATACAGCTTTAAATTGGGGGCTTATTGGGTTGGATTCAAAGAGAAAATAGTAAAGGATTAATTAATAAATGGCATTCCTGTTAGGAAGCTGCAGTACTTTTACATTTTGGAACAGATTCTGAGTTGGTGTAGATTGTCGTAGCTTCGTATTTCTACATTTACAGAAAACAGGTACTCTACTTCAGATATACTGAAGATACATGGAGATTTTATCTTCATGTTCAGGCTATATATATATATTAGTTATTATAACCATGATTTAAATCATATTTAAAATCATGTTTTATAATTAAAACAGTGATATAACCAATAGGAAGATAATTTATTCATTAAATCCTAAAACAAGAAACATATATATCCTTTATCTATTGCTAAAGTACATTTTGGTATAAAGGATTACATGGTACCATAACAGACCGTAATACCACTGCTATGTTGCAGTAAGAGGATGAAATCCTAGCTCCATTGAAGTCAATGGCAACACTCCCATTGACTTCGTGGAGACCAGAATTTTATTCAGAGTGTTTAGAGCCTTTCATTAGAAGATCTCAAAACTTTTTACAAATATTAACTAAATGTAACTACCCCGTAGGCCTGTTGTGAAGCATTTTCCAGTTGGGTAAACCAGGGCAAAGAGAAGTGAAGTGATTTGCTCACACTCACTCAGTAAACCAGCAAGCAAAGAAAGGGATTAGAACCTTGGAATATTTACTTTCACGCCCCTGCTCAAACTACTACTACTTGACCACAGAAAAACCACCCATTGCATTAATAAACTGAGAAACATATTAAGGCTAACACAAAATAGTGGATACATACTATGAATAGTTAGTAAAACAAATGCCATACAATATACTAAAGGTCACCTGATGCCCATGTTCACTACAGTCAGACACTCTGGTTGTAGTTTGAATTAATTTTCTAAGCAGATGTACTACTTTCGCTTTTCAGAACTGTTATGATACTTTCCCTTCCAACCACCACCACCAACCACTATTTCCTGTTTTGTAAGGTATTTTTACTTTACACTTAGCTTGGTGACAACTGTTTTGTTCATCTAGAAACTCTACACTAAAAAAAACAACCACCACCAAACCCACGCCCAGTTGGCATGTACACTACAGTATATACATCTTGAGCAATATATTTTATAGGATTTTTGCTTATTAAATATCAGCTTTCACAGATAAAAAAACCAACCTTCTTTTAAAAACCATACATCAAAATGCTTGTTGAATGATTTTTCTTCACCTTTCCAATTGGCAGCTAGTAGAAAAAACACTTCTCAATAATCTCATAGATTCATTAGAATTCACAAGACCCAGCTAGCTGAGAGCTTTCAGACATCATATGGAGACTAGCTAGTAGTCACAAAGCTCAGCCCAGTATAACTGCAACAGTGCTCCCCTGGGGTGAATTTCACTCCTGCATGGATAGGGTTACCATATTTCCGGTTCCCAAAAAGAGGGCCCTGTGGGGGTGAGGAGGGGCAGAGTTGGGGGAAGGGAAGCTGGAGGGAGGGTACAGTTGGAGGCGCTGGAGGGGTACCTGTGGTGGGGGTACTCACTGGAGGTTGGGAAGGGGAGTGACAGTGAGTACCTGTGGGAGGGGGTACTCACTGTCACGGCGGCAGGGTGGCTGACACAATCCCAGGACGCAGCAACAGCCATCAGTTAGCACCTCCCTGTGAGACACCCTCCCCAGGGCTGGGATCCAAGCCTGGGTGGGCGGGATCCGGCAGCTCTGGCTGCAGGGGAAAGGACCAATTGGGGCTCTTTCTAAGCTACAGCATCTGCTCTGCAAAAATCCAGGACATTTCCTGTTATTTGAAAAATTCGCCAGGACAGAGGACAGAGGCCCGAGGCCCAAAAAGAGGCAGTGTCTGGAAAAACCAGGATGTATGGTAGCCCTATGTATGGAGAGCTAGCAAATGGCCTAAAGAACAGTTAAATCCAACTTAACCCTTCAAAAAAAGCTTAAATGGGACTTAAGTGGTGAATAGGATCTTGTGCTGGCCCTCTGAAAGGAGTGAATTTTTTCCATGCTGCACAGAGGTGGTAACCAATTGCTGCCTGAGATTTTCAGCATTTTAATTTTTCCTGTGTCTAGATCCAAACTGACAATACACATTCCCTCCTACAGCAAACATACTTGGAATGTCTTCCACATAGGGATACATTTGTAAACTGCACGGGTACAGACATTCCATTAGCTAAATCAGCAAAAGAAGGGTAAGACTAAATGTGGCATAAAGAAAATGCATCTGGAGAAGAGAGAACACACCAATGCAAAGTGAGAGACTTCAACAGCCAGAATCATTAAGCCTCCAGCTACGTTGTTTTACTTAATACAACATCCTATTAGGATTCCACTGATTAACATTATTGTCAGTTTAAACTTCTCATCCATTACATCAAGGAATGCTCACTGACCTATAGCTAGAATCCCCTATTGACTTTTGAGGGTTTACAGGTATGTGAGCTATCAGAGGGACAAATGGAGTGTTAATCTTCTCTGGAAAAGAGCTCTCTTTTAGGCTTCTTTCCCTTGCCAAACTCTGCATTTGCTAAGCCTAAAACTTTTAACACCTCTTTTTATGCCCTGCTACACCCAGGTGATGAGTGTGGTGTGTTCTGCTCTAAATGTACTAAACCTTCCAATTTTATACTTGAAAGTGTCCAGAGACTTCTTTGGTTTCAAGTTATGTTCCTATCCTCTCCTGAATAATTTCAAAAATTATTTAATGGAATGTAATCAATATTAACACTGTTCCCCTACCAACGAAAAGGAAGGCGATTATTACACAGATAAAATATTTGTACGTGTCACCTTGGCTGTGATGCCTACAATTCACTCAATAACAGCTAGGCAGTAGGTGGTAATGATGCTTCTACTTATTGTAACAGACCCAGACCAGTGGGGTACAGGAATCTGGTAGAGGGCAAATATACTGGTCACTGGATGAGTAGTTTTCTGTTCCCTGAGTGACCAGAGCAGGGGCTGCACTAGAATAATCAGGAACCTGCTAGAACCAGTTCAGGCAGACAGGCTAATTAGGACACCTGGAGCCAATTAAGAAGAAGCTGCTAGAATCATTTAAGGCAGGCTAATCAGGGCACCTGGGTTTTAAAAGGAGCTCACTTCAGTTTGTGGTGCGAGTGTGAGGAGCTGGGAGCAAGAGGCGCAAGGAGCTGAGAGTGAGAGTGAGCTGCTGGAGGACTGAGGAGCACAAGCGTTATCAGACACCAGGAGGAAGGTCCTGTAGTGAGAATAAGGAAGGTGTTTGGAGGAGGCCATGAGAAAGTAGCCCAGGGAGTTGTAGCTGTCATGCAGCTGTTACAGGAGGCACTATAGACAGCTGCAGTCCACAGGGCCCTGGGCTGGAACCCGGAGTAGAGGGCGGGCCCGGGTTCCCCCCAAACCTCCCAATTGACCTGGACTGTGGGTTCTTCCAGAGGGGAAGGTCTCTGGGCTGTTCCCCAACCCACATGGTGAATCTCTGAGGCAAGAAAGTCCGCCAATAAGCACAGGACCCACCAAGTTAGAGGAGGAACTTTGTCACATTATTCAGCTATTCAGAATCATTTCACTGTTTACCTTGTCCTCCCCCCTCTTTTATTTGTCTCTCGCTGTCTCATCACATGGCTATATTATAAGATCTTTGGGGCAGGGACTTGTATATAGTGCCTGGCACAACTGGGTCTTAATCCCTAATAGAGGCCTCCGTGTGCTACCAGAAGAAAAACAACAATGATAATAGATTGAAATATCCATTATGTTTCTATGGGAGATTAAAAAATGCTCTACAAAAGCCTAATCTAAATTGAAATGGGATTGGATAGGACATATTCAGGATGCCCATAATCAGACAAAAGAGGTTCCCTGCTATGTGCACTTCTTGTATCATCTTGAATCCCAAAGGAATATTTACTGTACTTCATATGGGCACCAACGCAATCAATGTCATCTTTATACCCCAGATTGCTTGGCTCAAGTTATTTCCCCCCCACACAGTTTATCACTTTTCTGAAGATTTCTTAGCTCCTTTTTCATCCCCCAAGAAGAGAAGATTTTAATCAAATTCTCATACCTCATTCGGACACATCCTCCACGCTTGCAAAGAGCCTGCAGGGATCTGTGGCTCGGTGCCATCTACAGGACGTAATGAATGGAGCCTCGGGAATATCTGGACTGATTTTGTACTTTACTAATTTCATTTTCCAGACTTGATTCCTGTAACTTTCTCTTATTTTGAACTCCCTCAGATTGCCCTGACTTAGCGTTCCTTGCTGTCCTCTCAGGTTGTATCACTTTTCCCCCTGATTCTGTAACCTCCACACAAACCAGGGAACTCTGCCTTTTCTAAAAATCACCAGCTAGAAGGATAACCATGTCAAGCTTTTTACTGCCTCCAAATTAACACTCTTCAGTTGGGGGAGGAGGAGTTATGACAGAAAAAAAAAATCACTCATGCCATCCCAGATTTAATAATAATAAACACAAAGCACCCCTGAACTACCGTTCTACTGCACTTCTTCACCTAACAATAAATGAAGCTCTGTTCGCAGCTGGAAATGCAGGGGTGAGCACACAACATGATCAGTCACTTCCAATAGACCTCATTCCTTAGGATTTTCATTTCGCTGGTAAAATACAAACACACGTCAGCCTCTGAGCAAATCAGTGATGAACTAAGCAGGTGCGTAAATGAAGACAGAGAAATTTGGTTAAAGAAAGAAGATCAAAAATGACAAACCCAAATAAATCTTGAAAAGATGAGTGTAAAAAAAAAAATCAGGATTTGAAATATGTCCAAGAACAAAAATCACTGCAGTGTCTTTTTTTTTAAAGGAATATTTAAGAGCCCAAGGGAAGCTTTTCATTGAGAGGAATACTGTCCACCAGGGTAACCCCATCCTGTTTGGGGAAATAGCTAATGCTTTCCTGGGTGCGGGGGCTTTAATCTCATAGACCTGTGCCAGGAAACTTAATCAAACCCTGCTTGACCTTGAAAACAAGATTAAGTGTTTAATCTAATCTGCAAGCACAATACTCTGAAGAAACATGGTTGGAATTGAGGCACTTAAATCAACCTTTGATAATATAGTAACCTAGAGGAGAGCGGCTTCTTTATTCTTTGCCAGACATAACGTTCCACCTTTATGGTAATCAGCTTGGCCACATGCTGGCCCAGTTGATAGAAATAACTCAAGGGGAACACACTTTTATTCTGCCTTTGGACTGAAATATCAAATGTTGCTTTAATCTCCCATGAAGTTCAGGAAAAAAAACCTGTTAGTTTGAAACCTCATAAAGCATATAGATTTGTTAGGTCACAGTGCATGTTCTGTACCCTTCAAACTGATCACTCTTTGTTTGGCCTGCAGGCTTTCCTCACCAACAGGGTGGTTGGTTTAACAGTTCAACCCAAAGGAGCCACTTTCCCTCAGGATCTACCTAGGAGATTACTTTATGGGCGTAGACTGTGACGTACACACCACATTGTGGACTATGCAGCCTGAAAACACAAATAAAGCTCTCTCTGCTTAGCTTCAATTCATCTCTGGCACAAGATGTGTTTCTGCTTTGTCATTTCAGAGGTTAACCCGGGCTGAAAAGCTGTGCATCTACACAGGGGGACTGCTCACATCAGAAACTGCTCACCCTTGTGAGTGAGGGCTCCGCAATACCAGCACAGTACTCCATGAGCGGCCTCATTGAAGTCCATGAAAGAACTGTCCAGTGTGAGGGAGGGTATCTCAAGCTAGCCCTTACATTTCAGTCTCCTCGTGGAACACGCTGCTATGAAGTCTTTGCTGAAACTCTGAGGGATGACAAGGCTGAGTTGAGATGGATGATGCGGCAGCTGAACTCAGAACTACCTCCCTTTTGTTAAAAGCTGAGTCTTATGGCCAGTGCAGAGAGAGAGAGTAGAAATTGGTGTCTCACAGCCTTCCTTCCCTGGCTCATCACATTGTCTATAGATCTTGCCCAAGAACTACAAATGGTTCCTGTGTGTCACTGACTCCCTAATGTGTATTGCTAAATATGAAATCTCTGTTCCTGCAGCGATGAATATTAATGAGTTTAAGAACAATTCCAAATTAATTACAATAAATCAGCAACCACAACCCTTAGCCCTTCTCCTCTCACTTTGCAGGTGTTTTCCTTCTTCAGGGAAGGGGGGGAGGGGATTATTCTGCTCTTGCCTTCTTGCAGATTGTACATCGGCTATCCTTCTTTTAGTCTGAAACTGAAAGAGGATCTACTTCACTTCTACATTAGTTCCTATCCTCCTAAAGAAATACAATGGGCTTGATCCTCAGAACGGGTAAATCAGTGGAGCTCCACTGATGTGAATGAAGCTCTGCTGATTTACACTAGCTAGGAATCTGGCTCCACGTGCACGCCGAGGGGGACTGGATGGTTGAGGTGATTGGTGCGGCAATATGGAAGCTTTAGAAGAGCTGCGTTCTGCAAAAAAAAAAATTCACAAATATCTGAGAATTTTTCTTCCCAGGAAGGTTCTTGTGAACAGAAAAAGCATAGAGGTGGGCAAAATTTTTCAGTTGAAACCTTTTTTGCCAAAAAATGCAGATTCAAGTCAACTGAAACATTTGCAAATTTGTCAGGTTTTTTTGTAACTAAAATTAAAAAATTAAATTAAAAAACACAGTAAAAAAAACTAAAAAAGAGCCACCATGGCGTAACAACCATGTAAAAGAAACAGTGAGAGATAAAAAGGCATCTTATAAAAAGTGGAAGTCAAATCCTTGTGTGGTAAATAGAAAGGAGCATAAACACTGCCAAATTAAGTGAAAAAATGTAATAAGAAAAGCCAAGAAGGAGTTTGAAGAACAGCTAGCAAAAAACTCAAAAAGGTCATAACAAAACGTTTTGTAAGTACATCAGAAGCAGGAAGCCTGCTAAACAACCAGTGGGGCCCCTGGACGATCGAGATACAAAAGGAGCACTTAAAGATGATAAAGTCATTGCGGAGAAACTAAATGAATTCTTTGCTTCAGTCTTCACGGCTGAGGATGTTAGGGAGATTCCCAAACCTGAGCCGTCCTTTGTAGATGACAAATCTGAGGAATTGTCACAGATTGAAGTGTCACTAGAGGAGGTTTTGGAATTAATTGATAAACTTAACAGTAACAAGTCACCGGGACCAGATGGCATTCACCCAAGAGTTCTGAAAGAACTCAAATGTGAAATTGTGGAACTATTAACTATGGTTTGTAACCTGTCCTTTAAATTGACTTCTGTACCCAGTGACTGGAAGATAGCTAATGTAACGCCAATATTTAAAAAGGGCTCTAGAGGTGATCCCGGCAATTACAGACCGGTAAGTCTAACGTCGGTACCGGACAAATTAGTTGAAACAATAGTAAAGAATAAAATTGTCAGACACAGAAGAACATAAATTGTTGGGCAAAAGTCAACATGGTTTCTGTAAAGGGAAATCATGTCTTATTAATCTATTAGAGTTCTTTGAAGGGGTCAACAGACATGTGGACAAGGGGGATCCAGTGGATATAGTGTACTTAGATTTCCAGAAAGCCTTTGACAAGGTCCCTCACCAAAGGCTCTTACGTAAATTAAGTTGTCATGGAATAAGAGGGAAGATCTTTTCATGGATTGAGAACTGGTTAAAAGACAGGGAACAAAGGGTAGGAATAAATGGTAAATTTTCAGAATGGAGAGGGGTAACTAGTGGTGTTCCCCAAGGGTCAGTCCTAGGACCAATCCTATTCAACTTATTCATAAATGATCTGGAGAAAGGGGTAAACAGTGAGGTGGCAAAGTTTGCAGACAATACTAAACTGTTCAAGATAGTTAAGACCAAAGCAGACTGTGAAGAACTTTAAAAAGATCTCACAAAACTAAGTGATTGGGCAACAAAATGGCAAATGAAATTTAATGTGGATAAATGTAAAGTAATGCACATTGGAAAAAATAACCCCAACTATACATACAATGTGATGGGGGCTAATTTAGCTACAACTAATCAGGAAAGAGATCTTGGAGTCACTGTGGATAGTTCTCTGAAGACGTCCACACAGTGTGCAGTGGCGGTCAAAAAAGCAACCAGGATGTTAGAAATCATTCAAAAAGGGATAGAGAATAAGACAGAGAATATCTTATTGCCCTTATATAAATCCATGGTACACCCACATCTTGAATACTGCGTACAGATGTGGTCTCCTCATCTCAAAAAAGATATACTGGCATTAGAAAAGGTTCAGAGAAGGGCAACTAAAATGATTAGGGGTTTGGAATAGGTCCCATATGAGGAGAGATTAAAGAGGCTAGGACTTTTCAGCTTGGAAAAGAGGAGACTAAGGGGGGATATGATAGAGGTATATAAAATCATGAGTGGTGTGGAGAAAGTGAATAAGGAAAAGTTATTTACTTGTTCCCATAATATAAGAATTAGGGGCCACCAAATGAAATTAATGGGCAGCAGGTTTAAAACAAATAAAAGGAAGTTCTTCTTCACATAGCGCCCAGTCAATCTGTGGAACTCCTTGCCTGAGGAGGTTGTGAAGGCTAGGACTATAACAGGGTTTAAAAGAGAACTAGATAAATTCATGGAGGTTAAGTCCATTAATGGCTATTAGCCAGGATGGGTAAGGAATGGTGTCCCTAGCCTCTGTTTGTCAGAGGGTGGAGATGGATGGCAGGAGAGAGAGATCACTTGATCATTACCTGTTAGGTTCACTCCCTCTGGGGCACCTGGTATTGGTCACTGTCGGTAGACAGGATACTGGGCTAGATGGACCTTTGGTCTGACCCAGTATGGCCATTCTTATATTCTTATGTTCTTATGTAAAAACCGAACTTCATTTTAAAATTTCACCTCTATTTTATTTTACTTAAAAAAGGCTTAAAAAGTCAAATGACACAAAATGTTTCATGCAGCCTACAACTTTTTTCTTTTTTAACTTTTTGATTTTGCTGAAAAATTTGTTTTTTTTTTTTTTTGGTTCGGCCACTGAACTGAAAAGTCAGTTATACACACTGCTCTCCTCAGCTGGATATTTGTAGAAAATTAACACAAAAGGATCAAAAATACAGTTTAAGCGTAATATTCGCCCCTGGACAGAGGCTAAAATGGCACTTAAGTGGTGCATATGCCCCTCTGCACAGGGGTAAAGTATCATCAGTACCAGTGCTCTATAGAGATGGATTATTACCTCCTTAGACCACATCATGTGGTGTCTGCCCACAGCCCAAACAAAAGTGCACTGGCTTTTTTAAGGTTGTTAGGTTTTATTTGGCTTCATAAATATACCCAAGAGACTCAGCAAATTCTCACTTGTGCCTAGGCATTTCAGCAGGTACAATTCTATAACAAATAGTTTGAGAATACCGGGCTGTGTTACACACCTTTAGGAAAGCATTTATTTTCTCCAAGGGCACTGAGTAAGGAAACATGCATACGTAGGGCATAATCCACTATTGCTTTACTCCAGTGAAACCAATGGCGTAACACTGACAGAAAACTGAACTAACAAAGTGGCACGTGAGGCCTGTATTTTGTACATCATTTGTATGGCTCGATATAACTCAGCTGTAAAGAATTGCTAATGGTCTTTAGTGTTTCACACCTGCAGTAACTTACTGATGAGCAGATCGATTTCAAGATAAAACACTTTACTATGAACAGGAGCTATTTACAGAAATAGGGTAACAAACATTTCCTACTACTTTGTCTAGCTGAAGCTTGTGACTGCCCTATCCAGGGGTTCTTTGTTTCTGCCCTAGCAGGAAGAGTGTCCCAGGAAACCAATGACTGCATCCTTCCACTTCCTGGAGGACTTATGCTATAGTACTTCTTCCCTTTTGAAAAATTTCCTGCCTTAACTAAAACTTTATTAAACTATCAAATTATTGCCAAGACAATAACTAACAACTCTTTGGGTTACTTAAACACAACCCTACCATGTCTCGATCAGTCTCGTAGGGTGTTTCAGCAATCTTCCTGCTCTGCTGTATTGCAAACCCTCTTTAGTCGAATCCTTGTCTGTCACAGATTGTTTAGTCTCATGGTCAGTAACAGAGTCAGCTTGTGAATTGTTTTCAACTTGTGTGTCTGCTCTTACTTCGCTTATCTCAGCCAAGTTGTCATATCTTGAGCAGTTGCTTATGATTTCTTGGTAAGATTTCTGCCTTCAGCTGTGAAGCCCGTACTCACTGAATACAGTGAGGTGACCCCCCTTTGATCACTGTAGTTCTGACTGGCCAGTGCCCATCTTGCCAAATTCTCACTAGTTCTTTGTTTTTTAACTCTGGAAGAGATCTTGCTCCTACACTGTAATGTTTTGTCTAATTGCACTTTCCCAGTCTTTTTCTCATGATCACAGACTCCTTAGTCATCCTTTGTTTTGGTCCCCTATCTGGTAATCCAGTATTTTTATGTCTGTTGTAGAAGATATCAGTGGGTGACTTTCCACATTGCAGTGTCAAGTATCAGAAGGTAGCCGTGTTAGTCTGTATCCACAAAAACAACAAGGAGTCCGGTGGCACCTTAAAAACTAAGATTTATTTGGGCATAAGCTTTCGTAGGTAAAAACTTCAGAAGTGAGGTTTTTTACCCAAAAAAGCTTATGCCCAAATAAATCTGTTAGTCTTTAAGGTGCCACCGGACTCCTTCACATTGCAGTGGTGTACCTCTGTAGTTGAGTAGTGCTAAATATTGGTCTTCTCTTGCATCCATTGCTTTTCTGAACAAGTTATTTACTATACATACTTCACATTCAGCTAATCCATTGGTATGAGGATATCTGGGACTAGATATCTCATGATGAAAGTCACACATTTTAGCAAAGTCCAGGAATTTCCTTTTCTTGAACTGTGGTCCATGATAAGTTATTACTGTTCTTGGAATTCCTTGATGTGCAAATATAGATTTAATATGCCTGACAACTGTTGCTGCTGTGGTATGTTCAAGAGTGACTACGTCTGGGAAGTTGTTAATGTAGTCCAGTATAACCAGGTGATCATGTCTTCCCAAGTTAAAAATGTCAGTTCCAACTTTATCCCCTTGAACTGTGAGTTGTTCATATGGTATCATTACTTCTTTCTGATGGGAATCTCTGTATTTCTGACATGTTCCACACCTGCCGCAATTTCTTTGTCACTATACATGTATGTCCTCAATACACCTTCTCTAGCTGCCCTTTTTGATTTGGTCATTCCCAGGTGCCCTTCAGGTATTCCTCCCAATATTTTCCTTGTCATCATCTCTTGAAAACCACTCCTGGAAGCTTATTTTTATAGTGGGAACATGCAGGTAAGGAAGTATTGTTTTTTCCCCTCCTTTACTTATAGCTCGTATCACTAATTGCAGCATTTAATCTTTAGATGTTTCTGTCTCCAGTTCATCCAATATGCCTGCAGATACCTGTGAACATGATATAAAGCATCACATGCTGTGTGTTTATGGCTTGCTCCAGATCATCAGCCAGTGTATTGGCAGATGGAGACACTCCTGAGAGTGCGTCTGCCATTATTAAGCAGTATCCAGGCTGGAACAGCAGGTCACGTCATACTTCTGTATTGACCAAAGTAGTCACTGTGTCCTTGGTGGTGCTTCTCCAAGCCCCTTTTGGTGTATTGCAATCAGAGGTTTGTGATCAGTTTCTGCTTTGAAACTACAGCCATTGAGAAAAAGCGATAAAATCTTGTACATTCATATGTCAGACCTAGTGACTCTGGGTGTGTGGGTGTGTGTCATCTCTGCGACTGCATAGCCCTAGATGCATATGAGACTGGCAACCAATCAGATCCATGACACGATAGCTCTGCTCCCAGCTCTCCTTTTGAGGCATCTGTGGAAAGTTTGATGAGTCAAAAAATTGCAGCACTGGAACTGATGGCAGAATGTGCTTTACCTTATTGAACTCTTTTTCATGCTCTGGCATCCATGCCCATTCAGTGACCTTCAGGAGGAGATGTTAGGTGAGTTGTGTGAGCTCTATAGTTAAGTATGAACTTGCTGACATAATTCAACATGCCTGGCAGACTTTGAATTCCCTTTTATTTTCATATTTCAGTATGTTCAGTATTGCTTGAATCTTTCTGATTTGTCAGGCAAGATTCCTTTGGAGGTCATTCTCTCTCCCAAGTATGTTGTTTGAAATTGACGTTTGATTTTATTCAGTTTAAGGTTATGAGCTCTTGCAATTTCCAGTACTCTCCTCAGTCATTTCTGATGTTCAATGGCAGTGCTGCCCCAAAATATTAAATCATCAATGTCCATTTTCATGCCTGCTAGACCCTCTAGCATCTGGCTCATTGTACAGTGAAATGCTTCCGGAGCCAAACGTACTCTGAAAGGCAATCTAAGGAAGCAGTATCTGCCATATGGTGTATTGAATGTGCAGATCTTGGAGATATCGCTGTCCATGGGGATCTGCCAAAATCCTGCAGCTACGTTGCTGAAGAATGTGTCTCCTGCCATCTCAAGCAACAGTTCACTTCTTGTGAGCAAGTGGAAGTGGTTTTTTTATATTTTTGTTCAGCTCCTTAGGGTCCATACACAACCCAGAATCCTCCTTATTTTTTCTCTACAGTTACGATGATATGAACTCCTTTTGTTGGTTCTTCTAGTACCATTTGCTGTCATGTTTTGCAGTTCTTCTTGCCTCTTTCTTTTCATGTAGCATGTACCACAGGTTCTTCATCTTCTCTTAACTGTATCTTACATGTTGCTGGGAGGCATCCGTTTCCTGTGAATATATCTTCATGTGGTGCTATTAATATTTTCATAGCTGATTGTCTTCCTGTCTTCTCTATGATATACATCCTCTTAAAGAGACTAAGCACTCACATGCATGTAGGTCCAAGACTGGTTGATTGCCTCTGTGTTCAACCACAAACTCTTGTTTTGTCATTTTCCCTTTGTATTTAAGTGTCAGAGTGCACTCTCCCAACACTGGAATTGTTCCTCCATTATAATCTTTCACAGACACTTTTGACTCTTCCACTTTTAATGGTTCCTTACATCTCTCTATTTTAGTTTCCATTATTACATTTACTTGGACCCCATTGTCTATCTTGCATTGTCACATATGTGCCATTTGCGGACATTTTAATTAGCCAATATTTTGAGTTTTCAGCCTCTTCTATTATTGGCCTTAAAAAGAGCTCTTCCTCTTCATTGAAGGAATTCCTATCTGCCCATAATATACACATTTTCCTGCTTTTGCTGCATATTTTAGCTTAATTGTTGCATTTATTAATGTTCCTACATATTTGCCTGGGTGCTGGGCATTTCTTGTACTCATGCTGGTTGCCATGTCACTGGCATGGTTTCCTGGTTGCTACATTATTGGCATTGGTTCCTGTTTTCTATGTTTCTGTAATTGGTTAATTTAATTTCTGTAAACTTTTCACTTGCTGGTTGAGCTGTAGTACTTGAAGTCATGAGCTCTCTTCCTTTCTCTAGGCTTTTCATTTGTGTTTCTGTTTATTCTGCTGCTTGATATACCTATTGCCCTTTCTATTATTAGATCCATCTTCCTTAGGAACCATTCACATATTTTCTCATTGTTGCATCCCAGGACAATCTGATCTTTAATGAGGGAGTCTTTTAATAGTCCATATTCACAGGACTCACTTCTTAGTTTTATGTCTGTGACAAACTCCTTTATTGTTTCCCCTTCATTCTGTGTTCTTATCCTGAACATCTTTCTCAAAAAAAAAACCCACCACTTTTCTAAAGGAAAGTAACGATCCTGAAACATTTTGATTTCTGCAAAACTTTCCTCTCTCCCTCCCCGCAGTCTTCTGTATGGAGTGCATTGTGTACATCCAGGGCTTCTGTGCCCACCACTGTTAACAGCAGAGCAATCTTTTGCTCATCCTCCAGTTTATTTGCTGCTGTAACTTTTATATCCAGCTCACATTGCTGTTTGAACTTTTTTCCAGGTGTATTCAGCATTTCCTCTGATTCTGGTAAGGGAGTTGGAGTTACTTTCAGTTGCACAGGCTACTCGGTAGCAGCCATTGCAATGTTACTTCTCTCTCTAGGTTTTCCAGCACGCTCTACCCCTCCCCACTCCCGGTACCAGGTAGTATCTCATTGGTGTGCAGAGACCAGTGCCAAGATAAACCCTTTATAATGAACAGAACTATGTACAGAAATTAGGTAACAATTCTTCTTACTGCTGGATGCAGCTGCAGCCTGTTACTGCCCTGTCCTGGGCTACATTGTTTCTACCCTTCAGGAAGTGTGTCCCAGCAAACCAAAGGCTGCATCTCATGTGGACAGGCAATATGGCATTTCTATGCCTCCTGGAGGACTTACTCCTCACCAAGACCCTCTTAATCGCCAATCCTCCTTGAAATGCGGAATGTTTCATGCTCCACCAGGCATTCGGATTATGGTGGTAGATGACAATAACTCTTACTACAACTTGCCATCTTTTAATTCTAAACAAAGTGAAACCAGCTTTCTGAATAAAATGTGGAAGTTAAGTACTGTCATAGCCACCAGGGGGAAAGGAGCTAATGAAAACAATGGCTGATAGGTGGGTTACTAGAATGGCTCCTTGCTTATTTTGCAAGGTTGCCCAGGAACAGATGTGATGAGGATATATTCAGGAGATGTAATCGACAGAGCCCTTGATGAAACATCTATGCGACACTGCATTTATTACACCACCAACTGGTTCATTGTGGAGAGAAATCGGTTTATTCCCATCATAAAGACACAGAGCCTGACTGTGATCTCAGATAGGTGGGAGCACATTGCTCGGCAGCTTGTCAAATCCACTACTGTGCAAACCGGCATGAACGCAGCACATCATTTTAAAAGATGTAGTGTAGCGATAGGCACTGGTTTGTCTGATGTCAGGCCTGGGCCTACAGAGGATACTGAACAAAGCATATAAAGTGAGTTGGGACTTTTCTACAGCACAGCAGAAAGAGCCAGAGAGGTTTGGCAAAAGTCCTTGGGTGAGGTACAGCCTGGAGTGGATACAGGGAGAAGCCAGAGTAGATCTTGGCACAGTCCCCCATAAATGGAGACCCTGCTCGGGGGGATACTGTGGCTGAGCAGAGTGGATCCTCTTCCTCTAAAAGTGGGCTGAGCTGACTGACAGGAGAGGATGGCCAGGGATGCTGGAGGATGCACTGAAGCAGTGCAATCCTTTAGCAGCCTCCACTAGCAGAACTTAAAGCTGCTCCCTCCTTCTGGAAGATCCAAGGCAGGGTGGCAATTTCACTGCCTGTGCCCTCCCTCATGATGGGGGCCCTATTGGCACAAGCAGGCGCAGTGTAAGCCTCAAGGGTCTGCAAAAGTGAATGTTCTTTTGTCTAAAACATGACCATAGACCTATCAGTAAAGAATGATCCAAAGCCCAAGGAAATCAATGGGAGTTTTTCCACTAACTCCAGTGAGGTGAGAAAATGGTACCTTCCCACCCAACATAACATTCTTGCACCCTGTTTGTTTGAGACATACAAAGTTACAGCCCCACACATCCAACACAGCTTTGAGAGAGTGAGCCAGATTCTCTTCTAGCTCACCCATCAACAAAACTGTTGGCTGAGTTCTGACTACGCAACCTTTACTACGGGTGATGAATCCTGTACGAGGCAGAAAGGAGATAGTTTGATTTTCAGATTTCTGGCTGAGTTTGCAATGCTGACAGACAGAGGAAAATCTTTTTGACTTGCAAAGTGAGCAAGTCTTATGCAGGTGGAAAGAGAAAAAATAAAGAACCCTGTTGTGACATTTTCACAGTCACTTTTCTGACTAACCACAGTAAAGGTTCTCCAACATACCAATATAACGAAACAAAAGAAAAAAACTGAATTCCTTCTCTGAAGGACCCTGCGATTCTAAAATGTTACAAGGATCAAAGGCCTGCTATCTTAAGATGAATGGAACCACAGCCGAATGGATCTTCTTTTTAACAACCACAAGTAATTTAGTTGCCTTGCTAGCTCTGTACTGGTGTCTCATCAGCCGAGACTGCTGATGCTAATTGTGTGAAAATTATGGTTAAGGCTAAGAGATCAATTGTTCGTTGCAATATTTTCTCCCAATTTAATAACCTCAGTTAATTAGAAATCATGTGCAAATGAGGCAGGTAAATGTAACATAACTACCTGAAACACCTGACATCTCACTAATGTTACTGCCTCTAATACTCCTGTTAATAAAAATGTCTATTAAGACACCTGTTAAAAGCTTGTAACAGTGAGTCAGGGGCCACCACTGTGAGGACAACTCAGCACAAACAGCTCGGGGATCTGTTCAGCAAGAAAGTAACCCATTCAAAGGGCCAAATTCACAGCTCGCATAAGCAGACCAGACTTCATAGAAGTCAGTCTAGTTGTGCTTGTGTCTGATTACTCGGTCCTAAGTGTTTATGTAAACATGTAAATAATATACAAATATACACATGCTTGGTCGGTACCATATTCTCCTATGTCTATCTTGGGAGTGATAAATGCATGTACACCAGTTAACGCTACTTGTTTATCTATATCACGGTAGTATCTGAATGCTGACAAACATTAATGTTATCCTCATAGCATCCCTGTGAGGGAGGGAAGGATTATCATATCGGGAACTGAGGCCAGATCTACACTACAAAACTACAATTTTGCTGATTTCACTGTGTCTACACTAGAGTCTTTTGCCAGCCCAGCTGTTGGTCAGGGACCATGCCTCATCACACCCCTGACTGACACAGCTATGCAGGCAAAAGGCTGTTGTGTAGACCAGGGTCAAGTGACTTGCCCAAGATCACAGAGGAAGTTTGTGGCTGAGCCAGGAATTGAACTACATCCCAGTGCAAAGCATTCACTGCAAGACTATTCCCCTCAGAGATTGGGAATTGAGGGAAAGGAGAATACAGTGAAGAGATCCCCTTCCTTGGGTGATTTCCTACCCTGACAGACTACGCCTCGCCCCCAAAAGTTATTCCATACAATCCTAGTGCAGCTCTGCCCAAGCCTTATTAAATAACCACTTCTTTTATGCAAACAATTTTTGTTGACAGGCTTAAGACAGGTTATACTGTAAGTGAAATGCATCTATACGGATTAGTAAATTATAAAGGGAGACATTCCTTTCCTTTTTGTATGTAATTCCCATAAATGTCAGGAGCCCATGTGGTCATAATTTGTATTCAAACCAAATTACAATACAAAAGGTCAGAAATGATCAAAGGAATATTTTAAATGTTTTCCAAAAATGTTTCTATATCTCACCAACAGAAGTTGGTCCAATAAAAGATATGACCTCACCCACCTTGTCTCACTAATATCCTGGGACCGATACGGCGACAACAACACTGCACGTAATAGTAATAACTGGCATTTCGATATAGCTTTCATTAGGGCAGGTTAAAAATGGGAAATTTTTTCTGAAAAAAAGTCAAATGAGATGAAAATGTTTTCCAGGATTTTTGACAAAAATGATTTGAAACAAAACCAAATTTGGATTCAAATGGAATAGATACGAAAATTTGGGGGCTTTAGGTTTTTTCTTCCCTTGTGCTCCTTTCCCTCCCCACCTTTTCTGGTCAAAAAAGTGGGAAGAGAAAAGGAAAAAAGGGAAAGGAAGGGCAAGAACAAGCCCCTGCCTCCCCCCAGAATTGATTTGATTTGAAATGAACATTTCCATTTTGAATCTTTCCACTGACAAATTCTTACGTCATTAAGGAACAGGGTTAAGCTAAAATTGATATAAATGCTCAAACTGAAACAAGAGTGTCCACACACAGTCCAAAGTCTGATTTAACTAGGTCAATTTCAAAAAGGAGTTAGTTAAATTGATACAATTTTCTTGTGACAAGGCCTGGGTGTCAGCAGCTCTCATTGTCTTCAGCAGGAGATGTGGGTGATCAGCACTTCTGAAAATCAGGCCTCAAATGTCTTATGTTGAGTGTCCAAAATTTTAGGCATAAGTGACTTTCCCAAGGCCTCAGAGAGAATCTGAATCAATGCTGAATTAGGACTCAGGAGTTCCTGGCTCTCGGGCTACTGCTCAGACCATTTCTTTGCACAGTCTTTGTCACTACTTGTTTAAAACCAGGATGGGGGGTGGATCGTTGACATTAAGATACATACTCCATCTCAAATTAATTATACACTCGTTTCCTCTCACTTGCCCCGCATTCTCTCTTTAATCCTTCTCTTTTCATGCAGAAACACACCCAGGTCGTGGGCGTCACTTTCAGATCTGCAGAGGTGAGCAGAAAAGCCAGGGCACAGCATGCAAACCACAACCACGCCAGGCACGGTGAGCAAGAGGCCAGCTCTGCAGAGAAGCAATAGGCCAGGCATAACTGTTGTATAGTATCTCCCGTCAAAGAAGACGGGTCAAGGCAGTCACTACAAATGATGGTGTTGCTATTCCACATGGTTTGTGCTAGTATTTCAAGGTTCCCCACATGAACTGACAGACTGCTGTGTCAGCCAGCTTGTGCTCCATTATAATGTCAATGTCATTGTGTTCATTAGCATAATTCCGTGTAACAAGCTCATCTTAGAATTAGAAGGTGATTTAAAGTGATCACCATGGCTATTTGGAAAACACAGAGTGAAACAAAGCACAACACCTCATGTACAAACCTAACAAGGGAAGAGAACTCCCGTTAAAAGCCTCTGTTCCAACTGGGTTCTTACCTTGATATGATTCATAGATGTGTGAATTAGGTTAACAAAAGCACTGCAATTATCTTCCACTGCAGTTACTGTAAAATGACTAGATTGCTGCTAATGCTGCTCCTGCTATTGCCAGGAACTGCTCCTTTATCAGGTTGCTGAAATTCAGCAACCTGTGGTCCTTTCACTAATTAATTGCCATCTGAGTTCTTAAGACAGCCCGAAACAATAACATTGTGATCAACCGCATTAGCCTAATGACTTGATTTTCAGTTTAGCATTGAGTTATCTTCAGCTAGTCTATTTGAAAAAATTATTTCTTCTCTTTCCGTAATACCCACAAGAAAACAGTGTTCGGCGCAGGCTCATGCCAGAGTGCTGCTTATAGCCCCAGAAAGTGCCACAAAGAAGGAGTTTTGCATGCTCTTGGGTTTTTTTTACTATGCAGTGGGCAAATTCGATCCAGTGAAAAGACAGGCAACAAATAACATCCTGGAATGTGTAGCAGCTGTTGACAACACACCGGGTGTAGGGTACACCATGTATGCCACAGCGTATAGCATTCAGTTCCCTGGGAGCTGTATTTCTTATGGTGGGTTTCTCTGTTCATAAGGCCTTTTATTAACAGCCCCCTACCGAAACTGATCTTCCTTGATTAGTAATTATGTTGTGTATTATTAGAAGGACATAGTCTTCTTGAAAACATATGAATATATTGTGGCAGGGGTCAATGGATAGAGAAGAAGGGGGGTCTGGTGGTTAGATCATGAGCCTGGGACTTGGAGAAACTCAGGTTTCGGTAGAACTGACATATTCTGGGTGATCTGGGGCAAATCACCCAAGTTTGGTGACTCTGTCTCTGTAAAATGGGGATAACAGTATTTCCCTACCTCCTACTGGTGTTGGGAAGGTAAATACATTAATGACTGTGGGTGCTTGGATGCTAAGGTAATGGGGGGCGTATAGATACCAAAGATAGTAGATCAGCCAGTGTAGGTACCAATTTCAAACACCCATGACAACACGCAATGAGCTTGGGCCCAGTTTCCATCGATGTCCATGGGAGTTTCACCACGGAACTCACTGGGAGTGGGACCAGGCCCCAGGGATACACAGAAAGGGCAATTTTAGATTAAAGCTTAGCAAACTGTTGGATGGTCTGAGCTAGAGGTTCATCAGAATTCCTCCTCAAGCCAGACAGATTGCACACAGCTTCAGCTTTCATTGCATACATTTTGCATAGCTCTAATGAAAAGTGTTCAGGATTTCATTTGAAAAAACAATGCTGACTGTGATGCGGAAGGTGTGTGCTCTGGAGCAGTCTCTCTGGCTGTGGTTTTCAAAGGCACTTGAGGGATTTAGGCACTCAGATCCAACTGAGAGGGAACTGGGTGCCTAACTCTCTTAGTCCCATTTGAAAAATCTTGGCTTCTGTGTCTCCCTCATTCCCCCGGCTGGGGCAGCTCAGCTGAGTTGTTGAAGCGCTTTGCTAAGGCTGGCTTGGAGGAAGGTTGAAAGCTGCTTGCTGCATGAGCACTGCTTGCCAGCTGATGCCTGAAGTAGCAAGACTACAGATGGATATCCCCATAGAGAAGACAGTGGTCTCCAAATTAAATGGAATGGGCTGGTATGAGTGTAGGTAAGACAAGGAATAACCTGCACTCTAATGTCTGGGCAAATTATCACCACAAAATTAAATCTAGACTCCCCACAAATACACAAGTAATGCAAATAAATAAAAAATAAAGCCACAGAGTTGCAGCTATAAGCATGGTCTGTGATGTGTATAAGTGCAAATGTTAACTCATCCAAAAGGGCTCTGGGGGGGGGGGGGGAAACTTTTTGCCATAAGAGTAAAAACCTCTGCACAATCCTTAGTCAAACTCCTAAACTAAACCTGCACCTGACTGTGTCAGCCATAGCATAATGTGTCCAGCCACTTACTATAATAACTAATCATTATAATAGTTAGCACCTGGGGCCTTAACTGAGATCAGGGCCCATTGTGCTTGACACTGTGCATACATGGAGTAAGTCAGTCCTTGCCCTGAAGGGCTTACACTCTAAATAGACAAGACAGACAGAGGGTTGGAGGAGAAAATGAGGCACAGTAGTGAAGTGACAAGCTCAAGGTCACCCAGCAGATCAGTGGCAGAGCTGGGAATAGAAGCTGGATCTGTGGCGTCCCAGTCCAGAGCTCTATCCACTAGATGACACTGCATCCCTGGTGACAGAGTGTATCTAACTTACATGAGGATAAAACACATGACCTTGCAGCCCGCAAAAATACCCCAAATAATGAAAACGTTGCCTACACCGCAGGACACAGGATTAATTCAGAAGCGGAACTAACAGCCAGAGGGAAGACACAAACAAGATTGACAAGTAAAAACCACTCTGATCAAAAGCATGACAAATTCTGGCAAGCACGAGACTCCTCTCTCAACAACTTCCCCCCTACAAGAAACACACTCCCAACTGGCGTGTTCTAACCAAAACCAATACAAGGGCAGCCTTCAGCAGAGAATCTGGTGCAAATCTGTGCACACCTCTGAATGAAATGATTAATGGAGCAACTCCACCATGGAGGAACCATAAAAGATTTCCTGTGGCCTGGCCAAATCTTGCAGGCAATCAATATCATTTGCATATACAATGCATTGTTTCACTACAGCACGAAGTACTAGGCTAACAGGAAACTCGGGAACAGGCCTTCCCTGTGTGCCCTCTCTGAAAGGAAACACACGCCCAGCTTCAATACTGAAAAGTATTCACGTACCTGAGGTGCATTGAGGCTCTGTGAAACCAAACCCGTGGCTTTGATTATGATTAGAAAAGCAGGAGACGCTCAAGAGGGGACGGCAGGCAGTGAAAACCCAGGTGATCTGCGGGAAAAATGTGCTGAACCACTCAAACGTACTTAGCAAAACCTTCTTGTCTGGATAGGCTGGGATCCATGTATCTCCTGGTTTAGTGTGTGTTCTCTGACACACACACCACTATTAACCTTAGACCCGCTTCCCACTTCCCAAGCCCCATAACCCTCCCCCAGAATCACCTTTCATGATGATCTTCTATTATGATCTACCTAGTGTAGGTTTTTCTAAAGAGGCCAACAGACACCAAGACTATTCAGACTTGCATTGGTTTGTCCTTTGTGGCCCCTGCCCTTGGCTATTCCCAGCTGCAGCTGCTTTTTCTTCTTTACTTCCTTCCTTCCTTCCCATTCTTTCTCTTGGTATTTAGGGGAGGCTTTTGCAAAAGGGTGGGATTTACAGTAGTCAGGCCTGGAGTCATTCTAAGCTCTCCAAAGACATGGTGCCTTATACGCTAAGGCGTCTTTACACCACTTAGCCAGCATAGAGAGGCATTAGTATAAATGGGAATGAGGTCCATGGGCTCCCTGCCTTCTTGCCGTTGAGCTGTTATCATGTACTCTATTCATCTGAGCCAGACAAGGGGCAGGGGCCTTGTCTTGTGAAGTGGTTTGAACAGGGCTGTATTCACGGAGAGCACTGCACAAATAGAGTACACAGGGTACTAATGGAAAGTGGGGCAACGTAGGGAAGAGTCCAGTGACAGCCAGAGGGAAATGGATCGTCACAAGGCAGCCCTATATTCTCCTATCAGGGATAGCTCATTATAGGGGTGTCCTCTCGTTTTTACAGTAGGCTAGAGCCGTGTTTCTAAACTGTTTTGATACCAGGGATGGGCTTACTGCCTTCCTAAACTGTGTCAGGGAGATCTCAGGGACTGGTGCCGGTCCACGGACCGATCGTTGAGAAACACTGGGCTAGAATTTGCTCCTGGGTGACACAGCCATGGTACTCCATTGAATGTACTGGATTTACTCCTCACTGACATCAGAGTAAATGACAGGAGAATCAGGCCCTATATAAGCAAAAGAGTCACAGCACGTGACACCGAAATGCAGATGTGCCGGGGGTGGAAAGTGGCAGGTGCTGAGCAGTGCACAGCAAGACTAGACGCTAGTTTAGGACCAGAGATGAAGAATCCCTTACCCAGCCGAAAAAGGAGGGGGAATTTACAGTAGGTGGAAAGTGTGTAAGTTTGGCCAGTAGTCAAGCAGGCAGGAATTAACACCCTGCCTCTTGCACCTCCAATATCACAGTGCTGCCCTAAAAACCATATTGAGACTTTGGTTCAGTAAGGTCTTGCTCCCGCCAACCTTTTACTCCTGCAAGTAGGCCCCGCTGACGTCAATGGGACTGCACGTGCATGTGTTTGCAGGACTGGGCCCTAAAAGGGAAGAGTGCCACATAGTCAATAACCAGGCGCCACTCCAAGGTGGAAGAGAAAAACTAGGCAAATATCAGGAACGTGGCAATATCTTAGTGTGCCAGGGCGCTGTTTTTTTAAAATAAACCATACCGAGGGATATGTATTTACATGCACTAGCCCCTCTTAGAGGGGCAGGCAATTTGTGCAGGTAACTCCCATTACTGTTAAGGGAAGCCATTCACACATTAATGGCCGACGAGCCCCCTTTGTGTAGGATTTCGTGTTGCTGCATTTAGCAAGCGCAGTGTAAATGTGGCTAACTTAATATGCAAATACATTCAAATATTTTCTGAACCATAAGAGATAGCTACCAGGCACATCTCTCATTCATCGTTTATAGGGAAGTAGATGGAGGCTGACAGATGAAATCAGGAGATAAATGTTATGAATATATTTTTTCTGTTGCAACGGGGAAAAGGACATAGAGTCTCTGCCTGTACATAAATAATGATAATAAACAGAGTTTCTCTCAGATGATCTGTCTTCTGTTTAGTTCATTTTTTGTGTCCTGGGTACCCACCTCCAAATCCTTGTTTCTTGCATTGCCATTCTGTCTTGGTTAAACTGGGCTCCCTCCAACCCACCCCCTGGGCAGCAGAATAATGCTCTGTAATTTCAATGGGTTACTCATTCAGGGTCTCGTTGGTAACTTGGCAGCTTCCCAACTTGCATGAATGAAGTGGGCCTGCCTTGGAAAGATGGGTCACCCCTCTTTAACCCTTTGGTTTCCTGACACCAAAAGCCAAGTATATTCAATAATGGCCTTTGGGGTCAGGGGGGGGAAAAGACAATAAAAAACTAGCTCCCTCTTACATTTTTCTTCGGGGATTGTTTGAGAGGGCACCAATGGGACAGTGTCAGAATAAAGTCAATGGTGCTGCATAGCAGAAGAAAACCAATTTTTGCACCAAGGAAACTTTTAAAATGTATTGGACAGCGAATTAACCCATCGCCTTAAACCCCTCAAGTCACTCAGGCAATAGGTGTGACTGAAAGATGCCTTACACAGAGGTGTATCCTCCAAAGGGCACTGAGCTGTTCATTATTTTCCTTTCACACCAACATGTCCCACTACATTTGTACTTAGTTCATTGGTTTACTCTTTGCTATATTCCTCTCTCTTAAGGCAAAATCCTAAATAATAACCTTTCCACAGGTTTAGGGTGGGGTTTTTTTAACCCACCCTAGGAATTTCAAAAGAGAACTACATCCCTGTTACCGAATTCAGTAGGATGGTTCAAATAAATCTATAATAAGGATCTCATTATTTATTACATTCTCTGGAACCCCACTGCTTTCATACCTGTTAAATTCTCAAACTTGTGGGGAGACTCTGAACTCCTTCCAGGGATGTTCACGCCCAGTCTGCCTGTATAGACAGGGGAGAGAGGGACTAGGAGAAGAACTAAATAATCATACTTTCCACCTGCACAAGCCTTTTTTCAGTGGAGGTTCTCCAAGAACTTTACAGACGATACATGCTTTTTTGTCTGGTGCATCCAGAAACCCAGTCCAGCATACTCAGGAATGAAGACTTAATATTCAACAATTCAGTCCTAATTTGCTCAGATACAAATGGAGATCATCAGCAAAGAAGAAAATATTGACCAGATGCTCGGTCTCCAAACTATAATTCCATCATGCTACATTGCCCCTGCAATTTCTCCCTAGTTATCAGTCCCATGCCCCCTTTCCCTCCTTTGACAACTGCTTCCCATTTAAAACAAAAAAAAAACTCTTTATTATTAGGCCCAAGTATTATTTCTGGTGAAATTGGAGGAACCCTCCTCCAGGATTTCTCTCTCTCTCTCTCCTGTTTCTCTCTTTTTTATTTCTATGTATATGTTCCCAGTGCCTCTCCTAAGTGCACCAGCATTTGTAAACTTATGTTTAAATTTCATAAATGAAGCCATTTTATATAAAACATCCAAAAAACCCCAGTTGTTTTATTACATTTCTGTCATCCTTTGGCTCCTTTCTTCCCCTCCTGAAAGATGCTTAGCTACTAAGGCGTTGGGTGCAGTACAAATACATTAGTCAGAGTGGATAAAATGTGCTTATGATGAGCCAAATTACTGCCCCCCCCCACCCCACATGCACACACTTTGGGTGCCTGTAAAACCCTGTGGGTATTTAGACACTAGCGGGTTGGTTGGGAGGTTGCCTTTCTGGGAGTGGAACACAGATTCAATGGTTCCATCAGTGTGTTACAGGTAGGTCAGGAAACGTGGGTATGGATGCTGCCTGTGAACATGTGAATTTCTCAGTGGTTAGCCCAGCTTTACATTTATACAGGTATATGAATCAAACCAAAACTCTTTCAGAAAAATGCTAGTGTATATAGAAATTTCTACAATGTTCTGCCCTATCCTCTTAGCCTCTCAAAACTCAGGCTGTGACAGACTCTGGTGAGACTGCAATTGAATTACATCCCATATCTAATTACTGAGGTAATTTCAAAGAGGAAAGGGAGATTTCATATCAAGGGAGTCCGGGGGGGGGTCTGTCTTGAGGTTAAGGCACCACTAAGGACAGCTTGGCTCCATTCCCAGCTCTGCTACAGCCATCCTGAGGGAGCTTGGGCAAGTCACAATCTGTGTCTCAGCTCCCCAGCTATAAAATGGGAATAACACCACATGGTTTCTTGTCTCTTTATGCGGTAAGTTATTGGAGAGAGTTCCTCATTCAAACTACAGCCTAGCAAAACGGGTCCCTAATCTTGGTGGGAGCCTCCAGACAACTATTAATAATAAATCCAACTGTGGAACTGCACAGGGTCCTTGGCCTGGAATCTCACACGTCTTAGGGGAGTTGTTTGCCCTGTTTGAAGAATGACATAATGGGGTTATGTGAGGGGGATGGTCTTTCAAGGACTTCATGTCACCAGGGATTTCCCCCGCATTGTTGGAAGTTGTCTCTCTCATTATGTAGAGTGGGGTGAAAGGGAGAGGTGGGGGGGGGGGTGGAGTGGGAGTGCAGCATAAAGCCCCTCTTGAAAACTGTTGTTGCCAAGCCAACCTGATCTTTTAAATGGAAATATCAGGGAGGCATTTCCCTCCAGGGACCTGTCTTGCTAAAACACCTCCACTTTTCAAAAGCTAAAAGAAATATATGCTACAGCACGAGGGAGCTCTTCCTCGCCTCTCTCTGCAGGGGCTGTTCAATCAGCATAGTCTTTCCTGGAGGTATTTGGAAACCCTGTAGAATGCTCTCTGGGATGCATTGTTAGAGACTTGCCTCTCCCTGCGGCATCAGGTATCAGCCACTGCTGCAAGTAGGATTCTGATGGAACAGTCACGTGATCTAGCAAAGCCTGTGTTTTTCTCTCTCTTTCATCAAGTGCACCACACCTGAAGTGGCAGGAGAATGTCCTCATTAACAAATTGCATTGCTAGAATGAAACCTTAATATGCAGAATTAAAAGCCCTGGTTGCAGCCTGAGCTTGCCCAAGACCTTCCTTCATCTCTGGTGCAGAGGTTAAGCTCTCAGTTAATTAACAAATCACCCTTGGACATCTTGCCAAGAGCAATTGTGAAAATAAATACGTTAATGACGAGTTAACCTATTAAAAACAGAGGGAGTCCAACAGAAATATCTATTGGGAAAAAAAGGGACGTTTATTGTACACTGCCCTCACCTCACAGGTTACATTCTGCACTGCTCTGCTCAGTCTATTGATGCGCAGGCAAAAACACTGAGAATCAGGCAAGTGCTAGGAAAATGTATGTGCACAATGCACAAATAGAGCATCTCTATCACTTTGAGTTACAGACTCTCCCTCAGCTAGGGTGACCAAACAGCAAGTGTGAAAAATCGGGACAGAGTGGGGGGTAATAGGCACCAATATAAGACAAAGCCCCCAAAAATCAGGACTGTCCCTATAAAATCGGGACATCTGGTCACCCTACCCTCAGCAGAAAGTACCCCCACAAACACACAATTCACACCTGAGGAGCAATTCAAAGAGGAAAGTAGCTGGTTTTTACAAACAAGTTGTCTTGCTTGAGATCACAAATGATGTCATACTAGTGTTATGTCACACTCAGGTGACATGCTAGTTCTTGTGCTGCATCTCAGTGTATCTATTAAACCCCTTGTGTTTAATAAAGCTACACTTCCATCGCAGTTGCCTTCACCATCTGTGTAGCTCATGCTCAGACATACTTGTTTTACATAGACACCTGCTCAACCTTAAGTATAGCATCAATACCAAGAAGGATATGCCGAGAAAGTGTGCACATGATGCAACAGGTTGAGAAGAGCATGTTGACCAGCACACATACAATGTATGTAAATGTACATATGTGGATATGTAATTATCCTCTGCAGAGGATAAATTTAACACTAGGATTTAAAATAAAATAGTTTATAGTTCTGATCCTGCAGGTTTAATTTTATTCGTGTGAGTAGTCCCACTGAACTCAATGAAACACCACTGGGAGTATTTGTGTGAGTAGAGGTAAGGATGCGTGTATGTGTTTGCAGGATCGGAACCAAAATGTGTGTCTCCCTAAATGGTTCATTAAGCAGACAGTCTAATGTTCCCTGGGTCATTTAAAAGGCTGGAGAAACGAGGGCCAGGTTCTTGGTCCCAGCCCTGGCCGTGTTGCTCTGTCCCAGCACCTTGAAGTGGTTGAAAAGTTGCCCCAGCAGGTGTGGGGAGGATTTCCCCTGGGAGAAGGAAATAACCTGCTCTTACACCCTCCACATAGGGTTTGTGTGGGGATAGGACAAGGTGAAGAACACGTCGCTCCATTTGATCCTCAGTCAGCATCACAGTCCCTCTAGAACCACGACAGCTGATGTCATTTAGAGCAGCACTGATTTCAGATGCTCTAAGTTACACCAGCCCAGGATCACTGGCATGGAAAAGTGGCTTAGAGGCACTTTCCCCTCCCTACTCCAAACTCCCCTGAGCTGGGCCAAATTTACCGTCAGCCCAGCTGAGGCTCTGACCTCTGATGTTTAGACAATCTCTAATATAAAGAACACCAGGCTTCTTTCCTTCAGCTCCTGTTGGGTTCCAGCCTTGCAAACTAGAAGCCAATTCTTCATAAGGCAACACCTTAAAACAAGTAATATATTCCAGAAATTCTTTTTCATTCAAGGTGAGATTGGCATGTCTCCCATTGTACAAATAAACACTACTAATTATTGTTCCTTCACAGTGAAACCCATGGTAGCAGTCACCTGCTAAATATGGTCACTAGTTCTAATGGTCAGCAAGATGATTTCTATCCCAGATTTCCTTCACATTGGGATCAGTACTAACTCTTCCCTCCACCCACTATACAGCTGGGGCAGGGGCAGGGGGGAAGAGGACCCTAGGGGAAAGGCTCTATTTCTTCTTACTAACACCTCCCCCTTTTTACAATGTAACACTCTGAAGATGTGATACTGCTGAAAATACCAGTATAGACAGGGCCTGATCTAATGGTAAACCAATGGAAAGACCTTCACTGACTTCAGTGGGATTTGGATCAGGCCCACCAAGCCTAAGGATTTTGCTTCTTCAAATTTTTTCTTATAACCCGGTTCTTCCAAACATTCTCGTTCTCACCAAACAGTTTCCTGACACACCTCGCCAGCACCCTGCCTGACCTGGCCTGTGTCCATGGGGCTTGTTTTTATTTGCCTCGTTTATCTCCGCTGCCAGTAGTTTGGGGCAGAGAATGCATCACCCTTTCTGGTTTGTACATGCCATGTACATGTTTTGTATGTATAGGGAATAACAACATAAAACTCTGTTAGTTAGCTGGAGTGGAGTAAGGGCCTTCCTTAACAGGGAAGAATTCCTACTTAGTCCTTACTGGGAAGACATTGGCCTTCTGTGCAAGGACAAGAACAAATAATAGAAATAATCACTTGAAGTAATACATCATTTCTCTCTTGAGCCCTCTCCCTTCAGCGGCCCCATGCTACAGTGAGACTTAGGGGATGTCTACACTGCAGTTAGACACCTGTGGCTGGCCTGTGCCAGCTGACTCAGACTCGCAGGGCTCGGGCTAAGGGGCTGTTTAATTGAGGTGCAGACGTTCTGGCTAGAGCTGGAGTCCGGGCTCTAGGACTCTGTGAGGGGGGAGTTGTCCCAAAGCTTGGGCTCCAGCCCAAGCCAGAACATCTACACCACAATGAAACAGCCCTGCGAGCCCACGTCAGCTGGCCCGGACCAGCCGCAGGTGTCTAACCGCAGTGTAGGCGTACCTTAGAGATATGAACAATAGCACTGAGCCCAAAGGCCAGCCTGTGAGTGTGCCGTTTCAGGGGAGGTCCCAAGGAACTTTCTCTCCCATTTGTATGGCCTACAAAGGCCAAGGAGAACACAGGCACTGCTCCCTCCATGCTCTCCTAGAGGAACACAGCATCCCAAAGCACGTGGGGGAAGTCAAGTGGACAGCACCATGGCTATTTCCACCATTTGCAGTGGTCCACAGAGCAAGTGTATATTGCAGTTCCCCCTGCAGGGATGCAAGCGCAAGGTGCACTCCAGCGGCATGCTGTGGGGCTCAGAGAGGCAGCTGGAGGGGTGCAACTCAGCACAGGACTGCACCTTAAAGATACAATTGAGCCCAAAGAGATGGCTGGGGTAAGTAAAGGTTTGCAGGTTCAGGTTTGCAAAAAGACCCAGATGCACGGAGTATCGGAATGATATCGGGACATCCTGCTTTTCTACTCACTGCCTCGAGATTGTGATGTTATTGCCTGTGACAGAATAACATACTTTAACAGCTGGAAGTCTTGTCACTAGTCTACTCTTGCCCTAGCATCCTCCTGCTGTCTCATTGTTGAGATGCATTGAAACGCGCAGTGAAGAGACAGTGGCACAGAGTTAGGGTGTGAACTCAGAGGAGAACAAAGCTGTACTGCAGCAGCAAAGGCTCCACTACGGAACACTAAATTAAAAAAAAAATTCTTGCCATTGATTAAAGAATAAGTAGCGAGCGGCTATGCTTTGGAGACTTTTCATTTCGTTTTGTTGTGAATATGCTCTTTTGAGAGCTAAGCTGCAGTCTCTCGCGAGGATAGCCCCTGACTGCTGCCCCGTACATAGCTGTCAGTATGCCTGACGGACAGTGCAGGCTCTCAGTGTCCCAGAGCTGCAATCCAAAGAACCGTCTCTTTATACTGAGTTGTAGGGTGAAATCCAGAGGCGCCTCAGTAAGCAGGGCTTTCAGATGCAGTGTACACAAGTTGTTTGTGGCACACCCCACTCAACACCCCACTTTCTAACTTCACCTCAAACAGACTAGAATCAGTCAGGGAGGGGGGTGGTTAATACATTACATTATAGAAAGAAAAAAAATACATGGCAAAATTAAATTGCATATTCTTAAAGTTCTAGGGATGACATCTGAAATGTACTGTAACTCTATAACCTGGTACTGTCCATTTTTAGTAGAAACAAGTACATTTTGTGGCAAGCACAGAGCTCTGGGGATGTCTGAGAAAAATATCTCTCTGCAGTGTCTTCTTTATCGGCAATGTGGTCACTCATTCATTCATACGTTATCAGCTGCTGTTGGATTTCAGGATGTGGCCAGGTCTTTCAAACTTAAAAATCAACTATTTATACTAATTCTTTTCTGCATAGCGTCCACCATTGTATTAAGAGTGCTCTGGTTACACCATTTCAAATAGGTCTATGAAAAAAATAGCAAATCTATCCAGCAGCCCCCTTTGGACAAGACTGCATCACCACAGACTTTAACAATGGGTTTGTCTCAAGAGTTTTTGATCGAGCCCAGGAGGTGAGGGGTTTTGTTATTGTTCCCCAGAAGTGTAAGTTAAACAGCACCCAGCAGTGGAATTCTTTCTGGCGCAAAGTGTGGCTTGCATTGACTTAATAACTGTGTTTCTTTTTTTTATTGTACAGGTAAAATCAATGTGAGATCTTAGTTACAGAAAGTCACCTGTGGCCAGATAGGACTGGAAGCTACTGAGTCTAAACAAGATCTCTAAATCTGGGCATTCAGAACTAAACGGCAGGTCCTCAGCTGGTGTAAACTGAGATAGGTTCTTTGAAGTCAATGGAGCTATACGAATTCACACAAGCTGTTGACTGGTTCTAAATGTTTAACCTGAACGGAAGAGTGTCAGCACAGCATTTCTGAAGAAGCTGTAAGTATTATCAGAACACAAAGGTAAGTTTTAGGATACAGTCCGGTGGACGCAAACAATTATGCATCTTCCAGATATTGCTACCTAACCCCTTTTTAAGTGTATTTTTCATTATTCTCTGTGTTAGGCAACCTTAAATACTTGGTCAAAATGTCTCCAGAACATTCTTAAAATAAAATACAGAATTAAAATCAAAATCCGCCCCCCTCCCCCAAACAGACAAGTTAGCATGTGTTCCTTCTGCAGCTTTCTACACTGGCTTTGGATTCCTGGAACTTGCCTCATCCATACTGAAAACCCCAATGCTATTTCGTTGTAACAAATTAGCAGTTTTACATAAACCCCAAGCAAAGCAAATGGCATTCATAGCCTCTTTCATTTATGAGCTCTGGAGAAAGAAACAACTTCCAGCTATGTCAATTGTTAAATTACTCACTGAGCAGGTGGGACTGCACCCTCTGTAAAGGATTCGCTCTTTGTAGACTGGACGGAGTGATGGCGTGTGAAGTTAAGGGACACATTTGTAGGGCTAACAGGAGTTGCACACACCCGTCACCCAGGTGATGTATGTCTACTTAATCAAGAAATTATTTGCGCCTGTTGTACCAATAATCAAACCTATCTTTAAAACATCTGAAAAGACAAATCAACTAAGCTAAAGTGTCTTCCTTTGCATCCTTTGTAAGTTAGATGCCTCCTATCCTTAAAGGTAAAACCAGCACATAAAAATACTGCCTCTGGCAATTGTCAGTTAAGGATCCTAAGGATTAAATCCAACTTAATACATGATTTGGAGCTACTAAAAAGATCATTTTTTAGATTGATTGCCTAAGGATCTACATTAAAAAACAAAATCCATGCTGTAAATACTGCTGCCCGCTATTCATGTTTCAAGGTAAGGAGCTTTTAAAAATGGAAGAGACATGCACCTGGCAAGGAAAGGAAAGAAAACCACTTTGATTTACATTTGAAAAAAGCAGGAAGACACTCTACATATTCAAAGAAATAGTTTAAATAGAGAAGCAGTTACACTCATGGACTAGCAGACACGCAGACACAGACAAAACCTGCTGAATACACTGATATCCTGCACCTTTCTTTATTAAACTGTTCCTGAAAACACAATATTAGTAGCATGACTAAGTTAAGGTGTGGTTCAGTGTACATACTAATCGTACAGCAGGGTCACTGTATGCATGTATCACATACATACAGTATGCAATTTAGGATTGCTAAAGTTATCATATAGCAGTGCAGACAACAGAATGACAGCTGCTTAAAACAGGGCTCAACAACAAAAACGAGGCACAGAAGAAGCATGCATTCCCCTTACCTATTGCTTATGTTAAAACACTGATCAGTGTCTTACAGAGACCAGGTATTTCGACCTAACGGGCATATGACTTTCAGCACATGCACACAGACTATTGCAAAAGCCATCTTCTCCCTGTCTGTTAGCACCCTGTAAGTCTCCAGCAGCTCAGCTCTCCAGCTGCAAACATCTCATTAGACTAATGCATTCAGCACAGGCAGAAAACTCGATTTACCATAGCTACAGCAATGAATTTCCATTACGATGACAGCTTCAACCACATCATGTCCGGAAAACCAGCCAACCACTGCCTTTTAAAGAACACACACATTTTACACGCAGAAAACGAGGCCTGTGTGTTGTTTCCTTTCTCTTAGCAGCTAAACTAAGGAAAAAAAATTGCCATTCATTTATTTATTTATTTGTTTATTTAAAATCCATACAAACGGAAAGGTAATGGCACTTTCACTTTTTTAATAATAATGTCTCTGGCAATAACATTAATTATATTATGATGATCAGAATGGGTGTTTGGAACATTTCTGTTTTAACTACCCTCCTCTGTTGCCATAGAAACCAGACTGTATCATCATCTCTTTGTCCCGATCATGCGGCAATGTGGCCCAATATTGAGCTTATACGATACCACAAACCTGAAGGATGAGTTGTTTGACTTTTGGTAATTAAAATAGAGATCAATGATTTGGTGCTGCAGATATTTCAGTTAATGATGCTACGTGCATGGGAATAGCTTTATACACACACACACACACACACACACACACACACACACAGAGATCTAGAGTGTGGAGAATAGCTGTTCAATACTATAGAGACGCACAGAAAACTATATTCACAGTACATGAAAATATTGGGTTATGATCAGCATAACATTGTATTTTGTCAGGATAAGGGAGTTGCTTTTCAGGG
Source organism: Terrapene triunguis (assembly GCF_002925995.2). Taxonomy (NCBI): domain Eukaryota; kingdom Metazoa; phylum Chordata; order Testudines; family Emydidae; genus Terrapene; species Terrapene triunguis. Next base: position 6,687,618 of record NW_020664393.1, on the reverse strand, counting down.
CATTTGGATTGTAAACGCTTTTAAGAAGGAACCGCGTCCTCGTTTATTTTGCACGGCGCTGAACACAATGGTGCTCAAAAAAAACCCTATAATAAATACAATAAATAATTATCATAATCCCATCATGCTCCATTGCCTTGTCTGTGCTAGATAACATTATACTAGTAAAGGGGCTGTTTGGTTGTTTAAAAGTGTTGCAAAGCTCCCTACTGTCCACTTCACATACTTGCATACATTGCTACTAAGTATTTATTACAAGCCAAAATGTACAGCTTACCAATATTAGGGCTATTCACGTGAATGCGTCTGTGGGTACATGTGATGAGCTTGATTGTGGTCTCACTTATACTGGTTTCACACTGGGGTAACTTCACTGATTTCAGTGAAGTCACTTCTGATTTACAACTGCGTACACTGAGATCAGAATTGAACCCAATATATTTACGAAGCAACGGATGGAAAGAGAAAAAAAACAAGAAAAATTCCACTCGTACGAGTAAAAGCAGGAGGCCTAAGTCTTGACGCTTGATGTTCATGCATGACATGTTAGCAAAAAAGGACTCTTTTTTTAAAGAGTTGGCTAGAATTGCATTCATCTGACATACAGCTATTAATCAACGATCTGCAGGTAAGATGAGACATTTCAACCCACACCACTAATTCCCTGCATGAAGAATTGTGTGTGATATTAGTATTAGTGTGATTAGTATGGTATTTTTTCCTTATTTGTTTAAAAATATACTTCCAGAAACCTTGGTATCTCAAAAAAAAAAAAACCAAAAAAAAAACGGGGAGGGGAAGAGATTGTGGATTGACAAGGCTGTTAAGCCCAACAGACACAATGCTGCATTTCTTGCCCATATTGCTGAAGTCAACAGGAGTTCGGCGTGTAAGGAAAGTGTCATCAGAAAAATCTGACCTACCTTTCTCCCTCCCATATATTTGTTTGTGAAGCCCATGTGATTTGCATGTGTGTGTGTGTATATGTGTTTAACAAGAGTAAAGCCAAGTTCCTCTCAGCTAAGAGTTTATGGCAGCTGGGGATCAGGTCCTAAATTTACTTTTTTCTCTCTGCTATTTGAAAAAGAGCAAAAGCAAAAGCAGTACACGCCTGAGAACCCCTACAGTTAAAAAACAAACAAACAAAACAAGGGAAACCTGATCACGTATGCAGATTTCAATTTCAAGTTTCCAATAGTTTAAACAATAACAATTATTAGTGATCAAAAAATATCTTGACTGGGTCTTTTGAAAGATCCTTCCTTTTCTTCTAATCTGTTAACATTTTGGAGCATGATTCTCAGGCATCCCTGTCTTTTTACATTTTCCTCAGCAAATGTGTCATCGTGGCTTGTCATGTCCAGTTATGTCAATCATGTCATATGATGTTACCAATGCGATCTAGCATGAGCAGTTGACATATCAGCACAGCACCAAGACATCAGCCTGGACTGTTTGTTTTTTGTTTAATTGCTATTTTCCAACACTAAAAAAGTTTGTTCATTTTTTAATTTAGGGCCAAATGTTGCAGTCTTTAAATAGAGCAAAACTCTCATTGATTTCAGAGGAAGGTTTGCTTGATGAAGGATCCCAGAATTTGCTCAGCTAACATCTTCAGGGTCCAGTGAGAGGCTTTGGCCCTAGGAATTTAAAACATCCAGGTATTATGAAAGGCAACATAAGTTATAAACAAAAAGGAGGGTAAGATATTGTGGAAAAATGGCCAAAGTGTTAAAAATAGATGAACTCACCTGCAGGTCCAGATTTTGATCATCACAGAACTGGAGTGGGGGCCTGATTCAGGTGGGGGGTTCTGGGTTGGTTCATTATTAAGATATGGACTATTTGTAGAGTTCAGACCAGTGTTTGAATTTCAACCTAATCCAGCCTCAAAGATGAGGGGGTTTGTACCCAGCATTCTGGTTTTGAGCCAAATCTAATTTACAACCGAACTTTTGTGAGTAGTCAGTAAACAAACCTCCGTACAGCAAGAATGCATTTTTAAAAAAAGCAGGTTTGTTTAAGAATCTGGCACATCATTAATTTTCATTAGTAAAGTAGTTACATTTCTATTCTGCACAGCCATATTTGGGCTGAATGCACGCACTAGGAGCTGCATGAACGCAGCGGATGTCAGTACAGCACTGTACAAAAGATAGTGTGTTCTATGACATTCCATAGGATTTTCCATAAGGGAAGGATACTGTAGCTTTGCAATCCTGTCTTTTATGGTCAGCTTCTATTCACAGTGGAAAGAGGCCTGTTCTGTCCATTAAATAACTGGGTGTTCTCTGCTCATTTTATTTTACCACTTCACCTCTGGTTACATTGCCTCCTGTTCTGTGCTGTGTGGCTAGTATGTTTTCAACGAGGTTCCCATACAGCCTTTTAAAATGTCAGGTTCAACTTGCTCTCACATGTTTATGTGAACACACATTTGGTTACATGTTTGCACATACACAGACTTGTGCATGCATACCTCATGTACACATGCCTCATGAGTCTTTCATTATGTAACTACAGTTAAGAACAGCTTCAACATGGGGATGGGGAGAGAAAGCATGCATGGAATGATTCAAAACCCTCTTAGTTAGTTAGAGCACTCACCTGGGAGGATCCAGTCCCCCCACGCTAAAGAATTTTTTATTTAGGCACTGTGGAACTGCTTCACCAGGAGAGACTGAGGGACCCCCATGGGGGAAGATCCCATAGCCCACTGGTTAGGGCACTCACTAGGCAAGTGGTGGATTTCTGTTCAAATCCCTTGCCCCTTCAGGTGGAGAGAGGACTTGAACCTGACGTCTCCCACATCCCAGGTGCATACCATAACCACTGGGCTTAAAGTAATGAGTGCAGTCCCTCTCCCCCATCTCCCAGGCATAGGCACCTAACACCAAAAGAGGGTTTGCAGTTGAGAATCCCAAATAGAGGGGGGGGATCTCCCTCCAGCCTGGATTTAGGTGCCATCTTGGAGAGGGGTGGGGTTCAGCACATACCCTTTGGCTTGGCATCTCCCACTGGCTAACTTAGATGACAAGCCACCTCATGTGCTGGCTTCTGTGACTCCCATTCTGATGTAGGCGTCTATAGTGAAGGGAGCCTCGGCGCCTAACTCGGGCTTTGAGAACCCCAGGGATTTTCAGGTGCCTAGAAGTGAGGCGTGATGACACTGTGTGGCACCAAGCCTACGTCGCTGTGTGAATCTCTCCCTATGGGCCTGATCCACAGCCCACTTGACTCAGCAGGAGGCTTTCTATTGACTCCAGTGAGCTTTGGATCACACCCTATATTAGCGAAGGGCTTTATTACCTAAAATGTAAACCTTCTCCATCTCAGGGCAATTCAGCTTTTAAAAATCCAGATTCTTCTAGGTGGATTAGCACAAGGGTCGGTGAGCCAACCAAAGCCAACCCTGGCACATATGGTCACTCTGTGCAGTAAATATACCAGATGCCTTGATCATTCTCTCACCGCCCCCCTCCCCCTGGCATTCCATTTATCACAGTCCCTCTGGATTTGCTTTGCACCTATTATTTTGTATTGATTTTTTTTCAGCCTCCCCTCTGCTGCTCTCCTTCACAATCTCTTCCAAGCAGAAACAAACCCAAGAACTTGTGAACTGAACTTTCAAAGCAAATGATGGAAAAATGGAGGCAGAGGAAGGCTAAGTGAATTACCCCGGGATGCAGAGGGGGTTAGCACTACAGCCAGGATTAGAATTCAAGAGTTCGTGGATCACAGGCCAGATCCCAGACTATACCTGCCTCCAAGCGACAGCCAAACCACTGGCCTAGGAAGAGGCATAAACCATCTGACTAGATGGATTGGGGCTGTTTTGTTTATTTCCCTTCAAAGCATTTGGGTATTTTTTCCATGCACTAGAATCAAACCTTATAAACCCTTGCATCGCCACATCTTAAATTTCCACTACCACTAATAATACTCTTCTTCCCGCCTCCCACCCGCACCAAGCCAATTATTTTTTACCAGTAATATTGAACATGATTATAACTATGTTTGCCACCTACCTGTATTTATCCTGCAAAACAACAGAAGTGTGCTGCACCTTGCTGAATTGGATCTTACATGCACACTACTTGCACATATATACTATATATACACAATATGCTTAGGAGTTTGATCAGATGAAATTCTTTACTTTTATCTATTCCAGGCAGAAGAAATGTCAACAAAATTAATGAACTCCTGCAGATTGTCATTTTATTTCAGACATTAGACTGTAATTTAAATAATTCTTTAAACAATTACATTCAATTATCTTAAGATTTCAATGGAATTATAAAGCATCTGCGATAAGTCAAAAGGAAATTAATATCCCAAAGCAGCCTACGTCCTGTGTCCTATTTGATCTTAAGATATCTGGCCAGCAAGTTGGAAAGTTTAGTATTACAGGGTAGGGGTATTTCTTCAATTGTCTTTTTAAATAGAACAGTGTTGGACTCCAATTCCTACATTAGCTCAGTAAGTAGCTAGTGGATGCAGCATTGCTAACAGGACTTAAGAGAGGCCATATGTCCACTCTATCCTGCTGATCTGATTTTCTACGAGTCTTTCATTATTAGACTTTTCAGTTTAACTAGGTTTGTATCTGTAAATCTATTCAGATACTAAATGGTCATGTGATGCCTATGTTGATATAGATATAATTGGTTAGGATGGGGAGAGATCTGGCTTACGAGAATGAATTTAAACAATTACCTTAATTACAACAGCAATATCATCTTTCAAGACAGCAATTCCCTAGGGAGAGCATCTTTGGATAAGTCATATAGGTTTGTGAGCCTTTAACAACAGTGGCTAGGAGGGAACCCAGCTCCAGACATCACTGAGAGCCATAAACCCCCAAACTCATGCTTTGTACATATATAGCAGCTGAATCAAAGATTTCAAAGCACGTTACAGACGATAGTTAATTAAGCCTTCCAACATGTAGCAGGCCCAAATGCAGTCAGTCCCTCTTTAGCAAATCACTTACACTCATATGTAACTTGAGGCCCATTCTTAAAACTGATTGACATCAATGGGACTTACGGATGTGCTTCAGTGGTTTGCTGAGGAGGGATGGATTTAAACCCATGTTTAAAAGTAAGCACATGCATAAATGTTTTGCTGAATTGGGGTCCCAGGGAAGGAGGTAGGTAATTTTACAGGTGGGTAAGCCTGAGGGCACGGGATTTACCTTACCTGTCACAGTAAGTCAGTGGCAGTGCCAGGAACAGAACCCAGCAGTCTTAACTCCCAGTTGCCCAACCTCCATCTCATCAGATCAAACTCCTTTTTCTTTCTGAATCCTAAGTGATTTGATGAACCTGGAGCCCCTCTACCTTCCCCCAGAAGTTCATCTGCAGATCTCAAAGCACTTGACGCCAGGTAGATAATTTTCATTATATTGATTTTACAGCAAAGGAAACTTGGAACAGAGATGTTGCCAAAGGTCATACAGTGAGTCTGACCTTCTCTCTGCTGGGATTTATTATTAGAAAGCATTCGCTAAGACACACCTTTGAAAAGTCTAGTGTAAACAAGGCACGTGGCTGTTAACACATGCCAAACTGGTTGAGTTAAAACTTGAGGGGGCCCCCTAGGTTTTAATTTGATCACTGTAGCATGTGTTAATACATACACTCCCTTGTCTACACTAGAGTTAGCTAGTACGGGCTAATGAACATGTTTGAAAACACATCCTAACAAAACACTTTAAATCCTTATCTAGACCAGGCCCACAGTGTTTGATTCCTATCAACTGGCCCCAGTGCCTGAGAGTCAGGAAATAATGAATGGTTTCAGAGTAGCAGCCGTGTTAGTCTGTATCCGCAGAAAGAACAGGAGTACTTGTGGCACCTTAGAGACTAACAAATTTATTAGAGCATAAGCTTTCGAAGAAGTGGGTTGTAGCCCACGAAAGCTTATGCTCTAATAAATTTGTTAGTCTCTTAGGTGCCACAAGTACTCCAGTTCTTTCTGCGAAATAATGAATGTTCAGGACAGCACTTCAGCACATACTTAACAACTGAAATCAATGGGAGTTCAGCACATACTTAAGTGTTGGCCTGAATAGGGAGGAACCTCAGCACATGACTTTACAATGCTGTCTCCCTATGGCAAGGAAGGACAGGGAGAGGGGCGCCAACCAGAGCCCCTGCAAAAACCAGGCTGAGTTACTGGACCAATATTGGCCTGATGTGGTATCAAGGTTTCCAGGAGAGGCATTTGGGGCATTATTGTATGTAAAAGTTCTTAGTGGCAAAAGGAAACTGAGCTCTGCTCTTTTCCTCCCCCGCCTCCTCTTCTCCCCCGCCCCCGCAAATAGCTGGATGTCTAATCCACGACCAAGCCGACAAACTATTTAAAGTTAAATATAAATATACAAGTTCTTCGTTGTGCCTCATTCACTGACCAGTATTATAGACTTCGGATCTTTTGAAATTTTTACCCTGACTTGGGAGCTTAAGACCCATTTTCAAACATGATTTAGGCAGTTGGGAACCTAAGTCTTGATAAAAGTTAATTTTCACCCTAGTGAAAACAGTTTTTAAAAAGAATAGCAATGGAAATAGATACTGCAGAAATAGATCAGCTGGGAAGTTGCTCTGCTATTAGGCTTCAGGATTTGGAAATCTTCACTATAATATTCTCAATATGACTGAACAAGATTATGCTGGCTCCCACATTAGCATTCCTGGAAATTGTCCCAGGAGGATGGATACACAACAATAAGTTATTGCATATTCCATTAGCTTGTGTTCGGCACAGATTCAGCAGACATTGGAAAGAGTATTGCTCCAGAAATTATAGAATGAATGGCAATTACTGCATTTCATTCCATGTAAAGATCAAGGAACAGGCAGGATTATATTTTGCACGACTTTCTGTTGCTAATTACATTACGACCGCATGAGAAGGATAAGGTATTGAAAGGCTGAATTAGAAACTCTCCACTGAGTGCACATCAGAATAATTATTTGCGAGGCAACATGCTGAAAAATTAGCTTTTTCGTTGTAAGAATGACAATAATATACAGACTGAGGTTTTGATACATCCAGGTTTTTCACATATTGCGAACACTTTCAGTAATGGCTACCACCACATTCCTTTAGCCAGAACTCCTTCTAGGCTTGTAGGGTGGGTGCGTTCGATTGAATAGCACAGTGGAACTGATATGGCCTACAGTCCAGGATTTGGGGCCACACGGAACACATCAGGGACTATTGACGGTTTTTACAGAAGTGATTATATGCAATTGACAATTCTATAGATCATTCAAAACAGAACTCAGTGCACATACAAACATGTCCAAAACTTGAAGGGTTCCTTCTCAGAGCGGAGACATCAATGATCTTTAAAACAAGAAACTTGTGAACCGGAAAAAGCTTTCTGGGTAATAGCATGCAAATGAGCAAATTAACCCCGTACATTTTCAAAGCAGTGTGTAGATATAATGTGTTTGTAAAGTGTGTACTGTAACCCCTCTAGTGGTTAAAGGAAAACAGCCCACTACTGCTGCCAGCTAGAGGAGTTATTGCATTAACTCAAGCAGTAGAGGTCTGTGTGTTTCGGTGCTAAATAAAGTTTCTACATTTAAACCTTCCTGACTGCCTGTGGTAAAATCATGACATTACGAGAATGACATTAAGTCAATTTCCAATTAAGTGTTTTCTTTGCCTCTTGACTTCCCAAATTTAAGGTAACCTGAACATTATCTACATAGTAATATATATGATACTAGATGTATTGGTAGTAATTTAGATGGGGTAGCACCCAAAATCTTCTAGAAGCTATATGAATATATAGTGAAGATATTCCCGTCCTTAAAGCGCTTAGAATCTAAAAAGGAAAAATACAGCAAAGGGTGCAAGGAAAAAGATTCACCATCTGAGCAATGGTTCCCAAATGGCTGGTGTTCTATGCAGGGGCGGCTCCAGGCACCAGTGCACCAAGCATGTGCCTTGGGCAGCAAGCCGTGGGGGGAGGCCTGCCGGTCGCCGTGAGGGCGGGAGTCAGGCTGCCTTTGGCGGCGTGCCTGTGGGAGGTCCGTCGGTCCCGCGGCTTCGGCGGCAATTCAGTGGCGGGGATGCTGAGGGCGCGGCACCGGCGGACCTCCCGCAGGCATGCCGCCAAATCCGCGTTACCAGCAGACCTCCCGCAGGCATGCTGCCGAAGGCTGCCTCACTGCCGTGCTTGGGGCGGCAAAACACATAGAGCAGCCCCTGGTTCTATGCATCCAGGCATTTCTAGTATACATGCCCCAAGGGACCTGGACACTAAAGAAATGCCTAGCTTTACATAAAGGCACAAAGGGCATAATAAAACACAAACGTAATATCAAATGCAGAATGGAATGACTGCTTGACCAGAGCAGCATTTTCTACAGTTGGGCTGAAAGACACCCCTCCTCCCCCACAGGCCCTCCCCTCATTCTGTGCCTGGAAAGAAGCAGAGTTTAAAAACTACTGTATATTTTCTTTGGTGTGGAGGCTGTTTCTTAATCTATGTTGGTATAGTGCCTAGCAAAATGGGGCCCTGTGTTTTGTCTGGGGCCTCTCAAGGCTGCTGGAATACAAATAATAGTAGAAATAAATTAATGTTCTGGGTGTCCTGGATATGAAAATTACAGAAGCAGAAAGGGGCAATTTGATAGGCTGCTCTGCAAAACAGAAAGGGCTGTGCATGTGTCTAGTTGTTTCGCTGCAGTCACTGAGCTGCGTGAGAGTGGTGATAGCCTCTATATGGTTTTGTGTGTGTATTTTATAGAAGCTCATGTAAATTTCCATACTGAATCTCTGCTGGTTAAACATTGTTTTTACCATTATGAAAATCAAATTGGTTTGAACACTAGCATATCCATTTTGTTGACAGGCTTTGCAGTGGATTTAATTACATATAATACAGTTGCCAGCAGTAGAATGCAGCAGAAAGATTTTTGAGAGCCTTTTTGCTGAGGCCATGTCTACACTACAAACTTTAGTATAGTTACTTAGTATATCGCACTTGCACATGCATGCTTGGTGCTGCACTTACACACCAGGATTGCTTGGGCCAATGCAAAATGCTGTGCGCCATGGGTAGGCATCCCAGTATATCACACGCTGTCGGCTGGTGCAATGCTTTTGGGGAAATTTTCACAATGCATGGTGGGGTAGAAATTAGCCACCCAGCGATCTCTGGGAGCTAGGGGTCTAGTTCTCAGCATGCAACTTTCTCCATCCCCTAATGCCATCAATATCCCATAATTTTTGTTTCTTTTTTTTTAAATCCCACAACTCCACATTGCACTTTTCAACGTCTACCATCCCTGACAGAAGCATGGAGTCCACGGAGCTCTGCACAGTTCTCATGAACACTGCAGGTAGAGGAAGCATGTGCCTCCTCCTGTATTTGCAGATTCGCAGGAAGTACTGCAACAACGGGAGACATGACGATTCTTTCAAGGACAGATTGCTAGGGGATATAGCAAAAAACAATTCAAGGCTAGTGGTGGTATTCACTGAGCAGCTGCAGATGGTGGAATGCTGCTTGTGGGCTCAAGAAAGAAGCACTGGGTTGTGGGATCGCACCAGAATGCAGGTTTGGGACAATGAGCAGTGGCTGTAGAACTTTCAGATGTGAAAGGCCACATCCCTGGGCCTGTGTGCCAAGCCCAACCCTCCAGTGCGGGGGACACCCGAATGAGAGCTGCATTGCCATTGGAAAAGGGAATGGCAATCGCAAACTGAAAGGCTGCAATGCCAGATTGCTACTGGTCAGTGGGAAATCATTTTGGCGTTAGAAAATCCACGGTGGGGGCTATTGTCAGGCAAGTGAGTGGGGCCATTAATTGTCTGATGCACTGTGACTCTCAGCAACATGCAGGACACAGTAGATTGATTTGCAGCAATGGGATTCCCAAATTGCAGTGGAGCAATAGATGGCACGCACATCCCTATTTTAGTGCCAGCCCATCTTGCCACAGAGTGCACCCATAGGAAAGGCTGGTTTTCTATAGTTATGCAAGTGTTGGTGGGTCACCGTTATAAGCGTGGGCTGGTCAGGGGATGCATGATGCCCACATCTATAAGAACACAGGACTGTTCAGAATGCTGCAAGCAGGGACATTCTTTCCCACGTGGTGGATTAGCATTGGCAACATGGAAATGACGACAGTCATTCCGGGGGAACCCCACCCTTGTTCAGGAAGCTGTACTAGGGTTGCCAACTTTCTAATAGCACAAAAACCAACACCTTTGCCCCACTTCTTTCCCCACCCCTTCTCTGAGGCCCCACCTCCCACCCACTCCATCCCCACTCCTTCCGTCACTCACTCTCCCCCATCCTCACTCACTTTCACCGGGCTGGGGTACAGGTTGGAGTGCAGGAGGGGGTGAGGGCTCCAGCTGGGAGTGCAGGCTCTAGGGTGAGGCCAGAAATGGGGGGTTGTGGGTGCAGGAGGGGGCTCCAGGCTGGGACAGGGGTGTGGGAGGGGGTGCAGGCTCTGGGGTGGGGCCAGGGATGAGATGTTTGGCCACCCCTATATCTAGGAGCCAGACTGCCAGCCACATGGAGCCAGGGCAAGCAGGGAGCCTACCTTAGGCCCCTGTGCCAGCAACTGGACTTTTAGCGTCCTGGTCAGCAGTGCTGACCGGAGCCGCCGGGTCCCTTTTTGACTGGGTGATCCTCTTGAAAACCGGATGCCTGGCAACCCTAAGCTGTACACCAGCCACCAGGACCAAGGAAAGCTTCAACTACTGGCTCAGCAGGTGGAGAATGACTGTTGAATGTACTTTTGGTAGACTGAAGGAACGTTGGTGGTGTTTAGTCACTAGATTGGATCTCAGCTAGAAAAATATCCCAAAGGCTATAGGTGCCTGTTGTGTCTTGCATAATATTTATGAGAAAAAAGAGGGACAAGCTGCTGCGAGCGTGAAGATGGAGCAGCTGCCTGATGACTTTCAACAGCCAAACACAAAGACCATTACAAGAGCTGAACGTGAAGTTATATAGTTGAGGGAGCTCTGAGCCACAGTCATATTCTGCGCTGGCCTGTTCTCTAGCCCTGAAGTTTAAGGGGCTATTAGGAATTGTGTAGTGCTTGCTCTACGTTTATAACTATGACTGTGTTTTAGTGAGGCAATGAAGTATGTGATGCTTGCTATACATTTATACCTAGGACTGGGTGTTTTCTTGTAGCTATGAGTTCTGTACGGCTGTACACTTACAAGTATTGGGTGCTTTAGATCCCACAATGTGTGTTGTGAACTAATAAAGATAATTTTATTTTCAAAAAATAGAAATTCACTGGAGGCAAAAACAGTGCAGAAAAACAATTTGCAAAAAAAGGGCAATGCAGTGCAAGCTTTTAGCATAAATTAATGGAACAGAACTTTACAATTGGAAAGGCAGCAAACATTTCTGTCCATTTCAGTGCAGACTAAATGGACTACATCAGCCATGGTTCTCCCAGGTCAGCATATGTGAAGCTGCAGTTTTCCTTGCTGTCCCTGGTGTGGAGTGGTAGGGGTAAGGATGCAGCTTGTGATGCCAATTGGTAAGTTGGGTGATGTAAGGAGCTGCTACCATAGAGTTCTTCAAGGACAGCAAAGGTGGGAGGTTTGGGATTTTTGAACCTGCCGGTGAATCACAGCCTGCAGGATTTGTGTTTGCTTCTTGAGAAGCCCCATTATGTCGTGATGCATCTCCCTCTCTTTTTCCTGGGCCTGTCTGCTCTTTCTTCTCCATGCCATCTGCCAGGTTGGTCTTCCAGACCCTTTGTTTGTGGTCCAATGCTGCAGTGCTTGCAGGATTATGCTGAACATGTCCTCCCTAATTCTCTTCTTCCTCAGGGTCAGGCATTCTGTGAGTGTAGAGGGGGCATTCCTCAAGACCACAGGGGCAGCAGCTAATGATAAAAAAAAGACGTGTCACTGGATTTACAGGCACAATGGGAAGCGAAAGATAAGTTTTGAAACTCATTTCCTTTATTCCAATGAAACCTTTTAATAAGACATGCTTATTGACACTTCAGCACTGCTGTACTGCCCCAGCCATGGTGGGTACGGAAAGTGTCCTACAAGGGAGGAAGATATAAGGCAGCCATCCGTAGAAGGGAGAAGACTGCTGAGTATCTTCATGGAAGTTTAATCAAGATATCTTTGGAGGATACAAAGAACATTCTTAAGTACATAAACTGCTTCATGTACCAACTCCACCTCTGTTTCTTGTACCACTACCTCTTCTTATATAACTAAAAAAATGAAAAAAGTCACTACCTGTGTCTTGTTAATTTGGCTAAGGGAGTGGCATCATCTTTAAATTTAAACACTGTAGGGGAAAGTGCATGCACACCCTTAGCCAGGTCCCTTCTCCTTCATCAGATTTGTCTGTTCTCAGCTGGCAGGATTCATTAGACAGTGGTGCAGTCCGAACGGGTCCTGGCTTGTGGCATGGCTGGACCCTCCCTGCTGCATCTCTTGCTTGCTGCTCATGGTCAAGGTCTCTTTTGCAGGCTCCTGTGAGCTATCCACAGTGGTCCGTGGGGTGCTGGAGGAGGACTCTGCCAAGTATGGCATGAAGATGCGGCTCGCCACCAGATTGACCTTGTGGCATGCCTGGCGCAGTTCCTTTGCTGTCATGCAGCACTGCTGCTGATCCCATACTCCTCCTTTGCCTGCATCCCCTGTGCAATCTTTTAGTAGAAGTCCACATTTCTACGGCTGGTTGGGAGATGTGCCTGAATGGCCTCTTCTTCCCACAGGTTCCGGAGATCCAATACTTCCTGTCTACTCCCGGCAGGAGTGTGTCAAGTACATGAGGCCAGCATGGGCAGTTGAGCAGTTGCACACAACAAGGGTGAGTTGCTAGGTGTACTCGCCAAGGTAGACAATTAGGAAGAGGCATTTCAAAAATGTGTGGGGTGTTTTTAAGAGGGGAGGACGTGGCTTCTGGTCTCTATGATCCTTGAGCAGTGGAGTTCACAATTGTGACCAGATCAGTAACTGTTGCAGGGAATGGGGCAAAGTGGTACAGCTGCTGGAGGACTGTTACTGCATGACCTGTGTTGACCCTGTCTACACTCACTGCGTCAACCTCAGTAGGTCGATGAGGGCTCAACACCATTCAGGGAGGTGGTTTTACTGTGCCACTGTAACAAGATGCTTGCATGGGCTGGAGACAAATGCGAGTGTAGACATGTGCACAAATAGTTCAACTTTACTGTGACGAGATGTACTGTGTACAACCTGGAAGTGGGGTACTGCTTTTCCTCCCTTACTCTCCAGCCTAGGCTGTCTCTCACAATGCTTTGTAGTGACAAGCAGCAAACCCTTCCAGGCACTGTCATCACTCAGCACAACAGCATGTGGAGCAGCACACCCAGCTAACTTGCATGAATGTTCCCTGAGACACTCACGAATCAAACAGAGAAAGGCACCAGCAAATCTCCCAAGCCCCAGCCTTGCACCCCTGAAATATACTGTGTTGCCCTGGTCAGAAGCCTGACCAGTGTAAGTTTATTGCCCAGTCCACCCTTCCCTTGATGTGGAAAGGACACACACTAGCCTTTGGAAACTAAGCTGAGATTTCCCAAGCACTTCAACCAAAACACACTGTTTTAGGTGAAATATAACAGATTTATTAACTACAGAAAGATAGATTTTTGGTAGGCACAAAAGATCAAAAATAGTTACCAAACAAAAGATAGGCACACAGTTTAAATCTTAAACCTTATTAGCTTAGGCAGTATTTGAATCAAGCCAAGCAATTTTTCTCACCCCGACTGGATGTTGCAGATAGGTTACAGTTCTTAGTACACAGGCTTTCCCTTCAAGCCTGGGACCAGTCTCCTCAGTTCAGGTCTTTCTCTTCCCAGCATTCTTGTTGCTTCCAGTGTAGGCAGGGGAGGAGAAAGGCAAAAGCATGCCGCCATTCTCCCCTATTCTATTTTATATCCTCAGTCCATGTGCCTGGAAAACACTAGCCCAGACATGTCTGTGGCTGAGTCACAGAGTTGAGCAATCCCCAGTATGTGATGCTTGCGCAGCCCTCTTACAGCATTGTAAATTCCTTGATTACAACTCCCCAGCTGATTAATGGTCATTTAAAACCATCCAGGGAATGGGTCTCCTCCTTTGTCACTGGAGAACTAGCAGTGGAGACTCTCAAACTTACATATTTCAGTAACAACCATACAACAAAAGCTCAACTTCATACACACTAACGATATACATATTTTGACAGAACAATGGGTTTCAGCAGATCATGACCTTTCATATGATATCTTACATGGCATGCTTTGTATGAAATATATCATAATTATATGACAGGGATGAATATGGGGATTCCAGGGTGCTGCTTTGAGGTGCCACACTTACATCAGTCTAACTTTGGAGTTTAGACCAGCCCTCAGGTATTTTAAACTCAGAATGTGTGGTTAAAAACCGTCGTGTTGCTCTAGCTATTTACTACTCAAAGGCACTGATCCTGCAAAGACTTAAGCAGTGGGACTAGGTGCATAAAGCTAAGCACTTGCCTATGTGCCTGCAGTATGGGGCCCTAAGACTTTAGGGCCTAGAATCCTAGATCATCAAAGCACATGCTTAAAGTGTTTTGTTGAACTAAAGCCAAAAAAGTGCTTTAGGCACAGTTCTTTCAGTATCATAGATATTGACATTTTAACTACCAAGCAACACATATGTTCTTCTATTTGAAATAAACTTAGGTAAAGCACAGACATTTTGCTTTTTTGCAAGCATTTTGTTTTTGTTGTAACTTATATGCTCCTTGCAGGTCACAAGCTGAAAACCACTTTGTTTCTTTCTGTGGGTATTTTGTTTTCCTGTTCCCTCTCAATTTATTTTCCTGTTCCTTATCACTTATTTTGAAAGACCTGGAGCAGTTTCTGTATATTGTCTGTCAGGAGGGACCATTTAATAAATGGTGGCCCTGATTTAGGAAAGCATCCTTATTCAGGAAGGGCACTTCAATAGTGTCTTAACTATAAGCATGTGCTTAAGTGCTGTCTTGAATTGAGGGCTAAATTTTTGAGGCTTAGAGATTTGTCCACCCGCCCTATTATGAAAAGTAACATAGGATGTTTCAATCTACTAATGTTCAGTACTCAGACAACACAGTGCTTTGTATTTTCAAAGTGTTAAACAAAAACACTGATTAATTCTTACAACACACTTCTAAGGAACATATTTATCCCTGTTTTACAGATAGGAAAACTGAGCCACAGGAGTTAAATGATTTGCCCAAGGTGACACAACAAGTCAGATGGGAATAGAATGCAGGAGATCAGACTCCTAGCCACTTTGGATATGTTTGCATTGCACACTAAGCCTGGTCTGTGGGACCAGGGCTTGGGGGCTCGGTGTTTCCAATCCCAAGCTTGACAGGCCACACTACATTGTAAACCTGGGTTTACAATTCCTGGACCTGGGTGTCTCAGCCAGGCTAACACTTCCATACTGCACTACACAGACCTTCTGACTCAGGTCTGTGGATTGATCCGCATCCACACTGCAAAATGACAGGGCTTGGACCTTGCAGGGTACTGTCTGACTTGGGTCAGACTGGTGTGTGTGTGAATGAAAGGGGGCTTGGGCTGAAACCTGAGTCAGAGCCCTGCTTTAGTGTGCATGTAGACTTACCCATACCCTATTAGGCTACATTACCTCATGAGGTCCATGAAAACCAGGCAAGACTTTGTTTTTTATGACCTTATCCACAAAACCATAGACAGGGTAAGCTGGGTGTCTAAATGCTTGTCTTTAGTACCTTAGAAAGACAGACTGGTTTGATCCTGCTGGAATTCAAACCTGTGGTTTCTGAATGCAAATATTTTAAACCCGATGCTTAGACCATTATACTTGTACAATAAACCTTTACAATCACACTGCCAACATCCAGATTTTTCTTTGGATGCAATTACTTTAAGGCACAATGATTGGCATGTTTAATACGGTCAAGTTGTGAAATATAAACTAATGTTAGCATATACATTAATTGGGATTCAAATGGGTAGTTGGCCAAAAGTTTGATATTCAACTGCAAGACATGGGAGCATCTAACTAGCTTGCCAAATATTTGTAGTGCAAATGATTACTTTGCATTTTGGCACAAAACTTGAGCTTCATCTCAGTTTTCATCAACATTTTGACCAGCTCTAGCACTAGATACTGCTGGAGGTAATGCAAGAAAAAACAGAAGCATAAATTGAGCAGTAAACTTTAGGCCACGTGGTTAGATCCTCAATTATGCTGTCATTTACCATGTCATTTCTCAAACTGGTTGATAGGAGCATCTGAGTTTGATATTTTGATTATTTATTTTCCTTTTTAATTAAAAAAAGTTTTAATATAATCCTTCCTGGCCTTTTCGGCAAGACATCTGAAGCTCATACACCAGCTTCAGGGAAGTCATTTTCAAATACCTATTCAAAGTTAAATGGCCCAGTAATAGCCACAGCTTGTGAGAGTCTGGGATATCATCTCAAAATGTCTTCTTTCAAGATATGTCTTGCAAGGCATTTTGGGATGTGTAATTCCATGCTTTTGCAAGCTGCAGGAACAAGGACCCACACCAGAAAGCCTTGAGCTTCAGTAATTCATGCTAGGGTATAGGTAGCAGAGATGCCATAGTGGGAGAGGAAGAATTAGGGGATTCAAAGCCCCATGCTCAGAGCCCAACTCCAGGTGAATGAAAAGCAGTGTCTGTCTATGCATATGGCACCTCACAATCTTTAATATATTCATCTTTATAGCACCCCTCTGGGGTAGGGAACTACCCTAATATCCCCATCATACAGGCAAGAAACTGATGCACAGGGAAACTAAGCGACTTACTCTCTCTGAGTGACCTTGGGTATGTAATGGAGTAGGGAACCGAACCTGGGTCTCCTAAGTCCCAGGAGATTGCCCTAACTCCTGGACCATCTTTCAGGATAGCAAAGCCTGAAATGTTGCTCTGAGAACACACTTCACAGACAAAGCACAGCCCAAGCAAGACAGTGCATTAGCGGGAGGGTTCAAAAGCTTGAGCACCTTGTGCTGAGCTCAGGTGTGTTAGTGCAGCACAGGGAGAAGGACCAAATGGCCTCTGGACAAATATTGGTTTTGGATATTTGGCATTAATACTGTTGCCATTTCTTCTGACACGAGTGTTCCATTTCTTGGCTCCCTGTCAAGGGGTAGTAGATGTCCAGGGATTTGTAAACCAGCTTCCCAGTGGAGGAGAAATCACAAAGTCTGGGTAATTTCTGCATGTAACTTGCTTTATTTGCACTAGTCCTGGAACACAGGCAGTCAAACAGCATGCAGACAATCTGATCTTCCAGAAATCCCAGCTCCTTCACCAATGTCTGGTTTCCATGAAGCTACTCTGTCCCAAGAATTGCCTCCAAAACAAAAATAAACCAGAGAGCAAACTGCTATCTACCACCACTTTTCTCCAGTGACTGCTGCATAACAAAACAACAGAGCAGGTCTTCCAAAAACTGAACATTTGCTCACACATTAAAACAAACAAACAAAATCCTTGAACAACTGTGTGCAATAGCACCATCTGCTAAATCCTGCAATAAGAATATTATATATAGTCATCTGGAGCATGCCCAGCTAACACTAACACAGCAATACCCAAGCAGAGAAAACTATTAAAACAAAACTATGTGAAGATGTACAAGTCCTGGGGGATTTGATTTTTCCCAGTAGTTACTGCAGCAGTAAAATATTATATATAAAAATGGGTTTTATAATCCTTTCCCTGCTGTAATTCAATAAAAAAAGTAAAGTCAGTTGCTATCCAAACTCACTATAATTATCTCCCTCTCTTTGGACAGGGGATGTTTTTTTAGTCTACACGTGTATGGTTAAACTATAGCATAGCTGTTTTTTAAATTATATATGCCAGTATAGTTTATAGATTTTAATTAGATAGGTAGTTGGATGGCCATCATCAGTCAAGAAGAATTGTATATTATTTGCTGTAATCTCAGTTGAAAAACTTCCTTATGTATCATCTCTTTATATGATCAGCTAGAAATAGAAACTATGACTCCTGAAGTAGATTCTCTCCAGTAGCCAAGTCAGATTTGGTGGTACAGTTTATGGTCTGTTTTAGAAGTTTGAATAATAGTCATGACCTAGGAGATCAATTAAAACGGCACTTTCATGCATAGATTTATGGATTTTTAAGACCAGAAGTCTTAAAGTCAATTGTATGGTTGGAATGAACATACTATACTGGTGTGGTCTCCTATGCTAA
The DNA here is from genome assembly GCF_002925995.2 of Terrapene triunguis. NCBI lineage: Eukaryota > Metazoa > Chordata > Testudines > Emydidae > Terrapene > Terrapene triunguis. Next base: position 6,669,359 of record NW_020664393.1, on the reverse strand, counting down.
CCCTACTGAACATTTATAGACCGATACTCAGAAGCACTGAGCTCTCAAGTGTCCCAGTGAAACCAGTAAGAGTTGCCAGAGCTCAGATCCTCACAGATTCAGACACTTTGTGAAAATTACATCAGATCACACCCTTGCCTTATATCTATTCCTCACAAAGGGTGAAAGTCTGGGTCCATAGAAGTCAATGAGAGTTTTATCATTAACTTCAGAGGGAGTTAGGATTTCACCCAAAATCTTTTAGCACCAAGGTTCAATTTCCAGGACTGTCCCACAGAAACCAGCACTATGCAGAACGTCTCTTAATATTTTTGCACCATTTTCCATTAATAAATCTCTGCCTATCTACGGGAGAAGCTCCTTGTAGTATGAGAAACATTACTAACAACATGCTTGCTGTCCAACGTGGAATCACAATTGAGTGCACATCTGCAGGACATCAGCTTTGTGGTTGTGAGTCACCTTAAAATCAACATCTAATTCAGCTGGTCTAAGACTCATTTAAATAAACCGTAGCAGCCTGGTCAAACCCGGATAAATCCACCCGTTTGCCACAGTTTGTGCTGAAAGCGAAGAGCTGCTTGTAACTGTGGGACACAAGCAGCCAGCATAAGCAGCTCAATACTGCTTAAACGAGAGACCAGATGTGTTTGTGAACATTAGATTTTAGACAGACTAAAAATTGCTACACACAATTTACAAAATCTGAATTCTCTCAGTCACCATCTCATTAATTCAAAAAGAGGTGAAACAGAATATTATTTAGAACCTAGGCCAAATAACATTAGCTTCTTTTCAGGTACAATCCTAGTAAATTTTTGTAACCAACCGACAGACAAAAATTGTCTGTGAGGTAATATCTTTTATTGGACCAACTCTGGTTGGCGAAAGAGACAAGTTGAGCTCGGCAGAGCTTTTCTTCAGGTTTGAGGAGCTCAAAAGCTTGTCTCTTTCACCAACAGAAGTTGGCCCAATAAAAGATATTACCTCACCTGCCTTGTCTCTCTCATGCCCTGGGATCAAAACGGTTATAGCAACACTGCTAACAAAAATTGTCTGGGCATCCTTTATTTAAGAAAATGTTTTAGTAGCATCATTTGTATTTAAACCAATACTGTATATCAGTGTTTGCATCTGTTGTCTGGCTGTACCATTAGCTGGACAGCGAAATGAATCCAATGACAATGCTTGAAACACAACCTCAGCAGCCAAAGTGTGCAATGTCCATTAACTGGTCTGTACCAGAGTGACACATGCATGCAAAAACTTTATTATTTATAACAGTGTTTGACCTTTTATTTGGATCAGGAGTTTTAGGAAGTTCAACCGAGGCAGCTCTCCTTTTAAAGCTTCTTGGGTTAGGAGTATCAAGAAAAAGACCATTAATAACTCTCTGTAGTGTAAAGAGGGCTGGAACACACACACACACACACACACACACACACACACACACACACACACAGCAAAGGGAAAACCCAGACAAACATGGATTTTGAGAATTACACTTTTTCAACATCTAATGAAAAATCTATTGGACAAGTGGTCTTTATTTTTCATATGTCTAGAAGCGAATCCAGTCATGATCCATAATCTTCTTTGCTTAATATCAGACTATTGCCCTTTCAGTATATTGCTAGCTTTGGCATTTTGTTTTTCTGCAGTGCACTCAAAATGTTTTTTTCCATATGCAGCACAATCGTTAAATTTGGTTTTAAATATTTTGCTAAGATGTTCAAAAATGAGTGGCTAACGTTAGGTGTCTAACATGGATGTCAGGGCCTAAATAAGCCATCTGATTTTCAGAAGTCACTGAGTACCCAACCTTTTGACTTTAGTGGGTGCTGCTCAGTACTCAGCAACCTTTGAAAATCAGGTCACTTATTTAGAGGGATTTAGGCACCTAACTACAGGCTCCAGTTTTTAAAACCTTGGCCCTAGTTTTCCTTATTTAAAAATTTTAAATAAAATATTAATGCTAAAGTTTCTTGCACGCGTAGAGCTTTTCATGGCTATTCTAAGGAAAGCAGCAATAAGTTAGAATTTATAGAACACTTTCCAAAAGTTTATAATCATTGCAATGGCCCTTGGATGTATTATTTCATTTTACAGATTAACCTCTGACTCAACTTGCCAAAGACACATATATGGACACAGGAGTCGTCAGTGTCAGAACTGGAACTAAAGAGGGAGTGCAAACCACACATATTGACTGGGTATTCATGAGCAGGTGTAGTGCCTGAAACCACTATAAACTCATATTTTAAAATCACTTAGATTTCAACTAGACAGTGTTCCCTTCAAAAGAATAGAGATTAGTAAAGGGAGATGCAGCAAAGCCCCCTAATTCACCATTCAAATACCTTGTGAGGTTATCGTCACATCTAAGATAAAACAGGGCTTTAAATCCCACAGGCTTGAAAACAAAGGATTTCAAACTTACATCCAATTAAGAATACAACAAACTACCCATGTTCTTCACCCAAGTATAACTCTGCAACGGCTTGTCAAATTCTCTTATAAACAAGACTCTCAAACTTTGCACACTCCAGAAGCGAACTATGCTTGGTACCAGTGAAAGGAAATTTCTCTTTTGTTATAAGTATCTGAGTTAGTTGACTAACACCCAAAAATGAATTTTAAAAATCACATTGTAGTTAGCTTAATTTTGTTATAGCTCTGGGGGTGATTTCCTGCCAAGCGATTTTAGGGTTTTCCCTAAATATAGAGATGTATCAGTGTCCCTCTGCTGTTACGATATTTCCATCATTTGTAGGTTGTCATGAAGTGCATCCTAAAGAGCTTTGCCCATGTCTATGAATTATCTTAATACTGCCTGGCCTATAACCTTAAACCCATTGAAACCTATATTACAAAGGCTGGTGTTACACGCAGGCTGGGAGCTATTGTAATATTTAATTCTTAGCACTTACCTAACACTTCAAAGTGCAGTACAAAGATTAATTGCCATCATTCCTGCAAGTCTCCCAGTCCTATGCTCGACCAGATGACCAGGCTTCTCTCTTAAAAGGTGCTAGGGTTTGAATAATATGGTTCTAATTTTTTTACAATTAGCGTTTAACAGTAAGTGCAGAAGTTGCTTATGCTGTTGAGTGGTCTCTGGATAGAGCTTTAGGGTGTAGGCTTTGACCTATAACCAGTGGCTAGGCAGTCAGTGTGCTGACACTTCCACTTATTAAGCTGCTAATCAGGATTGTTTTATTGTTTAATTTGTCCTTTCCAGCTTATTTGCTTTTATCCACCTGTTGTCTCGTCCAATGTCTTGATTGTAAACTCTTTGGTGTCAGACCAGTGTTTTTAGAGGGGTGTGTGTGTACGATCGCAGGGCCTAGCACAATAGGGCCCTGATCCCCACTTGGGAGCCTCTAGGTGTTACTGTAATAGAAATAAGTACTATTCTACAAGACTAGGCACATGTGGGGTCACCTCTTTCTTTATGCCACGTTACTCCAGTTAAGGCTGGGGACACTTGAGCTTGACCCCCACCTTGTCATGAAAAAGAAGGGGTAGCAGCAAGAGCATTCTATGTGGGGGGCCCTGGAATTAGCGCCCTACCGGATTCTGAAATAGCCAGAACTCTAACATCCAGGACACACTGTAAATCCCACCTGTATGATAGGAGTTCTGTGGAGGGCAGAGGGACTGGGATTTTAAGTGGAGTCGAATGGGTGTATGCTGCTGGTGTATTTATCATCTACTGGCTGCCATGTTAATTCTTCTTAATGTATTAGGAAGCTAGGTGATATTCTGAGATTTTAAATGTAGTTATTGGCAGGGAACCCAGAGTGTGTACACATATACATACAGGGGGCAGCTTCCTATCATTTTAGTGAACCCAATCTGGGAACTATTGAGCCTGCCAAAGGAAAAAAAAAAAAGTAGAGATTGAATATGCCCAACAAATCTACTTCTGTAGGGAGCTATAAAAACATACAACCAAGAGAAAACCTTACGTAAGAAAGTTAACTGCGAAAAGTAAACCTTCATAACCTGGGGGGCAGCAGGAATATATATATATTATATAGTAACCACGTAAGCCACATGGAGTTTCAAGAGAAAGTAATTGGGTAAAAAAGATCCCTCATCTTAAATAGTAGGCTGGAGGCTGCTCATAGGTAGAGTCCATCGGTTCATTCTAGGAAACAATGAGCAGAGCAATGCAAAACTCTGGGGATTTCATCTCTAGGGGTTTGTTTGAATTTGTGTGTACACACGTGCATCGGAGTTTCAAATCAACCCAAAATGACAAAGCAAAACAAAGCAGAAAGTGGCAAATTTCAGATTTTCATTTTGAAACATGTTGCATGTCTCAAGTGATCAATAGCTTGCCCTAAAATCTGTCATGTCACACCACCACCCTGTCATGGACAGTGCATATTTTTCATCCTTTATAACCTAATCTCATCTAACTTGATTTACGTATAGTAATTACTGGAGCTTTGGATGTAAGTAAATTGGTTGCTCAACTTGAATATAAATGATTGTACTGCACATGCATAAATTAGTACATCCAAATGGTACAGTCGAGATACATGAGCAAAAGACTGAATGCACAGGAGAAAAATAAAATGCCAAAGTGAACAACATACTGCCCACACCTGCACAGTTCTCCAGTCATAGCCAGGGGGCAATTTAGGGGGAAGTTAGTGCAGTTAATGGAACTACTGATGAGTAAGGACTCTCTCTATATACACACACACAATCGAATGAAAGGTACAGGAGGGTATTTGCTCTGCTCTACATATTTTAAATTGAGAGTCCTTGTGATGTTCCAATGAGTGCAGGTAGCCAGGAGCATGGTTTGCACAAACCTCTCCTCTCTCCCACTTTATGATCAACCCCCTCAAACTTCCAGGTGGTTTGAGAAGAACCTATTATACTGCCAGGTCTATTGCTCCTTTATAATTAAAGAGATTTCTCCTCCAAGCGTTCAGGGGCTCGTAACATAAATAAAACATAACGATAGTGACCTCAGAATGTACAGGAATGGAAATCTCCAAACATTTAAGTTTGCGAATACTGTTAACAGCTCTTGAAACTTTAGCTGTCAATAGTGTATCTATCTTAAGCTGGCTCCTTTGTACTGTAGTCGCATGCACCGCACACACACACACACACACACACACACACAAAATTGGAGCCTGTATTCATAAATACTTCTCACTGACTGATCATCCACATTACACAAAGTCCATAGGCCAAATTCACAGTCAGTATATGGTGGTGTTGATTTCACTGGACATGCATGTGCTTGTAGCAGTGGTGAATTTGGCCAAATGGCTCTTCTAAAAACAGTTAAATCTATCAACGAGCCATAAGGCTCAAGAACACCAAAGCCATTACATTTTGTAAAATGCTCATTCTACAGCCTTTCCTAGTGCAAAATGTTATGCAGATTCAGATCCTGCTCCATGTGGACAGTTACTTGCTTCTGTGTAGAGTGACCCCGTCTTTAACAGAACTCTATATTGGTGTACGAAGCTGCCTGCCTGTGTTTGATAGAAGAATCGGGATAAAGTGTCAGCTTGAAAGAAACAAAAGTGAAAATTCAGGTCAGAGTTGCAGACCTGTAAGACTCAACCAAGAACTCCCTTTAATTGAATGTAAGGACCTGATCCTGCAGCCATTCTGCATGCAGGACTCCCCAGGATCATTCCCCAAAATGTGGATGGGAACGTATGCCAACATTCAGCGATGTGTCTGACTCTCCCAGGAAGTCAGCGCCCTTGCTTTCAGAGAAAGCAAACAGATTCATTATTTTAAATGAAATTAAAGATGAAAGTATTGCCCATAATGTTCTGTGGAACACCCTTTGTTCCATTACATTTACATGGCAGGTGTGAAAGTTTATTTTTCCATTTCATTTTTAGTAAAGGCCAGACTAAGTAAAACAGTTAAAATGATCACTTATTTCACACATTGCTTAGAAAAGTAAATTCTACCTCACTTCAGTGGGCATAACTTTCTGAGAAAAAGCAGGGTTCTATAGCAGCTTTAAGTCCAATCATGTCAATTACATTTTATATTAATTTCATTACTGCAAAGGCAAATATACATAATTTAATTAAAATTAACTTATTTAAGCATTTAACTGAATGCTAGAATTCCAGTTATTTTAGCAGCAGATTATTTCAAACTATTTAAGTGAAGTCTCTGTGTGTTTAAGGTAGTGGCTTCTAAGGGGTTTACACAAGAAAGTGGAGGAAAGCAAGTACAAGCCATGTATGCCAATATATAGTGTACTGTATTTGTAATTAATCTACACTCAAGTTCAATGTTAACATAAGTATGTAAACATTGAACCTATCTTGCATAATAACTCTTTTCTACTTACTCTCCATATTTATTAAGTCCCCAACTCAGCAAAAGCAATTAAGTATGTGCTTAAATTCTTTGCTGAATAGGGATGAATTTAAGCAAGTGCTTAAAAGTTAAGCAAATGCTTAAGTGCTTTGCTGAATCATAGTGTAATGTATTTTAATAAAAAGGAAGATTTCCTCCATCACAGTCCCTGTCAAGCCCCATTAGTTATCCTAGAATTTTAAATCTAACAATATTTTTAAGATTAATACAGCTTTATATAAATTAAAAACTGAACAGTCTACCTTCCTCCAAAGATGTAGACAGTCACCAACTAGACACTGCAGGTACATTACACTTCATGGCTTCAAAAGGTACAGTCATCAGTTTCGAAATACAAAAATCTTTAAATATCTAATGTGTTCCATTGGAGGATCTACATTAGCTAAACCTCAAACACTTGTAAGGTAAGTAAGTATTACCACTATTTAATGCATTAATGCTAGAAAATAAATGCAAAGTGATGCACTTGTTCAAAGACCATAGTGAGTCCGTTGGAGAGGTAGGAAGAAACAAAACTCAGGAGTCCTGCCTTTTGACTCCTGCTCTAAAACAGTCTCCCTTCTACAGCAGAAATTTATAATTAGCTTCTAGGTGACAGATACCTAAATATTTTTTAAACACTAAATCTCTGGTTACTAAGTTTAAAATGGCCTAAACTTCAATAATATTTAGTTGTACCGGGACACAGAATGGCCACCAGGAAGCTGTGAAAATGGTAGGGCCTGCAGTTTTTAGAGCTATGGGAATACACACAATTAATTGCTTATAACACCAAGAATGTTTCATCATAACATACTTCTGCCATTCCTCAAAATAATTCAATACTGAATTCAAATATGTACTTCGTGTGTTTGACATTTATAACTACAGGTTTATGTTTTACAATTACCCTTTTTTATGCAGTTCCCCATCCTGTGTTTGAAAGGTGGATGGTTTTTAAAACAAAGTTAGCCTGCTAGGATTCTATTATTTAGAACAGCAACTAGAATTATGATTCAAACAACTGATCAGTTCTAAGGATCATTTAATTAGCACTTTCAGTTACTTTGCCACAACCTAAAGATGAAGTGAATTTTTTAAAAGCATAATTTGAAAGAAGTTAAGTGCACATGTAACACCCTCCTGCACCCAAAAGGAAAAGAACCCCTGAGAATTAAAAATTTTGTAGGTATCCTCTTGATCAGAGGAAAATTCTTTTCCCTAAAGAAATGTATGCACCTGTCTCCCCCTGCTGGAGCCAGATCAGGAACTTCATTAAGTAGCTTTTAAAAGGAGGAAAAGGTATTGTTTAATTTAGGATTTTGTTTTTCTGTTTTAATGAATTTGTACATTTTAAAGTTTTTTTATTATGATGTAGATTTTTAATTGCTATGAAACAGGCTCAGCCCTGTCGCAGGGGAGACGCTAAGAAAATGCCAGTTATTATAGTGTTCCTATCAATCAGATTTTTAAACGTTTAGCACTGAAACAAAGACATTTCAATATAAAGGGCAATCTGATTCCTCCTTATTCCTATACATACTTTACCACTATTACATGGGGATTCATGTGTACATTGAGGACAAGACCCAATGCTGTACTCCAATTGGCAATATAGTCCTAACCAGGGGAAAAAACGGTTACCCACCTTTTTCATAACTGTTGTTCTTTGAGATGTGTGGCTCATGTCCATTCCATTCTAGGTGTGCACACGCCCACGTGCGTGGTTGGAGATTTTTGCCTTAGCAGAATCCGCAGGGCCAGCTGTGGTGCTCCCTTGAGTGCTGCACGCATGCATCAAGATAGCAGGCGCTGCCGGCCCACGCCCTCTCAGTTCCTTCTTGCCAACAACTCCGAGAGAGAGCAGGAGGGCGACTAACGGAATGGACATTTTTTTTCTTCTTCGAGTGCTTGCTCATTCCATTGTAAGTGACTCACAAGCAGTATCCATGGAGGTGGGCTCGGAGTTCATGGTCTTGCAGCACTGCTCTGCCAAAGCCAGCATCGTCTCGAGCTTGCTGGGTCAGCGCATAATGAGATGCAAACGTGTGGACGGATGACCAGGTAGCGGCTCTACAGATCGGTACCTGTGCCAGGAAGGCCGCTGACGACGCTTCTGCCCATGTCAAGTGTGCCGTCTTGATCAACGGCGGAGTCCCTTTCGCCAGCTCATGTCAGTAGCAGATGCAAGGCCATGATCCAGGATGAAATGCTCTGAGCAGACACCAGACGACCTTTCCTCCTATCTGCGACCTCAATGAACAACTTACAGAACGGCTTTGTTCTATCTGTGTAGCCTTCACTCCTCATCATACGCATGAGGCTTTGGAAAGAAGTCGGGCAAGTATATGTCCTGGCCAGTATGAAACTAGGAAACTACCTGGGGCAGAAATGCTGGCTGCAGTTGCAGCTGGACCTTATTGTTGTAGAAGATACTACAGGATGCTCTGAAGTAAGCGCCCCGATCTCAGACACCCTGCAGGCCGACGTTATCGCGACCAGGAATGAGACATTCCAGGAGAGAGCAGGAAGCCAGAGGCTCAAAGGGAGGCTCCATGAGCCTTGACAGCATGATATTCAGGTCCTGGGGGGTAGGGGAGAAAGAGGATCCCGCATGTGCTGGTAGAGACGCTCCAGACCTTTCAAAAACCGTGCTGTCATGTCCTGAGCGAAGACTGACCTGCCTTGGAATGGAGGATGGAAAACTGAGATAGCAGCCAGGTGGACCTTGCTCAATGACAGGGACAAACCTTGGAGTTTGAGGCCCAGCACATGAACCTTTTCCATTTGGCCAGGGAAGTCGCTCTGGTGGAGGGTTTCCTGCTACCCAGCAAGACCTGCTGGACCTGGGCCAAGCCAAGCTGTCAAGTGCAGCACTGCCAGGTTCGGATGCAAAAGGCTGCCATGGTTCTATGACAGCAGATCTGGCCACAGGCGTAGCTGCACAGCTGCAGCTGCCAAAAGGCTCAGCAACGTGCCAAACCAGTGCTGGCGATGCCACGCGGGGGCTATTAGGATAACTCTCACCCTGTCTTGCTTTATCTTCACAAGGACCCTGAGAATCAACAGCACTGGCGGGAAAGCATACATCAGTGCTCCCGACCACGGAAAGAAAAAGGCGTCTGACAGGGAGTTCCTGTCATTCCCCGGATTGAACAGAACGTACAGCATTTTCTGTTCAGCCTGAACATAAACAGGTCCACCTGGAGAGTTCCCCATCTCTGGAAGATTATGCTGACCTCCTCTGGATGAAGCAGCCACTTGTGGCGAGAGGAGAAAGTCCTGCTGAGGTGATCTGCCAGGACATTCCTGGTTCCAGTCAGGTGCGTGGCTATCAGATGAATGGCATACAGCACACAAAAATCTCAAAGGCGGAGAGCTTCTTGACAAAGGGCCAAAGATCTGGCACTGCCCAGCCTGTTGTAATACATTGTGGCGGTATTGTCCGTCAGGATCTGCACCACCTTGCCCTTCAGGTGGGGCAAGAATGCCTGGTAGGCCAGGCGAACCACTGAGCTCCCTGACAATAATATGGAGAGCCAAATCACCCCGCAACCAGCGGCCCTGGGTGCTCAAGCTTGCCCAGGTGATCTCTGCAGCCTAGGTCTGAAGCATCGGAGACCAGGGTCAGCGATGGGGACGGGGTCACAAAAGGGACCCCCTCCAACACTGACCTGGGGTCCAATCACCAATCCAGAGATGATCTGATGTGGTCTGGCACCCTGACTACCTGTTAGGGATGTAGACCAATGCCAGCCATGCTCACAGAGGCTGGAGATGAAGCCCGGCATGACAGACCACATACGTGCATGCGGCCCAAAAACTGCAGGCAGGTATGAACCATGGCAAGTGGATGGTTCTTCACATGGGAGATCAGGTCCGACATGGCCTGAAAACGCACCTCTGGAAGGAAGGCTCTGGCTCACGTGGAGCTGAGAACTGCCCTGATGAACTCTATTCCCTGGACCGGTGTTAAGGTGGATTTTTTCTTGTTTATTAACAGGCCCAGGTTGCAGCTGGTGGAACGCACCAGATCGAGACTCCTCTGCACTTGCTCCCGAGACCTGTCCTTGATGAGCCAGTCGTTGAGATACAGGAAGACCTGGACCCTTCGGCGTCTCAGATAAGCAGCCACTGGCGCCATACATTTTGTGAACTCCCTTGGGGCCGATGAGAGGCCAAAGGGCAGTGCCGTGAATTGAAAATGGCACCCGCCCACTATGAAATAGAGGAAGCATCTGTGACCTGGGAATATGGAAATAAGCTTACTTTAAGTCAAAGGCAGTGTACCAGTCTCCCAGATCCAGGGAGACCATGAGAAACTTCAACTTTCTGAGAGACTTGTTGAGGCGATGCAGGTCCAGAATGGGTCTGAGGCCCCCCTTTGCTTTCAGGATTAGGAAGTTGCAAGAACAGAACTATTTTCCCTTCATGTCCCGAGGGACCTCCTCCACCGCCCCCAAGTGAAGGAGGTTCTTGACCTCTTGGACAAGGAGTTGCTCGTGAGAAGGGTCCCTGAAGAGGAAGGGGGGTGAGAAGGAGGGGCAGCCAAAAATTGCAGGGTATAGCCCTGAGATACTATGTCCAGCACCCAGCAGTCCGAGGTGACCCACAACCAGGCTGAAAGATAGGGACAAAGACAGTCAAGGAAAGAACAAAGGTGCATTTGGGAAATTGACTGGGACATTGCTCTCGAGCGCACCTTCAAAATGGGCGCTTCTGGGCCCCGGGATGCTTCGCCAGGCCAGGCCGTGCAGGAGGAGGAAGGACAGCGATTACTAAAACTCTCGTCTCTATCCCTTCGCCTTGCAGACCCCTGACGAAGCTGCCAAGGCCTTGGCGACAGGAGCGGCCAGAACGGCTTCCATGCAGACTGCAGCATGCCCAGCGAGTGAACGGTGGCCCGAGTGTCCTTCAACCCTCGCAACCATCTGTTCGAAGAGACCGTTCCCATTGAATGGGAGGTCCTGGATCGAAGTCTGCAGCTCTTGGAAAAGGCCGGCGGTCTGAAGCCAGGAGCTGTGCCCTCATAACCACTGCTGACGCGACCACCCTGGCTGCCGAGTCCCATGCCATTCGGAGGGAGCACCTAGCCGCCGTGGTGCTTTCCTCTACCTGGGTGCTGAATTCTTGGGCCAAACCCTGCAGGAGAACTTATGGAGGGAGTCCCATAAATTAAAATTGTATCTGCCCAAGAGGCCTGATGGTTCGCCACCCAGAATTACAGGCTGGATGTGGAATAAATTTTTCTCCACAAATGGTCCAATCTTTTGGCCTCTTTATTTTTGAGAGTTGAGGTGGTGTGCCCCTGCGTGTCTTTTTCGTTGGCCACAGAGCCAAGCAGCGAGCCCAGAGGTGGGTGGGTATAAAGGTACTTGAATCCTTTGGCCGGGACAAAGTACTTTTTTCAGCCCTTTTGCAGGTGGGAGGGATGGACGATGGGGTTTGCCTTGGCAATTTTCAGGACCCTGTCATGCACGGTTAGTGCAACACATGCCGGGGTAGAGGCTGAGTGGACATTGAACAAGGTGTCTGCCTGCTCGGCCATCTCCTCCACCTCTAGGCCCAAGTTCTCAGCCACCCATCAAAGCAGGGCCTGGTGTTCTTTAAAATTGTCCGGTGGGCTGGCCCTCGAGGATCCCGCAACTGCCTTGTCTGGGGATGAAGACGACGACTGTACCACCTGGGGAGGCCCCGGGGCATCGTCCCCCATGGGGGAGGGAGGTTTAGGGGTGGGTACAGTCTCCTCTACCCCGACCTCCGAGCGCAACTCATGCACTGAGCCCAGTGCCGCCAACTGTGTCTCCGAGGCAGCGGTGGATGAGCAGTGCGAAGGGCGCATCGTCATGACCAACACACCCCACACGTTCCAATAAGGCTACTGTGCTGGCCACTAACAGTGTGGCCAAGGCAACACCATTGATGTCGACGTGGCCTTGGGAGCCCAATCACGGCGGTGGAGTCTGGGCGAGGGGCTGAATCGCCCTTCCATGCTGAAGGAATCCCCTTCCAGTGACCACGGTGGGGCTGTCGATGCCTGCATCTGCCTGCTGACCGTCGCTGCCGGAGGCGGTGCCTGGAGTGAGATTGCTGCCAGTATCGAGGGGACAAGTGCCCGGGCCAGGGGGGACCACAGTCGTGACAGGGAGCGCTCCCACGGTGCAGGCAACCGAGATCTACGCCGAGAGGACGACTGGTGGGAGGGAGAACAGTGCTGGTAGTATGGGGACCGGCGCCTCTCCTTAGGCGATCTGCATCGAGACGGCGGGGACTGCAATCGCAACTCTGGTAACCGAGGATCTGGGCTGCAACTCCAGAGATCTGTGGCGGAGAGATGAAGAGTGCTTGTCTCAGGGGATGGCAGCGCTCCACTGGCCCCCAAGAGGTCTTAGCGGCTGGCTTGCCCTCGTTCCTGCGGTGCCGGCAGCGTGGGCAGAAGCCTCTGCTCTCTTGGCACGGGGGGCGCTTGGGAAGGCGTTGATGCCGTCAAGAGTTTGGGTCCCCTACTACTCCCGGGAGTCGGTGGTGGATCCTTTAAGGGGCTATGGGCCCCGACTGGGGAGGCACATATACATGGCTCCAGAGTGACCAGGCGGCCCAAATGAATCCTTTGCCCGAAGTCCCATGGCCCTTCTTGCTTGGTGCTGGGGAGCCGTGCTTCTTTGTTTTCTTTTTGGGCACTGGCGACAGGGAATGGTGCCGGGCAGAGTCCAGTGCCAGAGATACGCTGCGCACCAAGGCCGAGGTACTAGGCTAGTCTTGGTGGGACGGCTTGGATGCTGGATAAAGGGCAGCCTCCATGAAGATAGAGCGGGATATTCGTTTGCGGGCTGAGTCCTGGGTTGAAAATTTTTACAAATATGACACTTATCCTTCACATGCGATTCCCCCAAGCATTTGAGGAAGCTGCTGTGGGGGTCACTTACAGGCATAAGCCTGTTACAGTCCATACAGGGCTTAAATCCTGGAGACCAGTGAAGTCCCTGCTGGGACTCTAACTTGTAATTACACTTAACTACTTTACACTAACTACCATAAACAAACTATTTACAAGGCCCTAAGGCTCAAAGTCAGAGATGAAACCATTAGCCCTTGCTATGCAAGACAAGGCACTCCGACTAACCACCACAGGGGGTAAGAAGGAACTGAGAGGGCATACGGTGGTCGGCGCCTGATATACTGACCCATGAGCACGGCACTCAAGGGGGCGCCACAGCCGGCCCTACGGATACCACTAAGGCAAAAATCTCCAACGACCGCGCACGTGGGCACTTGCACACCTAGAATGGAATCTACATAAGCAAGCACTCAAAGAACTCATTTTGATTGTATTTGGTCACTGCATGCTGTGATATTCCATGGTGAAATGCACTGGCACTTTGCACTAGGGTGTAAGTTGTTCACCGCTTAATCCTCCAGTGGCGATGCCCAGGAAGGCTGCCAGTGGAACAACCCTACAAGGTGGGAGGAGATTTGCAATTCCTGTGTGCAGGAGGGAGATAAAGGTGCGTCTGTGCCAGCCCACGGGAGGGGCCAAAAGATCCGTTTTTCCTTGTATGCAGTAAGTAACTGCACAAGTGACATAGGAATAACCTAAAGCATCCTAGTACCAGGTTGATTGTAGCAGCAGGGGGATTCCACTTCTCCAATCCCTTGTTCTTCAACTGCATAAAGTCCATTGAGTCATGGTTTATGAGGATGAAATGAATTTCATGCCTACTGCCTCTAATCCACCAGCAAGGTGCATGTTACAATGAACACACACTTCCCACCACTTCTCACTCCTGTACAATTTTATAAAGGATGGCACTTGTTACCGTGTTTAGACAAAAGGTTATTTATTGCCTGTATCAAATTTGGATGTAGCTTTTGTACCTTTTTTGGCATTTCACTAAAAATGCACACATGGCTTGATTCAAAACCAATTGAAAACAACAGAGGTGTCTTTCTACTTCAGTGAGCATGGTATCAGGCCCACATTGCTTTAGATGGATCAACTAGTGACAATGCAACTGATAGAATAGTGTTTTTTATAAAAACATGGATTGGTGATCAGTGTTTTTAACTGCTCAAATGCTATTTTATGCTTCTTCCTGGTGTCATTTTTCTGCAGTTGCCTGAAAAACTTATTGAGTCTAGATAATCTATTTGGCAACATATTCCAAATCTATCATCTCCTAAAATATCTGTATTTCTGCTTCACACTGTGAAGTGACCATTTTGACCATTGCTTGTTTTCTTGGCATTAGTTATCAAGTTATCTTCATTCAACGTAGATACATTTAGACCAATCTTTTACTCAAAGACAGTTTTAGGTTTGACTTTTCTTTTATAAATACAGAATTCAACCTGGTTTGTAGGTTCTAATTTTCCAAGTACTCCCAATGCTTCCATATTATCAACTTTAAGTAAATATGCTTGGTGGTTGGATCAGAGTTTAATGATTTATTTTCTCTTAATGCAATCTTTTCTTCTCTGTGTGTTAGGCCTTGGAAGATAATAAACTCAAGTTTTTTAAAAGTAGGGAAGTGATTTTCAGAAGTGCTAAGCACCTCGTAGTTCCCAATGTCAGGAAATTAAGTGCCTAAATATTAGCATAAAGGAATATATCACCTATCCCAGATTCTCCAAACCACCTCCTGCTTTTTAAGCACAATGAAAAGTTACAGTAAATTGTTTTTCCAGGAGCAGTTAACGTAACTAAATTAAAGTTTAACATTTTTATTTTGCTTATTTGATATGGTAGGTCTGATTCCTCTCCTCCCATTTCTTTCAACAGTGGAATGTCTGTTTCACAGTTCAAATTACTGGAATTCTCTGGGAAATAATTACTGCATCACCTATTTGCATAATGCAGTAGACAATAAAATTAATCCCAAACCATACAAACTACAAAGTACAAAGGAATGCTCACCACTGGTGTTAAAAGGTGACAAGCCATTTAAACTGAAACAGGCTTTCACGCAGGAGTCCAATCTTCATACTTATCTGTTAAGCAGCTACCACACTGCTGCTGCTACATAAGCAAATGACTGTTTTTCTTCATGAAGTGCTATACTCCAGAAGAGATACTATATTCACATTTAGGATTTTTAAATTTTACAAAGAATATATCAATGTAAATTTGCATTTAAAATAACAACCCTTTTTAATAAACCAGATCACAAATTAGCGAGCAGCTATTTTGGCCTTTGGGTGGCTTCCGTAGGGTGGAAATTTCCCTGTAGGACAAACTTGTATTTGTCACAATCTGTATTATGGTACTGCAGTCCTGTAGTTCTTCAACACTTAGTAATGGAAATACATCTCTTTTTACATGATTGACATTTGTAATCATATTTATACAGAGTACCTTTACTGGTTATATCGGGGTGGGAAAACTATAAGCACTTTGCTTGAGCTGCGCAGAAATACCTGCTACCTTAGCAGCCATGCAGGGTGCCCCACCCCTTAAGTAAATATTTGCTTGGAAAATAAAGAGTGTGTTTCCATGTTACTGACCCCATTCAGCCCTGTGGCAGGGATAAAAAAGAAAGGGATGCACACTATTACAAATGCAAAGAGTCATCAAATTTTGTCCAGTTTATTGTTAGGAATTCAAAACTGATACAAAACATGCCTCCTTTGCACACTATTTTTTCCTTAAAAGTTTTCCGACAGTGTCAGGTAGATAAGAATTAAGAATGTATTTCAACTTTCAGAGTGAACCTTTTACAAAAGGTATTACATATAAGCTACCAACTTCGTGTAACGTATGGTTCCACACTCATTTTTAGACATAGTTTATCAAAAGAATCAGATCCTGCACTGATCTGCTGAAGTACAGGCTTAAAAATGTTTTAAGCCATTAATTTAATAACATCTTATGACCTTGTCAAGAAGTGTTCATAATCTGCATGATAATTCTGGGCAATGAAGAAAAGGCAGTAGAGTCATAAAAGGCAGCCCCCAAGACTACATGAAATGTGCCCAGAGGTACGATGCCAACTTGTGATGACCAAGATAAGAAAAACAGAAAATTTAAAGCTATGATTTGAGCTGTATCACTGCAAAATATCAAATAAGTATCACAGAATTTACAAAGATTGAAACTTGAGCCGATGTAATTTCAATCAACAGAGACTTGAGATGTAAATCATACCTAAACATTTTCCAAAATAAATTCCTAATGCAGAAAAATTGATTTAAAGATTGCTCCTAGCTAACAGTACCTTTTATTTTATTGGACCCTAAATTGATCAGACAATACATAGCCCACGCTTTTGGACATTTATAATAAAAAAGATTTTATTTTCAATTGAAATAAATGCACCATCCTGCATTTAATGGCTGTAGCAAGCCATAAGTATCTTCCACGTTGTACCAATCATAACATTTGTTTGACCTTCACTGAGAAGTTACATAATGCACTCACATTTGGTAAAGAGAAACTAAACTCAGGCTTCTCAATGCTTTTGCACTGTGTTTCTTGTTTATTGTACAGTTCCACAGTCAGACCAAAAGTTTGCAGTGTGTGCAAATGTTGTAGTTAATTAATAGCACTGTTTAATCATCATCCTCTTCCTCCTCCTCTTCTTCCTCAAAGCTATCTTCAAAGCCCTCACTGTCTTCCTGATCCTCATCACCCTCTATTGCTGTATCCCATTGTGGATGATTTTCTGGCACTGGTTTAGCTTCATGAACTTCCAGCTGCACAGAGTGGTTGGGCAGAGAGAGAGAAAGAAGAAAAAAGGTGATTGAATGAGACACAACAAATACCAATCAGAAAAGCATGAAAAATGATCGTCTGCTTCTTATACCACATAAAATTGTAAACAAGTTGGTTTTGGGGAGTGCAGTGTGTTAGAATTTCTCATTGATTTTGTGTGTCTACATTTTGAAAAAGAATATTCTTTACTATCTGAATTGTGGGGGAAATCCCCAACGACAAAAGCACACCTGTATATTTAAATACATATACAAACTTATCTAACACTGGGTGACTAATAAAATGAACAGGTTTCAGGGTGGTAGCCGTGTTAGTCTGTATCAGCAAAAAGAACGAGGAGTACTTGTGGCACCTTAGAAACTAACAAATTTATTTGGGCATAAGCTTTTGTGGGCTAAAATCCACTTCATCAGATACATGCAGTGGAAAAATATATATCACACACACACACAGAACATGAAAAAATGGGTGTTGCCATACCAACTAACGAGACTAATCAATTAAGGTGGGCTGTTATCAGCAGGAGAAAAAGAAACTTTTATAGTGATAATCAGGATGGCCCATTTCAAACAGCTGACAAGAAGGTGTGAGTAACAGTAGGGGAATGGTGATCTTCCAGAAAACACCATCCTGGCCACTATGGATGTAGAAGCTCTCTACATCAGGGGTTCTCAAACTGGGGGTCAGGACCCCTCAGAGGGTCGTGAGGTTATTACCTGGGGGGTCGCGAGCTGTCAGCCTCCACCCCAACCTTGCTTTGCCTCCAGCATTTTTAATGGTGTTAAATATATAAAAAAGTGTTTTTAATTTATTAAGGGGGTCGCACTCAGAGGCTTGCGATGTGAAAGGGGTCACCAGTACAAAAGTTTGAGAACCACTGCTCTACACCAACATTCCACACAAAGATGGACTACAAGCCATCAGGAACAGTATCCCCAATAATGTCACGGCAAACCTGGTGGCTGAACTTTGACTTTGTCCTCACCCACAACTATTTCACATTTGGGGACAATGTATATCTTCAAGTCAGCGGCACTGCTATGGGTACCCGCATGGCCCCAACATTTTTATGGCTGACTTAGAACAACGCTTCCTCAACTCTCGTCCCCTTACGCCCCTACTCTACTTGCGCTACATTGATGACATCTTCATCATCTGGATCCATGGAAAAGAAGCCCTTGAGGAATTCCACTATGATTTCAACAATTTCCATCCCACCATCAACCTTAGCCTGGATCAATCCACACAAGAAATCCACTTCCTGGACACTACAGTGCTAATAAGCGATGGTCACATAAACACCACCCTATACCGGAAACCTACTGACCGCTGTATTTACCTACATGCCTCCAGCTTTCATCCAGACAACATCACACGATCCATTGTCTACATACAAGCTCTAAGATACAACCGCATTTGCTCCAATCCCTCAGACAGAGACAAACGCCTACAAGATCTCTATCAAGCATTCTTAAAACTACAATACCCACCTGCTGAAGTGAAGAAACAGATTGACACAGCCAGAAGAGTACCCAGAAGCCACCTACTCCAGGACAGGCCCAACAAAGAAAGTAACAGAACGCCACTAGCCGTCACCTTCAGCCCCCAACTAAAACCTCTCCAGCGCATCATCAAGGATCTACAACCTATCCTGAAGGACGATCCCTCATTCTCCCAGATCTTGGGAGACAGGCCAGTCCTCGCTTACAGACAGCCCCCCAACCTGAAGCAAATACTCACCAGCAACCACACACTACACAACAAAAACCACTAACCCAGGAACCTATCCTTGCAACAAAGCCCGTTGCCAACTCTGTCCACATATCTATTCAAGGGACACCATCATAGGACCTAATCACATCAGCCACACTATCAGAGGCTTGTTCACCTGCACATCTACCAATGTGATATATGGCATCATGTGCCAACAATGCCCCTCTGCCATGTATATTGGCCAGACTGGACAGTCTCTATGCAAAAGAATAAATGGACACAAATCAGACGTCAAGAATTACAACATTCAAAAACCAGTCGGAGAACACTTCAACCTCCCTGGTCACTCAATTACAGACCTAAAAGTTGCAACTCTCCAACAAAAAACTTCAAAAACAGACTCCAACAAGAAACTGCAGAACTGGAATTAATTTGCAAATTGGACACCATTAAATTAGGCTTGAATAAAGACTGGGAGTGGATGGGTCATTACACAAAGTAAAAACTATTTCCCCATGCTAATTTTTCCCCTACTGTTACTCACACCTTCTTGTCAACTGTTTGAAATGGGCCATCCTGATTATCACTACAAAAGTTTTTTTTTTCCTGCTGATAACAGCCCACCTTAATTGATTAGTCTCGTTAGAGTTGGTATGGCAACACCCATTTTTTCCATGTTCTCTGTGTAGATCTCTCTTCCTACTGTAGTTTCCACTGCATGCATCTGATGAAGTGGGTTTTAGCCCACGAAAGCTTATGCACAAATAAATTTGTTAGTCTCTAAGGTGCCACAAGTACGCCTTGTTCTTTTTAATAAAATGAAATTGCTGTTTGTGACATATGCCTGGTATTTCCTGAAAAAACTGAGTGTGATTCATAATGTTGTTTTAAATGCGAAAGAGAGTCTATATTAGCATTCCTATATCAGGCAAGTAATTTACACTAAAGGATTGTTCAGATTTGAAATCTTAAGTCTTAGAACTGTTGAATCTAAACCTGAAAGACCGTGTTTTCATGCTGCCTCACTTCTGCCTGGCTATGTGCACATTAACATCAGTACTAGGTGATTTACAGCAAGAAATCTACTAGTGTTAAAACATCACCTTTAATGGTTTAACCTGGTCCAAACCCATAAACGAATCCGATCTTAAATAAACCGTGTACTGGTAGTTTCCAGGTTTGCCTGGTGCAGGAAACTTCAGTTCTACCTAGAAAACACAATTAATTCCACATGTTTTTTTATTCTGAGCAGACCTTCGAAGGATGTGCGTGAACAACTTATAACTGGCTTCTGTACTTTAACATGCAGTACACATCACAAAATAATAGTGATTGATTTTTAGTTAAGTTACTTAAGGGTGCTACTTTGTCCACAAGCCACACCATAGTAAAATACATGCATGAGATACGTGCTAATAGCCACAAATAGGTACCAAAGAGAGGGGATATCTAAACACAATAGCTGGAGCAAAGGATTAATTTTATCACTACATCACATTTTTACTATTTGTTGTCCTGGAAAAATGACCCTAAATTTTTTTTAAAGTTTTAGAAAAAAAGTTATTTTGTACTTCTAAAGATAAAAAAGGATAGTAAAATTAGAGATTAATAGCTAGTCTGTGGAAAGTATTTCATGTACCTTATCACTATTGCTATATCATACTGCAGTTTAATTAGCAATATAGTTAAGTAAAAATGCAACACTTATTTCTTGTATGCAGAGTGAAAGGATTAAACGTTCAATAGGATGTTAATAGGGAGGAATTAATGCAATTTCAAGTGATGAAAGAAATTTTACAATTCTACTTTTAACAACTAAAAAGCAACTATCAATAATTGCAACGACAAGTAGATATTTCTGTGGCAGTGCGAATTTGCTCAGAAGTCCCAGAAAAACAAAAAAGGTAAAGTGCTAAAAGTAAACACAGGGGGAGCTGAACTGCATATAACTGCTTAACTTGGATGATTTTTGCACTTATTATCTAGCTTTGCCTTTGGTAGTATGGGCAAACAAACCTGAAAAATCTCATCTAAGTTTTATTTCCAATAATAAATAAAATCTAGTTGAAAAAAAGTTCTGTGAAATCTGTAGGATGAACTGATGTAAGCAATAAAAAAAGCAAAACACATCATTTTCAGAAATACTTTATAATGACTTAAATCATTGCTAGATTAACCAATGTAGTACAACAAAGTAACAGAACATTCACATGCCCTTTTCTGACCTTGGAAATCAGGTCAGCCCTAACACACTAAATCTCCCCCCATGCTGTGTGATATCAAAAACCACCCAGATGAAAGTAAGTAATTTGTCTTACACGGTTCTTTTCATGTAACAGTTTTATTTTAGAACACTATAGCCTTCCAAGAAGAATATTCCAACTTTTAATTTTTCTACAGAAGTATAACAATAATATAACATTATGGAATATCAACATCCAACACCACCTGCTGAGGTTACTAATTCACTAAATCTCTGTTTTACAGAGAAGTTATCAATATTAGCTGTCCTACGGTTAAACAGTTTTATTCAAAAGCTATCTATGCACATGAATCCTGCTGGCCCATCAACTTTTCATGCCAGAACCAATCACAGTTCCTCCTTGTCAAACTCTCCTTTTTCAACCTCAGTTTTGGAAAGAGAAGAAGCCAGAATAAAACTGCTCAAAAGTTATTCCCCTCCACGAAGTTTTACAGTAATAAAAGATCCTGGTCTACTTTTATCAGTCAGATGAAGACAAACTATATCTAGTCTCTCTCTACCTAAGAAAAAAAGATTATGGAAACACAGCATTACAGTTCAGAATATGCTATGTAATTATACTAATATTTCATGTAAATCACTTCAAAGTATTTTATAAATATTTAAAATTAAGTGTTTGATACTCAAATCTACAAATACGTTACCTCTTCTCTATCTTTTAGTGTACACACATGATATGGCATAGATACTAATGTCTGATCCTTCCGATCTGCAATATACAGCCACCACCATTCTTGTTTTTCCTGTTAAAAAACAATATGAAAGACTAGAAAGTAGATAAGGCCTGGTATACCATAATATATTTATATCTGCACTGTAATAAAAGAATAAACTGCCTTGTAAGAGTTAAAAACTTACAGTACATACTGCACATTGAAGAGGAAGCGGTTACTGATGCCTGGTCTACACTTAAAAATTACATTGACCTAGTTACATCGCTCAGAGCTATTAAAAATTTCACACCCTGAGTGCCACAGTTAGGTTGACTTAACCTCTAGGGTAGATAAGAATTCCTCTGGCAACCTAGCCACCACCACTTGGAGAGATGGATTAACTACATCGATGGAAAAACCCCTTCCATTGATGCAGGAAGCGTCTACTCTTCGGTGCTACAGAGGCACAGCTGCAGCACCATAGCTATGCCGCTGTAGTGTAAACATGGAGCATACGCAGCCCACTCAAGAGGCACTATACTGGAGAAAACAGAGGGGAAGGCATATAGTCTTTGTTTAGGTTATAAAACAAAATGGTTGGGAGAAACCAGAATGCCAGTTTCTGTAAGCAACTTTTTTCCTCATTCAACTCAGGCTGGTGGTCTGGTAAACAGTCGCAATACTACACGCAACAAATTGAAATCTCTCTCTAGAGGGAGACTTAGACATATTGTTGCCTTATGGTTAATTAATACGTTACATGAAAGTTGTTTCAATGCTAATAAATGGTTGCTGGAGTGTTTCTACAGCTTTGAAGGAACTTTTCTGGTGGTCCACGCTGAAGGGCAGGGCTTAGGCTTGGAACCTCTAGCAACACTTGACTATCTCCATAGGTGGGAGACATTTTTTTATTAATGATGTGTAGAATGTGAAATGATGTCTGGACTTCACTGAAATACTTTCAACCCCAGCTAGTATTTTACCTACATTTTTTGCTTGCAAATATTTCAGAAGCCTACAGGATTGCACAGTAATCAATTAATTAAATTGCAATTTAAGTTACAAAATTACAGTCGATTACAAGTTATCATCTTTTACTTTTTAAAGTGACTAATTTAAGACTAGTAAATCACAGAAATCCCACTAAAATACACACATGGGATAAAATAGCAGAATCTATTTACTACCACCAATAGAAATCCTGGATTCCTATTATACTACTGAACACTAAGGCTGATTAGCACAAAATCTATTTTGCCTTGATCAGCTCAAGGTGAGGGGAATGTGAAATTAACTTGACATATTAATTTTCCATTTTTACAGTATATTAATCAGTGGGAAAGCGCCTGCATCTCCACTTGGTAGTAGCACAGCTTTGTGTGTTTAATGGGCCAGTCACTGAAGACAGGACATGCAGGAACTTATCCATAAACTGATTTTTAAAGGTTTAAATTGTTGCTATAAGTTTAAAAAATACTAATTTTTTATTACGTTTCCTATGTGCATGTTGTCACATGTGGATATTGAGGACAGATTGATTTTTAATTTTAATAATTAAAATTCAAGATCAGATTACTATTTTTAAATAATTTTCAATAGGGAAGAAGGATCCTATGTAGAAGAAATTTGCATTTAAGTGTATGAGAGTCAGTGGCAGCTATGCAGCAATGGATAACTAAAGCGCGAGCCAAGTACGCACTATGAATTATGAGAAACACAGTAGAGATGGGCAAAAATTTTCAGCCAAAATTCTTCATTGACAAATGCAGATTTGGGTCAACCAAAATATTTTGAGAATTTGTGTCAATTTTGATTAGCTGTTTTCAGTCGAGAAAAAAAGTCAGGAAATGTCAAAATGGTTCATTTTGACATTTATTAAATGAAATGTTTTGATTTTTCAGGCTAGATTGACAAGGGACTTCAGCCCCATTCACAAAACACAGGAGAAGGGGGAGGTCCCCCCTTATGACCAATAGCCCAGTGGTTAGAAAGCTCTTCTGGGATGCAGAACTCCCAGGTTCAAATGCCCACTCTATTTGACGCGGAACAGGGACTTGAACTTGGGTCTCCCACCTCCCAGGAAAGTACCCTAACCACTGAGATATGGGGTATTCTAGGGATGGCTCATTCTCAGTAACTCCTGTTGAAGCTGTTCTACCTTGTAGGAAATACTTTATATACAATGGTCCAGAAAGAGCGAGAATGACTCTATAGGCTTAGGGCACTCACCTGTGAGCGGCAAGAGTTGGATTCCAATCTCTGCTCCAATGAATATTTTAAGTATTGCATTGTAATACTGTGTTCAAATATTTATGGAGGTGGCCAATTACCATCCTGACCTTTTACATGTTGTACCTCTTTCCCTTACATTCCAACATACAGTTGAGCAATAGATACAGTTGTTAGGGCATGGATTATGCCACAAAGTTGGTGTTAAAAACAATTTTTGACAATAATAGTAACAGGAAAAAAAAATCAGGAGCCATTCATTGCTATAACTTTCACAGGGGTCAACAGATACAACTCCTTGTAATTAAACATGCAATCCTAATTTGGTATTGTTTGTCACAGAGGGATAATCTTGCAGGAGAGGTGTCACCTTCCTATTCTTTCCAAACTGATTATTGGTTGGACTCGACAGTGTATGCCTACTTGAACCTGGCAGGCTACTATGCAGTGGGCAAAATGCCTTTTAACAGATGGGTACAAGTGCAGGCATGCCAGGGAACCAGTATGTTCATGGAGCTGGAATACTGGGGCATAATTCTACCTAAAAATGTCAAAGCCACAATCTGTGCAGTTCTTGGATCTATGATTGAGGGAACAGAAGAGATTTATTTATTTAGGAATATGTATAAAGTGAAGATACAGCCCTGGCAAACAAAATTAATTAGCTGCCCAAGAAGTTTGTTAAAGCAGAGTTAAGTTTGCTCAGTGCTGACTCATGACCTTTTAGAATGTTGCGTTCAGTCACGCTCAAACCTCTGAAAACCAGGAAATACAGAGTTAAAATATATGCCATCCCCACAATGTAACCTGAACTCTTCCCCTTGAGCTGGCAATAACAACTGGGAATTGTTCAGTAAAGGTAGTGCCATAAGTAGCACATGAAGGACTATGAGGTGTCATAGATGACCATAATGGTCCCTTCTAACCTTAGAGTCTATGAGTCATTGTTTGCACTAAACTTCAGATTTGATTTGCAGCATTTATCTGCACACACTCCAGCTACATTCACTGTATTAGATGTAGGTGCACTGAATGGTGGATGGATTAGTTGGAGTTGGAAGACTTGTAACTGTGATATGAGGAGAGGTGCATGTGTACCTCAAGGGATCAAGTATGCCAATGTTCTGTTCTGTAGGTGAGTCAGTAGCAGTGACTTCTCATCATGGGGATTTTCAGCAGTCCAATGGCATACATGACTGCGATCTCCTGTGAACAGTGAGTGGGGTAAGTGAAAGCAATGTCTCAGAAGGAAAACTCCTGGCAATGGTGAAGGGGTGGTAACATTTAGCAACTTTGGGGTGATTTGTGCAGGCTCAGGGTTTGAGTTTAGACAGCTCCTGTTCACTACGCCTTGCTCTAACACAAGTTTTGTTTTGTGCTCAGTATCCAGTGCAGTCTGTATCCACACTATTTGTAGCAATTGTAAGAGTAGGGTACTAATATGTGTTATTGATGTGTTGGGGCATCACCTGAAGAGGGCAGAGTTAAGGTTGTGTTATGGAGGTAATGTGTATTGTTATTCTTCATTTGCTAGTTTTCAGAGATTTGAGCGTTGGTAACTTGATGTTCTGAAACGGCACTAGGCATCACTGGACAACCTTATGTCTGAATTAAACATTTTGGGCAGTTAATTTCCTATTTTTATTTAAAATAACTTCTCAGTATCCCTATGTTTTAAAGCTCAGTTCTCCCCATTCCACTGCTGCTGGCTCCTTGGAAATGATTATATAGGACACAGAAGACATTGTCTGCATGTTAGTGACTTCAATGCCCATGAATCATCTCATCTCTCTGCCAACCCAGATAGCCCAGTCCTCCCTCCCCAGCAATGGAGGAGTGGGCATCGACAGGGGCCCCAAAGGTTGAGGAGCTGGGCAGAAGATAAAGGAACAGTGCAGCCACTGACATGGAGTCAGTGGGGGTATATTTTAAAGAGTGGACAGTAATGGTTCGGACACATGGATGTGGGAGGCAGAACTGAAGCCCCCCTACATCCTACACTGTACAACTCTGACCATGTTCCTTTCCTCCCCACACTATCCTGCACTGCTCTGACCTCTATTTCCCCCCTAGAAGATGCAGCATTGAGGGGGAAAGGTAACCCTGAAGTTCCTTCCCCATTGATGGGGGCAGTAAGAGGATCAAGGGGAGTTCTGGGTTCTTTCCACTGATCAGGAAGCAGTACAGGGAAGGGGAGCCACTGATGGAATGGGAATTGTTGGGTGATGCAGGGTGGGGGGTGTGTGTATCTGTAGGGGAGTATGGTGGGAGTGGAAGAGGGTGCAGATGGCTCCATTTCTTTCCCCTCCATGTATGTCACAGGAGGAGAAGGTGCTATAAAGAAATGTATAATGAACTGTGTTAGACAAATGTATATTAAACAACATTAGAGAAGTATATATATATTTAATAGTGTTATAAGAAAGCGTAAAAGGGAATTATTCTGCTTTCTGTATGTGTGACTTCTTGACACAGCTTTCAAAGGTTGGAAAAAAATGAAAATTGTTTTGTGTCTTATCTGCAGCAGATTCTTGATATGTGTGGATAACAGGATGAAGCGAAATTACAATGTGTAATTTACTAGCAAGACAGAGTAGGGAGGATAAACACTGACTGGGCAGAACTAATCAGCAACTCCAAGGCCATAAAAAGCAAATAAACAACAAGATAACTGTTGTAAGAAATAATGAATACATGGAAACAATGCTTAAAAAAAATAGATATGAGGGATCAATTGGAGTTTTAGCAGAATAAGTAAAAAGGTATTAAAAATAGATTTTAAATGAAATGTTTATAATTGAGGTAGTTTTGATCATTTGAACCTGTGCAATGTTACGAGACAATGTATAAATGGTGTGTGGTTAATAAATGGGGGTGGAGCAACACAGGACTTACACCAGACTGGACCAGCATGGATCTAATGATGACAGAAAGCCTACCTACGCCCCGGGACTGGATAACTGATCTTTATGCTATCCTCATCTAACTGCTTTATGCTTAATTGTCCTAAATTTTTCTTATTAAAAGCTTTAAAATCAGCTAAGCTTAGTAACTGGCATGGAGAGTGCTTTTAACCCAACAATACCCAATTTCCCATCTTATGGTTCTGCTGTGTCCACACTTTTGAGTTCCTTAAGACCAAATGGTCCCTTTGATGATGATCCCTTATTTGTTAAGGAATCATAGAAAGTTACATTTTTGGAAACCCAGTTCTTTGTTCAAATTCTACTCACTGAAACTGAGTTTTCAAAAACAGTGTTTGCATGATCCCTTACACTAATAAGGTTTTGCCTAGGGGTGTGCTGGGCCCTCAGGAGTTGTGCCAGAGCACAGCCCTAAGTGGCAAAGAGGCAGACACTGCACCACGTCAACCCCACTTCCGTCGCCTGCACTGCTCTGATACCTCCCTCACTGCTCCACCACCCCACCCCCCATATTCCCTAGCTCTGCACCGAAAAAGTTGAGAATCTGAAAATGTTATGAGCACGTTAGGGGGGTTGTGTTACAGTTAACTCCTTGACCAGATGACTCAGTGACTTGCTTCCTCTAATCACATTCAGTCCCATTGTTCAGGAAACAGGCAAGGAGCATGAATCATGATTACACTACCTTAACTTCTTACTAGTATCTTTCATTTTCCTTCTAATTAATTAATGCTAATTGCTTTCACAATACTTCTAAATCAGACTCCCTGTGGATTTTAGAGCTCTTTAAAATATTGGCTCTTAACCCAGAAACTTTAGTCTTCGGGCAAAACTTCCAGAAGGAGCCACTTCAGACTGAAGACAGAGAACTAATGTGCACAACACAGATTCTCTCAGAACTGCCAATGGTAAGGCCTAAGCTCATAGTACATGCATGTTGCTTAGGTAGATGCTCAGCATGTCATCTTGAGCTACCCAGTTAGAGTGAACAAAGGCTGACTCAAAACCCTCCAGCTTGCAACAAGCTCTAGTCTTGCTACACATGCATGTTTCACTCTTTGGCTTGTCAGTATGGCTCCAGCTGACCTGTCTAAATTTAACCTTCAATTACTTCCGAACCATTGTGTCCCAAAAGAAGCAGTGAGGGCCACACACTAACTGAGGTCAATTCTGAGTAGGTGAGATCAGTTTGGGGAGGTTTACAGTCAATCAGCCTCACATGTACAGAACAAAACCCCTTTAGAATCGCCAGGAAATTGTTGTAAACATCTAACTTTAAGGTGACTTTATCTTAGGGACCCTGTTGCTCAAATAACCCCAAATTGGACCACTAATGCTACCCTATACTCCCATAATGCACAGTAAATTTCTACATAATCTGAGGCAGCATAGGGATTTTAGACTATTTAGGATAGTCACTTACAGTTTGAAAGATGACTATCAACCTTAACGATAGCAGAACTGCTGCTCTGCTATACCACTCCATAGAGAGAATGGGGAAATGAGAAAAGGGGTATAAGTCACCATCCAAGAAGAGCTTTCTGCAGCAGACTTTGACAGATATGATTCTGTGACCAACTTATATGCAACAGCTCAGCTGAAGGAGAACAAAAGTTGATTGTGGAAGTTTTAGATCATTTCTGCTCAACAAGGACTTGACAGTTCACACATTGAAGTTTGCGAATCCAGTGAAAAATTCAGTTTTCAAAAAAAGTTATACTGGAAGTAACTTTTTTTTTTTTTTTTTAAAAGACAAGTCTCAAGCAAATCAGCAATTTTGCTCTGTATAAATTAACAATTTTAAAAATTAGAATTTTAACTTTAAAACAGTATACAAATGCTAAACTATTAAGTTATATACTTTGGTTGTATTACTTCCCATTTGTCACAGCTCTAATAAAGTTCACTATTGCTGACCTCAGGAAAGTAAAGACTGTAAACAGGATGTGTTATCTTTGATTTAGTTTCCAGAAGGGCCCGCTCCTTTCGCTGTATACTTTGCTGTAATTCTTGCCACTCCTGTTGAAGACAACAAGGATTTAAAGAGTTACTTTAGTCATCTCTTCTCCTATTAAAAATGAAATCCCAGCACATCAAGAACAGCACACAGACAGTATGGTAAATGCCTGTGCTAAGCTTCATATTGTACAAAAACAGGCAAGTGTAGACAGGATTCAAATTCTAAAGCCTGATGCTTAAAAATCAAATGGCAGCGAAATACATGAGACCAGCCATATGGACACTTCTGAAAATGTGCTCGCTCCTTGTAAAAATCTGCAAGGCCACTACATTATTCTTCTTCAAATCACTCTTCAAAACTTACTTTTTCAATGTTGCCTACAAAATACTCATCAATGGCTAAGCAGTTGGTTGGCCACGACCATTGTTCAAGACACTTAATTATCTTACTACTACCTTGTGCTCACCCTGTTTGTTGCATCCAACTGTTTTCTCTTATCTTATACTTAGACTGTAAGATCTCTGGAGAAGGGGCTACTATTTTATTGTGTGAGACCCTAGCACAACAGACCTCTTGGAGCCAATACAACCCAAATTCACAATAATTCTAATTTACCAAATGTCATATACAAACTTATATACACACACACACTTCTCCCACTGCTATGTGTGTGTAAAATGAATTATACAACGCATAATAGTTACTGTGCGTCAAGGATTTAAAATTTAAGGGGAGGTTTTATACTGAAATCTCACAGCATCAAAGTTGATTAACTGTCAAATTAAGTTGAAAAATTTTAGTACATTCTTCTGCTAAAATTGAAGTTTTCATTCCTCTTGTCCTGTAATTAACATTTCTCTCTTTCCTTTCTGTTAGGGAACACTGCACTAAGGGACATGCATCATGGCAACCCTCACACTGGAAGGGGAAGGCTTGATAGGATTTTCTCCTGAGAGAGTTGATCCTACTACTTCATCCTTGTGTTGTTCAGCCTGAGGTGGTTGCTAAAGAGATACAAATATGTTTTCCCCACAACTCCAGAGGCAGAATCACCCTTCACCACAAAGTGAGACTTACAGCTTCATCATCTTTGTTTTGTTTCTCATCTTGTTCTCTGTCAGAGTCTCTTTCACTTCCATCATCTCTTTCACTTTGAGAGTCCCTGTTAGTTTCTTCTTCATCAGACTCGCTTCCTTTATCAGAAAGTTCTTCATCTTCCTCCCTTATTACAACTTCCTAAACAAAAACAAAACAATCTGTTATTCCCATGGGCAGCATTCCTGTGCTCCAAGTCTGAAGGCCATGGGCTCTTAAGTCCCACTTGAGGACTAGTACCTAATATGTGACACTGCAATACCATGGTGGGTACTGCATTGTTTCAGATAGGGTTCTTTGAACGAAATGTAAAACAGATTTCAAGACCATTTCTGGTTGATATATAGGGGGAATTAACATCCTAAAGTACTAAAAGAGTTGTGATGTCAGAGACAGCAATACTGAAAGACTTAATATCTGGGATATTTGTCCACTATTTAGGAACTACCAATTTTTAGTTCACTATTGTGAGTCCCCCATTATACACACTTTTCATTACTAATACGTGAAGTGCTCTAAAAATCCAGCTCTGTATTCATATGTTATTGGGTGGTTAACCCCTTTAGGGGGAGTTAGGGCCCAGTCTACCCACGATGGGCGTAAGGAGAACAAGCCCATCTCAGCCCACCTGTAAATAATGTATTGCTTAAGTGGCTGGTTGGCATCTAATTGGCTAACAAGCACGTGGACCTGATAAAAGGTTACCAGCACTCAGGTGTTCCTAAGGGAGAGGCGCTCCCACGGAACAGAGCAAGAGAACTCCCAGGACAAGGAATTTAGGGAGGAACTTCCCACATAGCTGTAGGGAGCCCAGCCTGCAAGGAGCTTCGTGCTGCCTGGAGAAGACCTGCAATCAGGAAGGCCCTGGCTCCATTAAAGGAAATACGATTGAAAGTGCCTTGCAGATAAAGTGCCTGAGAGTGGGATGAATAGACTCAGGCAGGACTGAAACTCAGATGAAATATGCCTTCTAGGTAAGAAGCCCGGGTAAAGGACTTACTTGAATTTATTACATTTCCGTTAATAAGTGATTCCCTCTAAAAGGGACATCGTTTGATACATAAAAGCCTTGCTAATTTTATTGATAACCTAATCAGGCGCATCCATAGCAAAGCACATGGCCACAAGGGGGCAAGCAGGGACAGCACACACCTTTTACACAGCAATACATCATTTGAAAAAGAACCATCTCTTCTCCTCCCCTGTATCTTCTTCAACATTAATGTCACGCTCTAATTGAATTTCTCTAAGAATTGGTGTGTCAGTCGTGTTTGTCATTCCCTTGGTATTGGGCTAATTTTTTTAACTGTTAAACAAAAATACCTTTCATCCATATGCTCCCAATTCACTAACAAAGCCCAGGAAGAAGCAAATCAAACCAGAGCAGAGGGAGAGTTACTCCTTACACACCTCTCTAATATGTTCATAAAAAAAACTGTTATGGGGACTTCAATTTGGGAAACACATGCAGGTCTCATGCAGCCAATACCAAAACACCATTAGAGTTTCTAAAAGTCAGATAATTTTTTAACACAAAAATTATTGCACCCAACATGAGGTAACTATTGTGAACCTCGTTGTGGCAATTATAGATGAACTAGTCATTGAACTGGAAGTTAGTAGTTGCCTTGGGATCAATGATTGTTTACCCATATTTAATGTAACCAGATCATGGAGAAAAGTCCCAACCAGTAAAATACACACAACATAGTGCTTCAAAAAGGGATAATTTTCCAAAGAAGAAGAAAAGTAAGAGTAGAATTGATTGGGAGGAAAAAGGTGAATGAAAACTGGGAGTTCTTTAGGAAGACTTTGGTTAGATGGCCAAAAAGCTACCATTCTACAATCAAGAAAGACTTTACACAAAGTCCATCCTGGTACAGTGAGAAAGCAAAGGCAGCAATTATATATATAAAACAAATGCAAAAAAGGGATGTTGATAGCAATTGATATAAATTAAGAGTTACGGAATTGTAGACACTGATAAGGGAAACTAATGACATCAAGGAAAAAAGTCCAAGTCACGAAGGGGCTAAGGACAGTAAAAACAAAATTCCTTAAGTATATTAGGAACAAAAGAAAACCTAACAATGGCCCATTACTCAGGAGACATGGTAAAATAGTTAATGATGCACAAAGGTGGAAGAATTCAATAAATACTTCTGCTCTGCATTTGGAAAGAAGTGGGATGATGTACATTCCAGTCCCATAGTAACTAAACAGGATGTTATTTAACATTTGCCAAGAATAAATATTTGTAAATCAGCAGACCTGGACAACTTACACCGAATTGTCTTAAAGGAGTTGGCTGTATAGATCTCTGGCTTGTTGATGTTAATTTTTAATAAATTTTGGAATGCCGGGGAAATTCCAGAAGACTTGAAGAGTGCTAGCGTGACAATAATCAGAAGATGGGAAGCAGGATGACCCAGGTAATTGTAGGCCAGTTAGTCTGACATCAATCCGGGCAAAGTAATGGAAAAGCTGAAATGGGATTCTATTAACAAAGAATTAAAGGATGGAAATATAATTAATGCTGGTCAACAAGGCTTTATGGAAAACAGGTCTTGTCAAACAAACCTGATTTCATTCTTTAAGATTAAAAGTTTTGTTGATAAAGATAACTGCACAGATGTAATATAGTTAGACTTTTGTAAGGGGTTTGACTTAGTACTGTATGACATGCTGATTAAAAACGTGCACTATACACTATCAATAAAGCATGTTAAATTGATTAAAACTACTAACAGACCTCAAATAGTAATTGTTAATGTGGAATCATCATAGAATGGGGATGTATCTAGTAGAGTTCAACAAGGATCAGTACTAGGCCCAATGCTATTCATTACTTTTATCAATGATCTGGAAGTAAATATAAACTTATAGCTGATAAAATTCAGAGATGACACACAGAGTGATGGAGTGGTAAATGACGACAGGGCAGTCAGAGTGACCCAGATCTCTTGCTAAGCTGGGCCAATTCAAAACAAAGTTTTTTAATATAGCCAAATGGAAGGTTGTACACCTAGGAACAAAGAATGCAGCCCAACCTACAAAATAGGGGACTATATTCTGGAAAACAGTACCTCTGAAAAAGATCTAGGGGTCATAATGGACAAGTGACTCTCAGTGTGGTGATGTTGCAAAAAAGGCTAATGTGATCCTTGGATATATAAACAAGGGAATAGGAATAGAGAAATTATTTTACTTCTTTTATTGATGAGAATATTGAAATACTGCATTCACTTCTGGTGTCACATTTTTAAAAGTATGTTGAAAAATTGGAGGGGGTGCGAAAAGAGCCCCAAAAATTATTTGAGAGTTGAAGAAACTACCTTACGCTGAGAAATTTAAGGAGCTCAATCTGTTTAGTTTATCAAAAGAAGATTATGAGGTGACTTGATTACAGTGTGTAAGTACCTTCCCAGGGGGAAAATATCAGGTACTAAAGGGCTCTTTAACCTAGCAGAAAAAGGCCTAACAAGGATCAGTGGATAGAAGTTGAAGCCAGACAAATTCACATTTTTAATAATGAGGGTGATTAACTACTAAAACAAACTACCATGGGAAGTGGTGGGTTCTTTATCTCCTGAAGCCCTCTAATCAAGACCGGATGCCTTTTTAGAAGATATGCTTTAGTCCAGGGGGGCAAACTTTTTGGCCTGAGGGCCACATCTGGATATGGAAACCGTACAGCATGCCATGAATGCTCACGGTTCCCGGCCAATGAGAGCTGCGGGGGCGGTGCTTGGGGCAGAGGCAGCGTACGGAGTCCTCTGGCTGCCCCTATGCCTAGGAGCCAGAGGGGGGACATGCTGCTGCGTCTGGGAGCCGCGCAGAGCCTCAGCACATGCAGAGCAGTGCAAGCCCCAGACCCTGCTCCCTGTCAGGAGCCAGAGGGCCAGATTAAAACTGAAGGGCCGGATGTGGCTCCCGGGCCGTAGTTTGCCCACCCCTGCTTTAGTCAAACACAAGTTCCTGGCACTCAATATAGGGATAACTGGGTGGAATTTAATGGCCTGAGATATACAGGAGGTCAGACTAGGTGATTTAACGGTCCCTTCTGGCTTTAAAATCTTTCAATGAAATACCCCATTAGCTTGCTTTTGCTTCTGCTGCTTTGGCTGCTGCAATGGAGGAGGAGCAGGTTTCTTTTTCAAAGGTTTCTTTTTCTTTGATTTTGAAGCCTTCTTGGTTCCTTTATTCTTTTGCTGCCATCCTTTGTTCTTAACTTTGTTGGCATCTCCTTGCTGTAAGAAAACATGGTGGTTAAATAGTAGGCAGATTAAACTACACTAAATATTTTAACTTGTGGCAGCCATCTTCATATGCTTCAAATGTTTTAAGATATGATCCTACATTAAAAGCTAAGTTCTACTGGATATTTGTATAGGACTTTGTGAAAAGATCCATCACAAGTACATGAATGAGTCACTCAAAATCTGAATGAAGGTTCATTTCTTCAACTAGGAAGCAGAGGCATTGTAATACAGTCTAATTCTCAACTTACCCCATCCTCTGTAGGTTGCTCTTCTGCTGCGCAGGTGGACTGTTCCTTTTCAAACACTTCCTGATTAGGGAGGAAATGAAGTCTTAATCTTTGTCTGTGCCAACCAGCACTGATGCTTAGAGAATTACACTGTCACTTGGATATTAAAGTAAATTTAACTAGACTAAATCTGAGGGGTTTTGTTCATTATTGAGAATTCTGTTTTCACGGATAACCATAAGACACTAATTGACCAGTATGAAACAGATTAAGCAAAATTTCAACCCTTTGTATAGGATTTTACCAACACTAACATAGTTCATCTATTTAAAAATTCTCAGAATAATTACAGGGCTGTCTTGTGCTGAAAGATTTACAGTAAAAGCTATGTTATCCGGCCCTGTACCAACCAGCAAGCTCTATAAATTGGCATTTCTGATCTTCATTGAAAGTCCATTTTATAGTCTGGTCAGCGCGGGGCCGGCAGGTTCCCTACCTGCCTCCGCGTGGCTCCCTGGAAGTGGCGACATGTCCCTGCTATTCCTAGGCAGAGGCACAGCTAGGTGGCTCTGTGCGCTGCCCCCACCCGTCCCGCGTGCTGGCTCCACAGCTCCCCTTGGCCGGGAACCGCAGCCAATGGGAGCTGTAGGGGTGGCGCCTGCAGGCGGAGGTAGCATGCAGAGTCGCCTAGCTGCGCCTCCACATAGGAGCAGCAGGGACATGTCACTACTTGCAGGGAGCCACCCAAAGTGACTGTCGCCCAGATCCGGCACCCCACACCCCCTGCCCCAAGCCCCAACCCTCTGCCCCGAGCCCCCTTCTGCACCCAAACTCCCCCCCTCTTAGTTAACCGGTATTTTTCACTTACTGGCATCCCTCACACCCCAAACATGCAGGATTACAAAGCTTTTACTGTATTTATGCTATAAAATGTGAAAATTCTGTATCACAAAAATAAGCAATAGTAGTAAAATGCAAATGCTACCCCAGTTACAAGAATATT
Organism: Terrapene triunguis; assembly: GCF_002925995.2. NCBI lineage: Eukaryota > Metazoa > Chordata > Testudines > Emydidae > Terrapene > Terrapene triunguis. Next base: position 6,633,962 of record NW_020664393.1, on the reverse strand, counting down.
AAGAAACAGGAACTCAATATCTATCTTGTCATTCATGGATCCAGGAGCACAAATCAAGCCAGAAATATCAATGTTTACATTAGTAAAACATAAAACCCTTTATCTGTCTCCCTCTAGAAGCTCAGAAGTGTCTGTAGGTGGAAAATTTTTCATTTGTTACTTACACAGGAAGATACTAGTTATCTGGCACAAAACAAATTCAGACATTTAATTTGCTATAGCAAATTGTTCTATATTAAGAGGGAAAATCTGATTTACTGAATGAAAAAATTAGAGTTGCCAATGAACATTCAAATTTTGGACACTAATATCTGTTCACTTTTTCAACCATAGTAAGTTTAAACATACCATTAAACCTGATTAAAGAGGTGTGGGTTTTTTTGTTTTTTTGGTTTTTTTTTGACACAGCAGCCATGGTAAAAGTGACTGAATTTTACATTTCTGTGCATATTGTCAAGGTTATGGCGCGTAGCAAATTCATCTAAATTGCTGTATTGGTACATATTGTATGTGCCTAAACATACAACTATCCAAAACACTCTATTTACCAGTGAGATTCAATCTCCTCAATTTTATTTCATACATACTTAATATAATTACACAAAGTTATGTTAAACATTGTTAAGGTTGTAAAGTCAAGCACTCAGAAGTTAGGAAATACCAGAATTGAGATTATCTGTACAACCTAAATTCAGCCCCCTTGAGAGTGTGGATTATGATACCATCTTCAATTTCATGATCACATACCACTGGGTTTTACAGGCCTTCCCTCATTCAGAGCACAAACTGGACCGTGCTCCACTGATGAATATCTATTCAATATTGTGTATTATCCTCATTGTTCAATGTGTGGACCTAGGCTTTATTTACTACACACAATTCAACCCCTGCTCTAAAGACAGAATTATTAGTTTCCTCAAGGGATTTTCTATGGAGCTTATCATTACAGTATGTGTGCTTCAAACATTAAATTAATTTATCTTCACAAAACCCCTGTGAAGTGATAGTATGGTTTTATCCCCATTTTATAGCTGAAAAGCTGAGCTAGAGAGAGATTAAGGTCAAAAGCATCCACTAATTTTGGATGCCCAGTTGAGACACCAAGGACCTGTGCTTTCAGACTATATAGCATTGTATAGCACTTAACATATTCAAGCACAGCTCTCATTGACTTAAATTGGAGTTGGGAGTACTCAACTCTTCTGCAAATCAGGCCCCAGGGTATCATGCTGGGTGACAGAAAATGAGGAACACAATTAATGACCACCTGTAAAAAGTACGGTTTCAGTGACGTGCCCAGCATCACACAGGAACTCCATGGCACAGTCAGGGATAGAGTCCTATTCTTCAGGGCGTCATTCAAGTTCCTTAACCAGGAGAGGTTTCAGAGTAGCAGCCGTGTTAGTCTGTATCCGCAAAAAGAACAGGAGTACTTGTGGCACCTTAGAGACTAAAATTTATTTGAGCATAAGCTTTCGTGGGCTACAGCCCACTTCATTGGATGCATATATATATTCCTACTGTATTTTCCACTACATGGATGTGATGAAGTGGGCTGTAGTCCATGAAAGCTTATGCTCAAATAAATTTGTGTGTGTGTGTGTGTGTGTGTGTGTGTGTGTGTGTGTGT